>NC_083878.1:79983392-80286422 GCF_032452875.1 Bos javanicus
CAACAAGAAATACAGGCTAAAAAAGAAAATAAGAGGTTCACATTTTAGCCAAAAGGATCATTGAGATGTAAACAGTTATAGAATTGTTACAATTAAGATTGAAATTAGTAAAAAATTATGGGATTTTTCTGTTTTTTAAACATAAGTATATTTTTATTTCCTAATAATCAACCCATTTTATTTTATTTGATAAAACTGAATGTGGAAAATGATCAAATATAAATTTATTGAAACTTGAAATATTTCATGCAGCACTTCTAAAGCAAGTTTATAATATACAAACCTCATGAAGCAACTTTGTGGAAGTAAAAATGGATATAAACTCTAAGTCTCTACCAGAGATCTGTAATGTTCAATGAATGATTCCAATATCAATAAGGATAGTCTAGAACAGTGGCTCCCAGCTTTGCACAGCAGTATCATCAAGGGGTATTAATGCAAATGAAGGTTAACAGGGTTCACCCCAGGCTTCCTGAGTCAGATCTTAGAGCTGGGCCTGGATACTTCTAAATTTAAATCATCCTCAGACAAATGTGATGCATGACTAGAATCTTGGTCTACAATAGAATGGCAAGATACTTCTCTTGGTAACATGGTGCTTTATCTTTCTGTCATCATGAGCCATTAATATTTGCAATGTGCCCTTTCCATGAGACTAGGCTTCCTTCCAGTGTCTGAGAAATCTGACATTTCATTCAGAAATCTCTGAATGCATTCAATGAATATTTTCTTAGTATCAGCATCAAATACTTTTATGCCCTATAAAAAGATGGACTGCACAGCAACCCTAGCAAACTAATACAGTGAAATAGAGGCTGAAGGAGGGGCCACTGCTTTCTAGTAAGATGGCATACTAAATCAGACAGCTTCCAAGACCACAAGCATGAGGGGAGTCAAGAGCCTGCAGAATGCTGTGCCCTGAGGCGTCCTCTCTGGAGAACTGGGTCAGTTCCCTGTGAGCAGCTCCCAAGTCAGCCCCTCGTCCTCTGTCTTGCACTTTTTTGTCTTGCATTCCAATCTGTTGCCAATGCCTTGTAACCATCCCTCCTGCTGCCTTTTCAGATCTCATTCTTGGTTGGAGTAACCGCTGACTACAGGCGGTGGCTGTTTTCTGACTGTGCCACCTACAGATCTCTTCTCTGTAAATTCATGCTTAATCACCTGCTACTCAGTGAAATGTTGAATTGTTCAAATAAACACTGCCGGGAGAGCTAAGATCAACAATTTAGGCCTGTGTGTTAGCAGTCACCTCTTAAAGGGTGTGGGGAGGCCCAGGCTTCTGTCCTCAGCCCTATGATTATTACCATACCTGACAATCCACTGCTTTCCCACATCTGATACCCGCGTGGATTAGGTACTTCCTGTTTATAAATTCATTTTCTCACAGTTCTGGAAGCTGATGGTCCAAGGTCAAGGTGTTGCCAGTTTTGGCTCCTTCTGAGGCTTCTCTCCTTGGCTTGTAGGTGATCATCTTCTTCCTTTGCCTTCACACTGTCTTATGTCTGTGTCTGTCTGTATTCTAATCTCCAGTCCTTACAAGGACACCAGTCATACTGACTTAGAGCCCAGCCATATGACCTTGTTTTACATTAATTTGAGCCTCCTTGGTGGCTCAGATGGTAAAGAATCTGCTGCAGTGAGGAAGACCCAGGTTTGATCCCTGGATCGGGAAGACCCCCTGGAGAAGGAAATGGCAACCCACTCCAGTATTCTTGCCTGGGAAGCCCCATGGACAGAGGAGCCTGGCGGGCTACAGTCCATGGGGTCACAAAGAGCTGGACATAACTGAGAGATTAACATTTTACATTATTTCTTTAAAGGCCCTATCTCCAGATACAGGCCCTATTTCACATTCTGAGGGGCTAGAGGTTAGGACTTAAACTTATGAATGGAGCATAGGATATAATTTAGCTTAGCACCCCTTGATAGGAGCACTTTTCTTCTGTTAGACTACATTTTTCTGTCCATGAGGAACCTCAAAATTCTAAGTGGGGAGGATAATCTCCCTGAGGCATGTTTTCATCCTTTTGGGAGAGGTAAATGTCCTCTCAGATAACTAATAGGGCATGGAAGGACAGGCTCTGAAGAAGGCAGAGATAAACTTATGAAGCTTAATAAAGCTTATACATTGGGGCCTGCTCTTATGAGTTCTAGAAGCCACAGAGTGTTCTGGCAGGAAAGGAAAGTAAGGCTACAACCAGGAAAGGATTTCTAGATATTAAGCATTTCTGATAAACTGGCAAAGAGATTTCAAAAAGAGAAATCTGGATCACCAAGCTACCAGTAATTTGTTGTGATTTTGTTTCATTGTCTTAATAAATTTTTATTTTCACACCTAATATTATATTAAAACTTCTGTTTTGTTTTTTTGTTTCTCTTAAGCTTCAGAGTCTCCCAAAACCTAGAGCTGCCCCATGGAAGATTTGAAACACATGAAATTCTTTCTCACAGATCAAATACTTAAATGTCTAGAAATCTAGGACAAAGCTCCAAAGTTGAAGTGCTAAATCATCGACTAAAGAAAAGCAGAAGAGATTTGGGAAGTGAACAAGCAAAGTGTATTCTGTCTCTGGAATTCCACAAGATTGAGACAGAGCTGACAGAACCTGCCCATGGCTGCTGGCCACTCTTCCTGAAACTTAGCTATCTTTTAAGTATTCAGTCCTGGACTGCTACCCATGCTAAAAAATGCCAAAGTACAGAGGAGGGAAAAAATATATTTCACTGGAAAATAGTTTAAAAGTCTATATTCTAATTGTAAAATCATCTTTAACAGGAACTGAGGCCCCTTTTCTCAGCAACTTAATTTCCAATCTCACCCAAAGCCATGTCTTTGTAATCAGATCAAGGTGACACACTGAGGGCCATGCAGCTCATGTTTACCAGAGTTTTGATGCACCATACGAACTAATAATCCCAGCCACAGAGCTGCAACATGCACCGTACTAACTGCCAAGCTTGAAGACCCCCAACTGTAAGAAAAATGCAAAAAAAGCTGTAACACCTCATGCCAGTGCTTAGTGGTATGCAAAACCTCATTCCTCTCTGCTATTTTCAACTGTGAATTCTAGTCCCTCTAATTATGGCTCAATTATTTTTGGTCAAGGAGCTTATATTTGGAGTTTTGTGATACTAATACTTTTCTCTACAGTTGAGTTCGGGACTAGTTGAGAATCAGACATGGTTGTCAGACAGACCCAACATCAGATGTATTACTTAAAATAACTAGATAAGAGGATATGAATTAAATGAAATTTAATTTCTTCCAAATGAAATTTCTTCCAAACTTTACCCAAAAGTGGAGTGGACAACTGGAGGCCTGTCCAGCTGGCCAGAGTTCCCTGGTAATACGTGCTCATGGCAAAGAGAAGACCCAGAGGTACCCTCTATAAGAGCAGCCACATTTGAAAGAAATTGAATTTAGGAGCTAAACCAAACCACTTGCTTCCAAACTCACCCATTAGATGCGTCATGCCTATCCATGTGGAAAGGAGTATGGAGAGGCAGGAAGGCACAAAAACTCCAGGAGACGTCTCTCCTGCCAGAACACCGAAACAGAAAGCACAGGGAGTGTGGGTCTCCATCTAACAGCACTAGCAACACAGAGCTCAAGTCTTACAAATGTTTTGAACTAAAGATCGGAGGAAAGGTATTTCCATAAATATATCCAAAGAAAGTAATCAGTGACACTAATAAGCAGTGATGTACCAGTATCTTCATTTTAACATTAGAGCAGGAAAAGAAATCAAAACAATAAGGAAAAAGAATTTATGTCTCTCTTAAAATATTTTCTAAATGCTTTTAATGAAATAAAAAGACATTCATGATATAATGGTGAATTTTTAAAAAGGAAACAAAATTGTATTACAACAAAATCTCAAAACGTTTTATTACAACAAAATTGTAAGAATATATATGAAACATTACAGGCATATTTTTATTATGTATTTTATAGATGTTCTACAAGGAACATATATTAATAAAATCAGAATAAGATTATCTGTTTAAATCTTCCCAGCGTATCCAATCCATGATTCACTATGTATACTAATTTTATATTTAGGCATCATTTTCATGAGTTAAAAAGAAACTCAAACCTGTATAGCATATTATCGTATTGGGGACAAATGAAAATTCATATTTGTGTGGGTATTCCCATATTTCCACACATAAAGCAGAAAACATGTATTTTATCCTATTGCTATAATTTGCCTAAAAAAATGGGGACAAAAATCTAATATATCTATTGATTTTAGTGAAATTATCCTTGATCAAATAAATTAGTTTCTGTGAACAACACCAATATTATCCTTAATTATCCATGAATAGGGTTACCAGATAAAATACAGTGCTCAGTCACACAGTCATGTCCATCAGACTGTAGCCACCCAGACTCCTCTGTCTATGGGATTCTCCAGGCAGGAATACTGGAGTGGGTTGCCATGTCTTCCTCCAGGGGATCTTCCTGACCCAGAGATTGAACCCGGGTCTCTTGTGTCTCCTGTATTGGCAGGCGGATTCTTTACCACTAGTGCCACCTGGGAAGCCCCTAAAATAGAGTATGCTCAATCAAATTTGAATTTATAATAAACAGTTTTTTTATTCTAAGTATGTTCTATGCAATATTTGAGAAGTTTCATGCAATATTTTCAGGCTTCCCTGGTGATCCAGCAGTAAAGAATCTACTTGCAATGAGTTTGATTCTTAGGTTGGGAAGATCCCCTGGAGGAGGGCATGGCAACCCACTCCAGTATTCTTGCCTGGAGAGTCCCCATGGACAGAGGAGACTGGCAGACTAGAGTTCCTAGGGTCACAAAGAGTCGGACATGAATGAGTGACTAAGGACATGCAATTCTTGCAACATACTTACAGTGAGAAATCATTTATTGTTTATCTGAAATACCAGTTAAATTGGCCACCCTGAATTTTTATTTGTTCAATCTGGCAATCACATTTATGATATCATTTCAGAAAGCCACAATCTCTACTCTGTATATTCATTATTCTAGCTCCAGCAAGGACTAAACAATTGAATTAACTGGAAAATAGTTTATCAAGCTAAAACTAGAGCTTTCTAATTCAGAGGAGCACACTCCCAGGGAGCGTGCAGAGATTCCAAGCTTGTACACCTCGCTCTGGATGCCCCACTATCATGCCCTTTGCAGACCCCTCTCTCCCCATCCCTTTAGAACAGTCCCAGATAAAACAAGAGAAGCAGAGAATCCAAGTGTTCTAGTTTCCAAATTAATTATAAGTGAAATATGTGGGAGCCCAGCCATCCTTCCCTATCTCTAAAAGCCACCCAGCCACACCACTGTACCCCCTGACAGCTGCAGGAGAATGGGGTTGCATCAACTGTGGGTCATTCCCTGAAACACAGAAAGCGGGAAGCCAGGAGTCACCCATGGAATACCTGTCACCATTGGAAGAAAGAAGGAAGAATCTGACTTCTTTCTTAGTATCCCAAAGATGCCTATCTCACACTGTGATCACAGTAAGATAAAGGCAGGGCATGGACAAGAGGGTCACATGGACAACTGCTGTTTTATTGGCCTGCAGCTAGTATTCCATTGATGTATGAACAATAAAGATATAGACCAAAAGAAGCAGGATTCAAATGCCCTGCCTCACATATAGGTGAGACCTCATCCTCCAGAAGATTTTAGTAGCCAGGAGGCTCTCTGGATCCTTCATTAAGTACTGACCTGAAACTTCAACAGATACCCCTCGCTGTTTGATACTGTTGTTTAAAAGAAAGATCAGCAATATGAACTCTGACAACCAGATCAGCAGGAAAAGGAAATAATCCAGCAGAGGACCTCAAAAGGGGACATGTTCACTGTCTGACCTTATAACCACATGACCCGCCACACCGAAAGGGATTCACAATGGCAGGTCCAGCTTCCTCCTTGAATAACCTCCCCTCCCTCCAATTCACTAAAACATTCCATTTCTGCAAAGAAGTTTTATAATCTAGTAGAGAAAGTGACAAGTAAGACAGCATCATAGTTAACTCTTTTTATTCAATCACATAAATGGCCCTAAGACCCCAGCTGATGAATTATACGTTCATCACCCTACAGCTGTACTGTTCACCTGTCACGGTCCCACACACACACAGACTGAGGATAAGCCCCATCGTCCAACAGTTTGAAATCTATACTCTTAGCCCAACGTGCAATGGATGCAAACCAAGAAACAGAAATGACACCTTCTGTATTCTAATTTTTGTGACTTAAATATCATTTGCTTTCAAAATTATTCCAGTATTTTGTTTTGCATTTTGCTAAAAAGCCAATTCTGGGCTCCAAAATCACTGCAGATGGTGATTGCAGCCATGAAATTAAGAGACACTTACTCCTTGGAAGGAAAGTTATGACCAACCTAGAAAGCATATTAAAAATCAGAGACATTACTTTGCCAACAAAGGTCCATCTAGTCAAGGCTATGGTTTTTCTAGTGGTCATGTATGGATGTGAGAGTTGGACTATAAAGAAAACCGAGGGCTGAAGAATTGATGCTTTTGAACTGTGTTGTTGGAGAAGACTCTTGAGAGTCCCTTGGACTGCAAGGAGATCCAACCAGTCCATCCTAAAGGAGATCAGTTCAGGTGTTCATTGGAAGGACTGATGTTGAAGCTGAAACTCCAGTCCTTTGGCCACCTGAGGCGAAGAGCTGACTCATTTGAGAAGACCCTGATGCTGGGAAAGATTGAGGGCAGGAGGAGTAGGGGATGACAGAGGATGAGATGGCTGTATGGCATCACCGACTCAATGGACATGGGTTTGGGTAAACTCCGAGAGTTGGTGATGGACAGGGAGGCCTGGCGTGCTGTGGTTCATGGGGTCGCAAACAGTCGGATATGACTGAGCAACTGAGCTGAAAAAAGCCAATGCTTTCCTGGTGTGCAGTTAGCATATTTTCTTTTAGACCTACCCTTTGTAACACTATACACTTTACTTATAGATTATTTGCCTTAACAGCCTATAGAACCCGGCTTCTAGTCCTCTTCAACCAGCCTAGCTCTTCAGTTGAGCTTTTCTTAACTATCTAGGCTTATTGCCTCCACATGTCCTTTGACTGGAAGCTTCTATTCAGCCAGCCCTTAAGTATACACAAAGAAGTAGAAAACTGAAAGCAAAGACTCCTAGCCATTAGGAATAAAGCTCTATTCCCATGTGTCCAATTTTTATTTTAAACTGATTCTGGCAATGAAAGGCATCTGAAAATCCTCCAAAAATTAAACTATATTGTCCCTATCAACAAAATACTTCTGATAACTGTTTGCAAACCAAGCCCCCTGTTAGAGAATCTGAAGGTCTGAGCTCTTTGACACAGGGGTCCATCAGTTTGCTCCTTTCTCACTGAATTCACAGGAGTGTGAGGTGGGAAAGAATGATTAACTCATCTTGGCTATCACTCAATCTTGTGAGAGGACAGCATCTAAACTCAGATGACTGTACCAGACTATTTTCCCCTCACAGAAACAAAAGCTGGGTTTATCTCCTGGGTATTTTCATCAGAATGGTAAACCTCTACTGCTGTTCATCAAAAAAGACCACCTCCCCACTCTCATGCAGTGTTCAGATGGGGAGTGGTCAAAAAGCAGAAAGTCTGGTTGAGTCTCAAGGTTTCTACTTGCCAGGAGTGCTGTAATGAAAGTGCATAAGACCTGGTGTGAGCCCCAGCGTCCTCATTTGTAAAATAGGAATGAAACCCTGCCTCCTAGGCCAATATAGGAAATGAATGAGAAAATTTGAGCAAAAATATTCTACAACATGGATGGATACAGAGATTGTCATACTGAGTAAAGTAAGTCAGAGAGAAAGATAAATACCATATGGTATCATTTATAGTGAAAGTTGCTCAGTTGTATCCAACTCTTTATACAGCCCATGGAATTCTCCAGGCCAGAATACTGGAGTGGGTAGCATATCCCTTCTCCAAGAGATCTTCCCAACCCAGGGATTGAACCCAGGTCTCCTGCATTGCAGGCAGATTCTTTACTAGCTAAGCCACCAGGGAAGCCCAAGAATACTGGAGTGGGTAGCCTATTCCTTCTCCACGTGATTTTTCTGACCCAGGAATTGAACCGGGTCTCCTGCATTGCAGGCAGATTCTTTACCAGCTGAGCTGCCAGGGAAGCAATCCCAAGGACTGTAGCCCACCAGGCTCCTCTGTCCATGGGGATTCTCCAGGCAAGAATACTGGAGTGGATAGACATTCTCTTCTCTGGAAGATCTTCTTGACCCAGGGATCGAACCCAGGTCTCCTGTGTTGCAGGCAGACAGATTCTTTACAGTCTGAATGACCCTGATAAAAGCAAGTTCATAGCATGTGAGTTGTAGCTACAGAGAAGAATGTCTCCAGAGGATTCCTCTCAAAGCACAGGCAGAGATCCTTATTTGAAAATAATGTTTTCATTTTAATATACTAATGTTAAGCAATGTTTATCTGCACCAGATACGTCACTTTGGAAAAACATCGCAGGCTGGTATTTTCAGTTTGTTTATTTTAGACCACTTATAAAATAGCAGTTTCTCTCTCTATAAAAGCCTTTCCTGATCAATAATGTGTTTAACTTCAACTTTAAGAAGGTATTTAAATTAGCACATGATTCTCAAGTTCTTGCTTCCTAAAGCAGTTCTACAGAGTAACTTTCTAAATATTGCTTTCGTCTGGGCCAAATCAACTGGCAATGCCAGAAATACATTACTGCAAAGTTGCATTATAAGACAGTGCCATCAAAACAAAATGGTGAAAACCAGAACAGTTTTTATTAATAGCAGCAGAACCTAATTTCATGGGCTTTAATTTACCATTTTTATATTTTACTATGACATTATCCAGATATAAATTGTTATGATGAGAAGCTATTCACTAGGGATAAAAAAAAGTTAGAACTCTGCTTTTAAAATAAGACTTTGCCTATATCAGTGAAGGACACACTAATAAAGATTGGTCTGGAACATTTCTCTTTATGACGATTGACTTATCAGCAATAGTTACTGAAGCAGAGTTGGAAATTACATAATTGCCAGAAACTGTAGATATTTGACTTGGCAAGAACCCTAGGTTTATCTGATTTATTTTTGTAAGAATTGGGCCCCATGGATATTTAGAAATGTTTAATGAAAGAACAGTAGAATATAAATGAAACAAGCAAAAATCCTCTTTTCAAAGGCGGCATTTAACTCCGTCGTCACTGTTGTGATAACACAAATAAACCAAAGACAAACCTTTGGTGATGGTGCTGGGGAAAGCACAACTACTCCAAATCAAAACATCGTGAGCTACTAACATCTGGACATTTTCCCCCTCTTCATAATCATGCCCATCCATTCTTGGCCTACTCTTTATCAGTGGGCACTGCATAATGTGACACTGAGCCTCAGAACATATGCACAGTAAAGAGAGGACAAAACACGAAAGACATGTTCATGTTACAGGCACGTTCTGACCTCTGTCTGCACTCAGGGAGGAGGCCATCCACTGTCAAGAACAGAGAGACAGAGAGAAAAAGAGACGAGTGTTTTACTAACCCGATTCCATTCTCCTGCCTTTGGACTTCAAATGCCTAATATAATGCTTGTTACAAAGCTGATTCTCAATAGAGTTTTGTTATTGAATTGAAGCAAATGAGAAAGATGGACTATGAGAAAATAAAATAAAATAAAGCAGCTAGATACAGTAAGAAGAGACAGACTGCAAAGCCCTGGCTTCTCTTCCTGGTTCCATCATTGATCTGCTTTATGACTTTAGGTTAAGTCCATTCCTCTTTCTAGACTTTGGTTTCTTCATTTATAAAATAAGCCCATTTTTCTTGATGGTATCCAAAATGTCATCTACTCCATTAACCCATACTTTATAAAAACCTGTTGTCCCACCAAAAGTGTCACACTTCCTCCCCAATACAACCAGCTGCTTGTACCAGCCAGTGTATTTACTTGATAAGTTCACTTATTTTGGTGATGCTTCTCAACATAATTTCAGACATTACTTAACTTTTTCATTGTGCTTCCTCTTGATGTTCCTACTTGGCATAGCTCTGATATCATCCGAACTTTGGTGGGCAGTCACATAGCCAAAAAATTGTTTTGAAGTCAGATAAACAGAGTTCAGTTTTGGTTCCTTCCTTTCCCCAGAAAGTTACTCAGTTCCCATGACACTTATCTGCAAAATGAGATTCCTATTTCCTTCATCATTGAGTCGCTGTAAGACTGAAAACAAATAAACACATAGAGTAGTCATCTGGCATCTAGCAGTTTCTCAATATATGTGTTTGCTTATAATCCATCTATGGCCTTGCAGATCCTATTGTGGAAATGTAGGTATGTTTCCTATGTCAGTTTCACATTGTAAGATCAAGCTTGGAAATGAATGGGTTAAAGAGATCTTAGAGAAAGAGAAGTCCATTCATTTCAAAAGGTAGTCACCCAGCCTTCATTCTTTCAGAAATATTTATTGAGGCCTGTGATGAAGCAGGCCAATTTATGCACTAGAATACAAAGTATAATCAAGGTGATCCGGGAGGGACAGACATACAAATGACAATCGAAGTGTCCTGTAATATGTTTGATAATAGAGGGTTATACAATGTTAGAGGAGCATCATGGAGCATGAAAATCTGATAAGATTTGCCATTAACTTAGTAGTTTCAAAATTCTCTTGCTTGCATTAGCTTTTTTTTTCCTAATTGGAGGAAAATTTCTTTACAATGTTGTGTTGGCTTTTGCCATACAACAATGTGAAGCAGTCATAATTACATATGAATATATCCCCTTGCTCTTGAGTCTCCCTCCTCTCCGCCATCCCACCCTTCTAGTTCATCATAGAGGGCCAGGCTGGCTTCCTGGTATTATACAGCAGCTTTCTACTATCCATTTGGCACATGATAGAGGATTTGTGTCAATGCCACTTTCTCAGCTTGCCCAGATCTCACCTTTCTCTGCTATGTCCACAAGTCCATTCTCTATGTTTGTCTTTCCTGCAAAATGTCCATCAGTACCATTTTTCTAGATTTCATACATGTGCATTAATATATAATATTTGCTTTTCTCTTTCTGACTTAATTCACTTTGTATAACAGGCTCTAAGTTCATCACATCCAATCCTAAAGAAAGACAATGCCAAAGAATGCTCAAACTACTGCACAATTGCACTCATCTCACACGCTAGTAAAAAAATGCTTAAAATTCTCCAAGCAAGGCTTCAGCAATATGTGAACCATGAACTTCCAGATGTTCAAGCTGGTTTTATAAAAGGCAGAGGAACCAGAGATCAAATTGCCAACATCTGCTGGATCATGGAAAAAGCAAGAGAATTCCAGAAAAACATCTATTTCTGCTTTATTGACTATGCCAAAGCCTTTGACTGTGTGGCTCACAACAAACTGGAAAATTCTGAAAGAGATGGGAATAGCAGACCACCTGACCTGCCTCTTGAGAAACATGTATGCAGGTCAGGAAGCAACAGTTAGAACTGGACATGGAACAACAGACTGGTTCCAAATAGGAAAAGGAGTATATCAAGGCTGTATATTGTCACCCTGCTTATTTAACTTTTATGCAGAGTACACCATGAGAAACACTGGGATGGAGGAAGCACAAGCTGGAATCAAGATTACCTGGAGAAATATCAATAACCTCAGATATGTAGATGACACCACTCTTATGGCAGAAAGTGAAGAGGAACTAAAGAGCCTCTTGATGAAAGTTAAAGAGGAAAGTGAAAAAGCTGGCTTAAAGCTCAACATTCAGGAAACTAAGATCATGGCATCTGGTCCTATCATTTCATGGCAAAAAGATGGGGAAACAGTAGAAACAGTGGCTGACTTTATTTTTCTGGGCTCCAAAATCACTGCAGATGGTGACTGAAGCCATGAAATTAAAAGACGCTTTCTCCTTGGGAAGAAAGTTAAGACCAACCTAGACAGCATATTGAAAAGAAGAGACATTACTTTGCCAACAAAGGTCCGTCTAGTCAAGGCTATGGTTTTTCCAGCGGTCATGTATGGATGTGAGAGTTGGACTATAAAGAAAGCTAAGTGCCAAAGAATTGATGTTTTTGAACTGTGGTGTTGGAGAAGACTCTTGAGAGTCCTCTGGACTTCAAGGAGATCCAACCAGTCCATCCTAAAGGAGATCAGTCCTGGGTGTTCATTGGTGGGACTGATGTTGACTGAAACTCCAATACTTTGGCCACCTGATGCAAAGAACTGACTCATTTGAGAAGATCCTGATGCTGGGAAAGATTGAGGGCAGGAGGAGAAGGGGACGACAGAGGATGAGATGGTTGGATGGCATCACGGACTCAATGGGCATGGGTTTGGGTGGACTCTGGGAGTTGGTGATGGACAGGGAGGCCTAGCGTGCTGCGGTTCATGGGGTTGAAAAGAGTCGGACACGACTGAGTGACTGAACTGATAATAGGCTGTCAGTTCGTCACATCACTACAATGGACTCATATCTGCTCTTTTTATGGGTGAGTAATATTCCACTGTATACAGGTATCACATCCTTAGTTTTTAAGAGGAATATAGTGCTTGGGGAAATACCCAGCTCTCATGTTTGAGTCTATTTTTTAAAGCAGGGTAAAGATTTAATAAATAATCAACTTCTTCCATAGGAAAATAAGTAATGGAGTATTAGTTCAATAATTATTTCAAAGATACCAGTGAAGGGACTTTCCTGGTGGTCCAGTGGTTTTAAGACTTCATCTTCCAATGCAGGGTGTGTGAGTTCATTTCTTGGTAATGTCACATAGCCAGAAGAAAACAGAACATAAATAACAGAAGAAATAGTATAACAAATTCAGTAAAGACTTCTAAAAAATATATGTTTCTCAGTCATGTCCAATTCTTTGTGACTCCATGGACTGTAGCCTGCCAGTCTCCTCTGTCCATGGAGTTCTCCAGGGTGGAATACTGAAATGTGTTGCCATTCCCTTCTCCAGGGGATCATGCTGATCCAGGGATCAAACATGTGTCTTCTGCATTGCAGGCAGAGTCTTTACCAACTCATATTATAAACAAGTCTATTTGTACTTTGAAACATATCATGCTTATGGTTTTTTCTCATCATTAAGAAAAAGCCCATGCATACAAATAACTCAAATGTTCACAAGGTCTTTATATAGTCAAAGTCAATACGGGTAGCTAAGAAGTTTCTCACGTTAGAATATTATTCAGATTTAATAGTGAATAACTGCTAGATAGGATAAGTACCTTCAATGACCTGGATGCTAAATAACTTAACAAAATTAGGACTCTATTCTAATCCTTTTCATAAACATGGTGAAAGAAAGTGAAAGTGAAGTCGCTCAGTCATGTCTGACTCTTTGTGACCCCGTGGACTGTAGCCTACCAGGCTCTTCCATCCACAGAATTTTCCAGGCAAGAATACTAGAGTGGGTTGCCATTTCCTTCTCCAGAGGATCTTCCCGACCCAGGGATCGAACCCAGGTCTCCCACACTGCAGGCAGACACTTTACCATCTGAGCCACCAGGAAGCCCATAAACATGGTACTTACTCTGATTTCAAATATTTTTCTCAAAATGACATAGGTTCTTTTTGAATCTTTTGCATTTTATCTTTCATTATCTCTTGAGTATAGAGGAGTGTTTCTAGTTTCAAATGTTTAAAAGTTGGTCTGATAGCTATGTGTATGTAAGAAACTGGGGCAAGAAACACTGGAGGCAGGAGAACAAGGAAGAAGGCTCTTCATCTATTTTAAAAACTACCACAGTGTTATGGGTTAGCAATTTCAAAACTATCCAATCTTTACACTAGAACTAAGGGAAAAAATATGTTGACGGAAGCCCAAATAAGGGAATTACAAATACAGAAAAAGAGATTAAAGTGAATCATATAGAGCTAGATTGCAATTGGGGAGACCAGAATAAATTCATGAGTTTCAATACTATAAACATGTAGGTAGATAAACAGATATGGAAATAAACACAGATGTGTGTTCGTGTGTGTGTGTGTGTGTGTGTGTATTACAAAGCTCCACCAACTGGAAGAAACTAGAAGCTGTGACATACTAGAAGCAACAAGCCACTTAATGCCTATATATTGGTTTCTAAATACTAAACAAAACAGAGCTCTCAAGAAATATTAATAGCTAATTTCAGAGGTGGAAGAGAGAAAGTGTAAAATAGGTCCTTAGAGCTCTGTTATTTCAGAAAGTAGAAAATAACTGAAAGAATTATGGGGACAAATCAAAGACACATAAGAGGTTACTTGGAAGAGCTTTTACTGGCCAAATCTGGAAAAAATTTGTGCATCTAAATAAATGATGATATTAGTGAGTTTTTACCCATTGAATAAAACAGAAATCTATGAACCCTAACCCTAATTTATTTAACTTATATGCAGAGTACATCATGAGAAATGCTGGACTAGAAGAAACAGAAGCTGGAATCAAGATTGCCGGGAGAAATATCAATAACCTCAGATATGCAGATGACACCACCCTTATGGCAGAAAGTGAAGAGGAACTAAAGAGCCTCTTGATGAAAGTGAAAGAGGAGAGTGAAAAAGTTGGCTTAAAGCTCAACATTCAGAAAACGAAGATCATGGCATCTGGCCCCATCACTTCATGGGAAATAGATGTGGAAACAGTGTCAGACTTTATTTTTCTGGGCTCCAAAATCAGTGCAGATGGTGATTGCAGCCATGAAATTAAAAGACGCTTATTCCTTGGAAGGAAAGTTATGACCAACCTAGATAGGATATTCAAAAGCAGAGACGTTAATTTGCCAACAAAGGTCCATCTAGTCAAGGCTGTGGTTTTTCCTGTGGTCATGTATGGATGTGAGAGTTGGACTGTGAAGAAGGCTGAGTGCCGAAGAATTGATGCTTTTGAACTGCAGTGTTGGAGAATACTCTTGAGAGTCCCTTGGACTGCAAGGAGATCCAACCAGTCCATTCTGAAGAAGATCAGCCCTGGGATTTCTTTGGAAGGAATGATGCTAAAGCTGAAACTCCAGTACTTTGGCCACCTATGCGTAGAGTTGACTCATTGGAAAAGACTCTGATGCTGGGAGGGATTGGGGGCAGGAGGAGAAGGGGATGACAGAGGATGAGATGGCTGGATGGCATCACTGACTCGATGGACATGAGTCTGAGTGAACTCCGGGAGTTGGTGATGGACAGGGAGGCCTGGTGTGCTGCGATTCATGGGGTCACAAAGAGTCAGACATGAAATCCACTGAGCGACTGATCTGATCTGATATATTGTGTCATGTCATCTGCAAATGGTAACAATTTTACTTTTCCCTTTCCAATTCAGATGCATTTTATTTCTTTTTCTTGCCCAATTTCTGTGGCTAGCACGTCCAATTCTATGCTAAAGTGGTAATAGGGGCATCCTTGTCCTGTTCCTAATCTTAAAGGAAAATCTTTCAGCTTTTCAATATTGTGTATGATATTATTCATGAGTTTATTGTATACGATCTTTACTATGTTGAGGGACATTCCCTCTACACCCACTTTGTTGAAAGTTTTATCATAAATGGATGGTGAATTTTGTCAAAAGTGCTTTATGCATCTATTGAGAAGATCATATGGTTTTCATTCTTCAGTTTGTTAATATAATGTGTCACAATGACTGATTTGCAGATGTTGGATCATCCTTATGTCCCTAGAATAAATCCCACTTGACTGTGGTGTATGATCCTTTTAATATATTTTTGGATTTAGTTTTCCAATATTTTATTGAGGATTTTTGCATCTTTGCTCATCAAGGATGTTGGCCTACAGTTTTCTTTCTTTCTTTTTTTTTTTTTGTGGTGTCTTTGTCTGATTTTGGTATCAGGGCAATGCTGACATTCATATTCATCAAGTATGTTTGGAAGGTTTCCCTTCTTGATTTTTAGGGAGAATCTCAGGGCAGGTATTAAATCTTTGCAGGTTTTTAGAATTGGCAATCAAGTTGTCTGGTCCTGGTGTGTTGTTTATTGGAAGAATTTTCATTAATGTTTCAAATCCCTTACTAATCCATTCAGATTTTATGTTTTCTTCTCATTGGTCTTAGAAAATTGTATGTTTTAGGATTTTATTCATATCTTCCAGGTCACACAATTTGTTGATGTACAATTGTATAGGCTTCCCTGGTGGCTCAGTGTTAAAGAATCTGCCTGTAATGCAGGAAATGTGTCTGTAATACAAGAGACATGAGTTAAATTCCTGGGTCAGGAAGATCCCCTGGAGAAGGAAATGGCAACCCACTCCAGTATTCTTGCCTGGGAGAATCCATGGACAGAGGAGCCTATGGTCCATGGAGTTGCAAAAGAGTCTGACACAACATAGCAACTAAGCAACAATTGTCTGTAGTAGTCTCTTATGATCTTTTGTATTTCTGTACTATCACTTATAACTTCTCCTCTTTAATTTATGATTTTAATTATTTGAGTCCTCTTTTTTTTCTTGGGTAGTCTAAGGGTTGTTCTTTCTAGAGACATACAAGAAAGAAACAGAGAAAAACTACAAAACAAACAAAAAATCTAGAAAATAATTAACAGTTAATTTAAATGTAAATGGACTAAATTGCCAATCAAAAGACAAAGAGTGAGTGAATTGATTTTAAAAAAGAGAGAGAGATATCCAGCTATATGCTGCTTACTAGAGACTACTTTCAGAAGAAAGGAAACACACAGTAAAAGGATGTGTGATGGGAGGACATGGCTGATCTTGAATAATATTAATGATCTTAAGCCAAAAGATGCTAATGAGCAACAGGATGTGATAGGGAGGAAGACGCAGGGGTCTAGGATAAATCCAGGATTTTACCTGAACTACTGGGAGGATGGTAGTGCCATCCACAAAATAGGAACACAGGAGTAGAAGTAAACTTGTGATTTTACTGGAAAGGAGAAAGTGGGCAGCCAAGTAGACTAACCAGAAAAGAAAAAAAGGCTATGAATCTTGAAGTCAAACTTCAAAAGACTGCAAAGTGTTATGAAAGTCAATTTGGCCCATATGCATCCCCAGGAATACAGAATCCAAGGTAGACTAGACTTGGGATTCTACTTTGAGCTGTGCTGAGCTAAGAGACATTCATTGCTGACCTACATTTTACAACCATGTTGGGGGGGAGGGACCTCTAGAAACAAGCTGCTTGCTCCTCAAATAGCAAACACGCATATTTTCTCACCACCAACGGGGCTGTTGCCAGGAAATCACACAGACCCCAAATAAAAAACAGGCCAAAGTAAAACAAAGAGAAAAGACTCCTAGTCTCCTGTTCATGGGGCACTAAAGTTCAGGGCAAGGCCCTCGCTAGGTGGTCACAGGGTCCAGATAAAATCCTCCCCAGCATCCCTGAAATTTGTTTTTGCAGGTGAATCAGGAGGCAGGGGACCTGGGACAATGATGGTTACTGAGTGCCTGTTCTGTGCCAGGCATTGTGCTTCGTCCTTCACATTTCTTGTTTCTTTTCTCTCTATGAGGTCAGTATTATTATCATTCCCATCTTACAAATGAGGAAACAGGCTGTGAGCTTAAGGAACTTGCAGAGACCCATAGGAAGTGGCAGCATTAATGTTCAAAGCCAAGTCTGCAGACCACAAACCCATTACTTATCTCCACAACATACCACCTGGCCAAGGAGGCAGACGTGCTGCCTGGGAGCTCCTGGAGCCCAGAAATGAAGTTCCTACCACTGTCACCTCCACGTAGGAAATAACTTGGTGACAATGCAGGGGCAGTGTGATGAACCTGCATACATGTAGATATCTCAACCTTCTCTTTTTTCCTTTTCTTAAAGCTGAGTCCTCAGAACCCCTCTCAGATCATGAGTTCTCCAAGCAAGCTGATAGCGGCCTCCAGGTCCCAGGCTAGAAAGTATTCCCCTGCTTTGTTCTGCTCAAGACTTGGCTCTGGAAAGTGGAAGCACCACAGCATCATACATTACCAGACAGTTAAAAGGCGGCCTCTGTGAAATCCAGGACACGTCCTCCTTAACACACCCCAGTCCCAGGTGCGGCTGTGTATGTGACGTGAACACGAGGGTACATACTGAAGTCCTGCTCAGCACTTGCTCATCTGGCCGGCATGCAACAGGAAACTGAATAATTTTTTTCCCCCCTTTGGATGAGGCATAGCAAGCTGATTAATGATGTGAGGGAGAGTGGGCTAAGGAGGGGAGTTCTATAAATGTTTCTTTTAGGAGAGTCATAGCAGGCATGGGAAAGAAAGGTGTGCATTGTAAGGGGTGGAAGGCCGTGTTTGGCTAATTAGGGTTTGGTTAATGTTGGTGAGTGTTGAACATTCCTGCTAATGGCTGTTACTAATGGGAGAAATGGGATCATTTGTTAACTTTACTTATGAAAGTAAGTGTTGAAGGCAGGATGGAGGGGAAAAGGTGAACATGGACCATTTTGGCTTAGCCAAATGAGAAGTGGAAAAAATTCCTCATGATTTTTTAAAAAGATCAAGACCCTGATTTCACACTGGCACCAAGTTCTCTCACCTTTATGAGAAAGTGGTCACCAATTTCTACTTAGCCTGCCTGATTTTTAAGCCCTTTGGCCATCTTCCAATTGACCTTTTCTCCCTGTTGAAACATGCAGATATATATATATATATATTTTAATGGAAGTTGTCTTGGAGGTATGTGTTATTAAGAACTCACTGTGAACTGTGCTACATGCTTTTACTTGCATGATTTCATTCAAGTTTTATGACAAAATTGTGAGACACATATAAACACTTAATTCCTATTTTACAGATGGGAAGATTGAAGCTCAGAATGCTAATCTATATAGCAATTAAGTAACACTTCTATTTTTAAAGGACTTATACTTTAAAAGAACATCTTTAACTTTATGATTCCCCTCCAGATTACTTTAAAAATATATATTTTCTAGGGACTTCCATAGTGGTCCAATGGTTAGGACTCTGCCTTCCAAGCAGGGGTCACAGGTTCAATCCCTGGTCAGTGAAATAAGATTCCACATACCTTGAGGCCAATAAACCAAAATATAAAACAGAAACAATACTGTAACAAACTCAATAAAGACTTTAAAAATGGTCCACATTAAAAAAAAATCTAAAAAAAAAATTAAAGTTTAAAAATAAAATAAAATTTTAAAAAAATAAAAAAATAAAAAATGGACAAAGGACCTGAACAGATATTTTTCCAAAGATGATATACACACAGCAAATAAGTACATGAAAAGATGTTCAGCATTACTAACTATTAGGGAAATGCAAGTCAAATCTCAATGACATATCACCTCATCACAATGGCTATTACCAAAAAAACAAACAAGAACTGAAAAAAAAAAACCAAACCCAAGTATTGGTGGGGATGTAGAGAAGGTGCTACACTTGTGGATTGATGGTGGGAATGCAAAATGGTGCAGTCATTATGGAACACAGTATGGTGGTTCCTCAAAAAAAAAAAAAAAAAAAAAAATTACAAGTGTTTTACATTTTTTAATTCTTTCCCAATCCATCAATCATATCACATTAGCCTGTGCCACAGACAGAGTTCTCTGGCTACCCAAATTCACGGTTTCTCCTGAGTCATACAGATAATCAAGATGGACACACTCAAGAAATATGAACTTCAAAAACAGCTTATTCTTCACTGGTGAGTGCTGAGCAGCATACTCTCTTCTCTGGATAACCATCCCAGAACTTGTACTTTGCAGATTTGACCCATGTAAACAGAACACTCACATACCTGCCATCTGGGCAGGGCCTGGTATATGCATGCTGCCCTTCAATCAATATTCTGGATGAGGAATTTCCACTTACCAACTCATAGCAAGCATACTATTCACAAACACTGTCAGCAGGATTGATATGAGAAGTTTCTCCTTATTCATGCTCTGTGACTTGTAGAGACATGGTCTCATTGGATAAGGCTCATATTTAGAAACTTGCAAGGTTTTTCTGATCTAATTAATTAGACTATTCAATTAACTGCATAGGGTTTCCAACTGGCCTACTGTTAAGCTGGGGATAGAAGAATGGGCCACTGGAGAAGCTCCCAGATGAGGAAGTGTGATTAAACAAAAAAAAACAATCATTGTTAAGTTTCAGAGGCAGATAGGATTGAGTTAGAAACTTGATTCTATCTGCTGCCGATTTTGTGACTTTGGACAAGTTGCCTCATCAAAATCATGAGCTCTCATGGTCCATGTTTTTTCATTCATAAAGATTTCAGACCATCCCTAGGCATTTCAGAAGGGAAAATGAGCTACTGCAAGCTTTTGAGGGCCCAGGTTCTAGAACTCACACAATGCTACTTCTCAGCACCACTGTAGATAAAACACAGGCAGGCCTGATTCAAGGGGTGGGAAATCCCTGCTTCCTGAAGAGAGGGACTGCAAAGTAATGTGTGTGACTCACTTGGCCACAAAACCAGGAATTCTGGGCCAAATATATTAAAAGCATTCCACATATCTTTCTCCCTAAGAGATCCTCAAACTAGATATCATAATACCCATCTTGTAGAGATAAAAAACAAGATTCAGAGATGTTGGGGGATTTACTGAGGTGTTGAGAGGTTTACTAAACAATTAGTAGCAGGGCTAGCTTTTAAATGCAGGTTTATTTGACTTGAAAACCCACATTGATACCTCAGGTATACATTTTGAAGGTCAATTATGAGTGATGACTCCATTTCTACAGAAAGGTGTAAAAAGGATATATCACTTTATCCTCACATTTATTTTTCAGTTCTGTTCAGTCACTCAGTCATGTCCGACTCTTTGCAACCCCATGAACCGCAGCATGCCAGGCCTCCCTGTCCATCACCAACTCCCGGAGTTTACCCAAACTCAAGTCCATTGAGTCGGTGATACCATCCAATCATCTCATCCTCTGTTGTCCCCTTCTCCTCCAGCCCTCAATCTTTCCCAGCATCAGGGTCTTCTCAAATGAGTCAGCTCTTTGCATCAGGTGGCCAAAGGACTGGAGTTTCAGCTTCAACATCAGTCCTTCCAATGAACACCCAGGACTGATCTCCTTTAGGATGGACTGGTTGGATCTCCTTGCAGTCCAAGGGACTCTCAAGAGTCTTCTCCAACACCACAGTTCAAAAGCATCAATTCTTTGGCACTTAGCTTTCTTTATAGTCCAACTCTCACATCCATACATGACCACTGGAAAAACCATAGTCTTGACTAGATGGAACTTTGTTGACAAAGTAATGTCTCTGCTTTTTAATATGCTGTCTAGGTTGGTCATAACTTTCCTTCCAAGGAGTAAGTGTCTTTTAATTTCATAGCTGCAGTCACCATCTGCAGTGATTTTGGAGCCCCCTCAAAATAAAGTCAGCCACTGTTTCCACTGTTTCCCCATCTATTTGCCATGAAGTGATGGGACCGGATGCCATGATCTCAGTTTCCTGAATGTTGAGCTTTAAGCCAACTTTTTCACTTTCCTCTTTCACTTTCATCAAGAGGCTCTTTAGTTCTTCACTTTCTGCCATAAGGGTGGTATTATCTGCCTGTCTGAAGTTGTTGATATTTCTCCCAGCAATCTTGATTTCAGCTTGTGCTTCTTCCAGCTCAGCGTTTCTCATGATGTACTCTGCATAAAAGTTAAATAAGCAGGGTGACAATATCCAGACTTGATATACTCCTTTTCCTGTTTGGAACCAGTCTGTTGTTCCATGTCCAGTTCTAACTGTTGCTTCCTGACCTGCATACAGGTTTCTCAGGAGGTAGGTCAGGTGGTCTGGTATTCCCATCTCTTTCAGAATTTTCCACAGTTTATTGTGATCCACACAGTCAAAGGCTTTGGCATAGTCAATAAAGCAGAAATAGATGTTTTTCTGGAACTCTCTTGCTCTTTTGATGATCCAACGAATGTTGGCAATTTGACCTCTGGTTCCTCTGCCTTTTCTAAAACCAGCTTGAACATCTGGAAGTTCATGGTTCACAAACTGCTAAAGCCTGGCTTGGAGAATTTTGAGCATTACTTTACTAGCATGTGAGATGAGTGCAATTGTGCGGTAGTTTGAGCATTCTTTGGCATTGCCTTTCTTTGGGATTGGAATGAAAAGTGACCTTTTCCAGTCCTGTGGCCACTGCTGAGTTTATTTTTAGGGGAAAAAAAAAATCATTGGACTTCCCTAGCCACCCTAGTGGCTCAGTGGTAAAGAAGCCATCTCTCAATGCAGGAGATGCAGGTTCAGTCCTTGGGTTGGGAAGATTCCCTGGAGGAGGAAATCACAACCCACGGTATTCTTTCTTACTTGGGAAACCTATGGACAGAGGAGCCTGGTGGGCTACAGTCTATGGGGTCACAAAGAGTAGGACATGACTGAGCAACTAAACAACAACAACAAACACTCAGTAGGTGTCAAGGTGCTCCCAGGGCTGTTCCACGACTGCTAAAACAGTCACAGACTATCAGAGGGCTAAAGGGATACGTTCATCACTCCTCCAAAAATATCCAAACACTTGAATCCAAGAGACTTAAGAATAAGCTCAGACACCTCTCCATCTATTAACTTTCCCATACTTTCAAAAATAGAAAAGGTATTTAAATCAAGTGCCTAAAGAAGTCCTAGTTAGCCTATATTCCTTGAGGTAGAAGATGGTGGTCAATAATTTGCAAGCCTGGGTTTTACTCTTTTAGCTCCGGATTTGAAAAGTCACTAAGGTAAAGTAAGTTAAGTGAGTGTGCTGGACACAGTTTAAGATGATGGCCCACAGAAGACCCTTATCCTTAAATGATTCCTTCCCCCGTATGAAGTGGGACACCACCTCCATGATATGTTCTACAAAGAGATTTTGTAGCTATCATTTAGCTTACTCATCAGCTGACTTGGTTATATAAAAGGAGATTTTTTCCAAGAAGGCATAACCTAATCATTTGATTTCTTTAAGAACAAAGCATTGTCTCTGTCCCTTAACAGAAGAGAAAGGCAGAGAGATTCAAGACAAGAGAGGAATTCAACATGACGGAGGTTCCCCATTAATGAGAGGGAGGGCTTGGGGCAAGGACCTGAGAATGGCCTCTGGGAGCTGAGAGTAAATGCTGGCCAACATCCAGCAACTTGGACTTCAGTCCTATAGTTGCAGGAAACTGGATTCCTTGAACATGAACTGACTTGGAAGCAGATTTTTCCTCAGAGCTTCCGGTCCATCCCGGTGTACCTTGGTTTCAGCCTTAGGTGATCCTGAGCAGAGAACTCAGTTAAGACCACTTAGACTTCTAGTTTGAGGAACTATGAGATAATAAACAGACTTGTTTAAACTGATAAATAAATGGCGATTTGTTACACAGCAGGAGAAAATGGACGCAGCAAACCAATTCAAGTGGCAGATGAAGACAACAGGAAAATCAAATTTTTCTTTCCTTCCATAAGCTATTCAGTTGTTTCAGGAAAGGTGCAGCTATGTTGACTAACATGAGGCCCAACATGCCCCAAGCCATCCTTTTTGTGACATGGACAGTGTCCATTGCTAACTCATGAATGCCATTGTCTTCAAAACTTTATATTTCAACTATCACAACTGCCATTTGCTGCTGATACCATCATTATCTTCATTTTCTAAATGAGGATATTGAGATTTAGGATCATTAAACAACCTGTCAGAGATCACAGTGAGAAATGGGGGCTGGGAGGGGACAGAATTTAAGGATGGAAAACCAGGCAGTCTAACCTGGAGTGTACATAACCAACTATCTAGAAGACCTCTGGAGAACTTTGATTAAAGCTGTCAGAACTTCTCCTGTCTCAGTCCATGATGGCTTGACAATATCAGATAGACATGGCACATGTCTCTGACCTAAAAGCAGAACCATAAGTGAAGAACATTATTGGACTTTATACACCAGAGTCAGGGACTGGATTTTACATATTCTTCTCTGTGTGTACACAAGAGGGACAGATGTATGTTTAGATGTTTCGGGATGGGGCAAACACCAGGCAAAACAGTGAAAGTGTCATTCTGCCACACTATGTCTATCCATATTAAGTACTTTAACTTAATGAATGGACGTGGCCTTGCCATTGTGAAAGATACACCAAATACTGAAGCTACACTCAAGCGTAGAACAGGTCTCAGCGGTTAAAAATAGTCTCCAGATTTTCAGAAAGTTCTCCAAAGTGTGTCAGGATAAATAGTAAGAATTGATCAGGCCCACAAATGAGTCTGCCATTCATTTTGGCAGTACCAGAAAATGTACACCCACAAACGGGATTGATAGGATAAGTAACTTAGAAATATTAGACAGATTTAAAAAGAAGGAAACAGTAATGCTGATGATGATATTAAACATTTGAACATTGTTTAGACATTGATTCATAAAAACCCAGACAATGGTTATGAATGGATGCACTCAAATAAATACTATTTCTTTTTTTAAAAAGTCACATATTCACAGAGTCAGCTGGTTACTATGGAATCACATATGATGTCATAAATTTGACATTCTAAATGCAAACCTAAACTGAGCAACAGAAACAACAGGAAATGGAGCTGGGGAGAAGAAAACCTACATAACAACAAAAGAATATCAGTAGTTAGAGAAATGAGTCAAACATCTCTGAAACAGAAAAAGAAGGTCAGTGAATTGAATGTCCTAGAATCTTGCCAAAGAACTGAGGAAACATAGATGTCAGCCCATCCTTTTCTCGGGGGCAATGCTTTGCAGCAATCAAATTTCAGAGGATGACCACACATAGAAACAAAAGGAGAGGTAAAGAATATGGAGAGTGGAGGAAAAGGAGCTGAAAGCATGTGGTGTAAGTCCATCCAATAATCAGCATTCATTGAGCAGATGCTCATACGCGAGTGGTAAGAGGTGAAACACAGTTGCTATCTTTGAAGAATGCACAGCCTAGTAGGAAAGAGAATACATAAACAAAGTTCAATTTGGCGCTCAGTAAAAGTGTGTACACAAGACACAGGCAACACGGAGGAATGTTTAACACTGGGAACTTCTCCCAGGTCATGCTGAGCTTAGCTCTGAAGAACACTGAGGGGAAAAGGAGGTTTTAAGAAAATAAGGGTGGTATACAGACAAATACAAGTCATTTGGCATAAATAGAACAGAGATAAGATGTAGAGTGGAGGGTATACAAGTTACAGGTAGACAGGATACAGCATGAGTCTCTTGTCTCTCTAACCAAGCGAATGAAGAATGCACCTGAAAATAAAGCATCAGTAGATTTATATTTTATAAATATCATAAATAAATCGAGTAGATAGACCTAGAAGTTGAGAGGATTTGAGGCCATAAAATCTGGTTAAAAGCTGTATTTTAAGATTACATGTCCATAATGATCTAAAGGCCTAGAACAAGGCAATGGTAAAAGAAATGGAGAAGAGGGACTGGATTCAAATATCTTTTGGATTTAGAAGTGGCGGGATTTTACGGTGGTGGTGGTGGTGTTTGTGTGTTTGGGGGCACGGTGACAAAAAGATTTTAGGATTAGTTCTAGGAATGCACAGCTATGCCATTCTCTTCAGACACAGACTCAATCACTCAACTCGAGATTTTTCGTGAGTGCAAGACACAGAGCATAAAGAGATTAACAGACTGCCCTTGAAAACCTCAATTTATGCTGGAAGTTGACTCCTTAAACAGATAAATAATATTAATCTTGACTGCATTATAGTTACTGAATTGGCAGGAAGCAATAGAAATACTGGTCCAGTAAAATAGTATTTCCTGCAATTGAAAATGAAAAAAAAAATGGAATAGATGTCCATGAAATAAGTTATCATCTTGTGTTTTCCTGCATGGCCTTCCCTATTAGTTTATTGATAAGAAACCTCTTTTCACTCTTGATGCTATGAATAGTTAGATGATACGGATAGAATACATGCCTATTGATTGATTTCTATAGGATTAAGGTCTTTGATTTTAAAAATCTATTATTGATGAGGCTCAGATCTACAGAAAATTGGTTTATGGAAAAAAAAAAAAAGAGAGAGAGAGAAGTTTCAATTCTACATGGCAAATGAAAAAGTTCCATAAGAAGCAACCTTCTGAGTAATGGGGAAAAAAATGTTCTGTGTAAGCAACTCCACACTTAATTCTAAGTGCTACTGACCTCTGGGAAATTATCCCAAAGCATTTCCCCCGTTATCATTTTTCAAATGATAAATGCATCATGTTTCGAAATCTATTGGGCTTTCTTGGTGGCTCAGTCGGTAAAGAATCCATCTGAAATGCAGGAGAATGCCTGTAAAGCAAGAGACCCAGGTTCAATTTCTGGGTCAGGAAGATCCCCTGGAGAAGGAAATGGCAACCCACTCCAGTACTCTTGCCTGGGAAATCCCATGGACAGAGAAGCCTGCTGGGCTACAGTCCATGGGGTCACAAGAGTCAGACGAGTCAGACACGACTTAGCAACTAAACTACCACCACCTCAAATCTATACATCAACAAATTTCTATATTAAAAATTTGTTCGTATAGTTCTCTGATATGTATTCTTTTTACTCACGCTTGTTAGAACAGGGGAAAAAATAATATCTAAAATCTATATTTTTTGATAATGGCAAGGAGACAAATTCTAATTCTTATTTATCCTTTCATTCCCCATACCCAAAGTTTCTAATGTCCCTGAGGTAAAAAATTAATAAACATTCTTTGTTTCCATGTCAAGAATGAGACTGGATCGAGGTACTCAAAAGACAGCCTAGAAGGAGACAAATCTAGAAAAGATTCTGAGAAATCAGTTCGTCTGACCACTCAGGTGAGCTGACCTCTTTAGAGTTGGTGAGAAAATTAAAGAGTAGACAGCATAACAAAAAATATTAGGGGGCAGTGGAGTTTGGGGAGAAAAGACCAAGCTATCAAGATGTGCATTAAGGGATACCTAATGCCCTTGTGGAGAGGTCGAGAAAAACCTAGGAGAAGCTAGCTGGTCCCTGCCTCCCAGTCCAGTCCACATCCCAGTCTTCATACAGAACAAGTGGTATAGAAACCTCTGCTCAGTCTAAGGGAAGAGACTGGTCTATGTTCAAATCAGGGAGGGAAGGGGAGTCTGGCCATCACATTGACCATTTTCTGCACCATCTTTCAGATGAGGCGTGCAGTCATACCGAATCACTCGCTGAGATGTTGCTCCATGCGGGGTCACCCATCGTGTAGACGCTGCCTTTGTGCAGCTGAGGGAAAAGTACTTCTTAGCCCCTGCCGCACAATACGTATTTATATTCACATGTGCCTGTTGTGGGAACAGGGCCGGCAGATCACGATGATCAGGGTGAGCAGAGATCAAACTATTGATTTTGGAGGGTAGCCACAGGCAATCTGGGTGAGGGGAAGGATACGGGAATAGAAATGTCCACTTGCCTCTCCATGGTCTCCTCCATCCTGTTCCTCCCAAAGGGAGTGCTAGAGGGCGCTATTCCTTCTCCTGCAGTGCCTGGAGCCCTGCGGCAGCCTTAACCAGGTACCAGCTGCTTTCATCTTTGCAGTCTGGTCAAAAGTGCTGGAGATGTCTTTTCAGCATCTGCTAACAGGCTTATCCTTAAGGAAAGATGTGGGGCAAAGGGAGGAAGAATGCTCAACTCTACTAAGCTTCGCTTAAGACTCTTAGAGTCACAGGTGAAAAAACATGAGATACCAGATTTGCTTCTTGGTTTTGGATGCCCTTCCAGGTAGATTCCCACTTCATGGATCCTCACAGAAGTTAGGATTCAATCAGAGCTAGAAAAATACACAAGGGCTAAGGCTGAATTACAGGTTATAGAGGTCAGGGACCTTCTCACTGATCACTGCCATATTTAGCTCGACATGGCTATTTCATCAGCACATGTGTGGAAGGACAGGGGGTGGGGGTGGGGTATTACACTTCTGGGTCTCTTCTCTCCTCAAAAGGGATCACAAGAATTAACTTTGCCGAAGTCAGACTCTCGAGGGTACGTAGTGCGAAATCAGTGGTCTCGAACTTCACGGAGCCCATCCACCAGACCTCCATCAGCAGAGGAGTCCAGAAGCAAGAACACCAGTCTTAAGGTAGAGATGGGCACGAAAGGGAAGAGCACATTGCAGAATAATAGTAATAATAACAGCAATGTGCATTGATACTTTCTATGTGCCAGGCCCTGTTCTGTGTACTTTATATCTTTCAGCTAATTAGTGTCACCCACTCCCACCCCCACTAATCCCCAGCGTAAGGAAACTGAAACACAGAGTCACCTAAGATTTCTCATTAGTAATGCCCACAGAACTAAATCAAAACCTAGAGTCTCTAGGTCTCTAAACGGCTCCCTGAATGATTAAACTCCACGGTTTCTCCTTCCTTACTTCACACATTTAAAAACTATTCATTGAGTACTCAAGACTCAGAAGAGGGGGTGAAAAGGTCAACAAAGGAGATAAATTGTTGAAGAATACTAGGCTGTGTGACACTGTGAGCCCTTAACTAGGCCTAGTCACACAAAAGAAAAAGTCTGTCGTGAGATTAAGTTTTTGAATGCAGAGGGTGACCCGGTCCCAGGCACTGGGAGAAACAATCTGTCTATCTTTGTGAGGACTGGCTCAATAATTTAACCAAGAACTTGCCTTTTGAAACTTGTGAAACAGTCACAAAAGCTGGAATGATATATGGATACTTATAATCTCTCTTACACCTTAGTGAAAGAGTCCTTTCTCTAGAAAGATTGCTTCCAGCTTAAGAAGATGATTCTCTCCAGTTGAACTTCCCTGGCACAAGAAACTCTGAAGGGGAGTCACTTGATTCTCCAGCCTGCCGACCTTCCCAGTATTCGCTGCTTTAACTACAGGGGGCAAAGGTGGAGACACATGCCCCGAGATGATGCTTTATAGAGTCTTCAGTGGTGGGGACTTCCGGTCCAGCCACTCGCTGAGTTAAGTGGAGGTGGCAGGTGGAGACAGGGGCAAGCAAGGTCCCTTACTCAAGCCCTCTGTCCTACCTGGAGGTCTCTGACTAAGCAGGTGTATGTGAACAAAGTGACAGAACTTTGTAAAGTGTGTGCCGACTATGTAGGAGCAAGGAAAAGGACCTCCACCCTGTCTATCACAAAAGGAAATGAACAAAGAAAGTGAAAGGGGCTGACAGGGCAGCTGGGGAAAATGAGAACTGTCTTTGTGTTCACATAACAGAAATGTCTAACATTTGGAGCCCCTTAAGCCCTATTTAAGGGCTTCCCTCATAGCTCAGTCGGTAAAGAATCTGCCTGCAATGCAGGAGACCCAGGTTCGATTCCTGGGTTGGGAAGATCCCCTGGAGAAGGAAATGGCAGCCCACTCCGGTATTCTTGCCTGGAGAATCCCTAGAGGAGCCTGGCAGGCTACAGTCCATAGGGTCGCAAGAGTTGGACACGACTTAGCGACTAAATTACTACTTCTACTACTAAGCCCTATTTAAAAGAAGCTGAGATGAACCAGGATCCATGTAAGAGCTAGGAATGGAACAGACAGAAGGGACAGCTCCTTGATGCCAGCTGGGTGGAGAGGAGTACAGGGACCCTAAGCAAACATGGAACCCAGAGGCCCACTTTCTTGTTCCAGCTCCCCAATAGCTCCACGACCTCCCGGACTTCATCCACCTCCCCTAGCCATCAAGAGTCACCGAAACAGCTGTCAGCACAGCCCTCACCAACCACGCAAAACATGCCACTCGACTCACGGAATTCCATGTCCCCAGAGGCCCAGCTGCAGACCACATCCCGGCGCACCACCAAGTCTGAGAATCCTGACACCTGGTCTCACAGCACGGGGCGAGAGATGCGAGAAAGCCGGGAGAAGAGAGAGTCCCGGGACACGCGAGACATGTCCCGCTCCCGGGACTCGCACGATTCCAGGGACACACACCAGCGGGAATACTCGCGCACGCCTCCCTCTGAATGGAAATCCTATACTCAGCGCAGGATGCTCTACCCCTCTCAGATGGACCACGACTGTGTGTCCGAACTGGCCAGGAAACGAGAGGAAGAGGAGGACGAGGATGAGGCCTACTGGGCGTCCGTGAGAACACTGTACGAGAAGACACCCAACTGCTCGCGCCCCAGGCCGGTGAGCAGGGCCTGCCTCCCCTGGGCACCCGGGTTTATCCCCACGCAGCCCAGCCCTGAGGCCTAGCTCCTCTCCGTGGTGCAGGGAAGCTCACTCAGGCCACTGCTTCTCCTCCCTAAACCTGCCCCTCTGCACTGTAGACGCCAGGATCCCATTCTTGGCTGTCTCCAGCATCCCAGTCCTCCAAGCCAGGACCACCTATTTGCTTCCCACCCTACCCTGGCATGAGCTCTATTCCTGACCCCTTTGTATCTGTGTGACTGTCCTCCTGTTGGTGCCCCTCTCTGCAGCCCAAACCCAAGCATGCCATCACTGTTGCTGTGTCATCCGGGGCACTCTTCAACATGATGGACAGCAGGAAAATCTATGATGAAGAGGGTCTGGAGAAATACATGGAGTATCAGCTTACCAACGAGAATGTCGTCTTGACCCCAGGGCCGGCCTTCCGCTTTGTCAAGGTACTCTGCAAAGCTGTCTCTGGCCCTCCAGGACTTTAGAGGGCAGGCAAGGACCCATGCCAACCCTTAGGATCTCATCCAGTTTTCCTATCATTCCTAGTCCACCCTTGTCATTTTTGCCATTTGCAAGTTGACCCTAGGTCACTTTGTATTTTCAAAGAAACTTCAACACTGTTGAGGGAGGGACTGCAGCCCGAGGTTTGGAACTCTGAGTCCAAATCCCGAGATCTGTAACAGAAACGATCATTCCCTCCACAGAAGGAGCAATAACCAGAAGCAATAGTGAGTTTACAATTCCAAGTAGTAGAAATGAAACACCCCATTCAAATATGATGAAATTCACATTAGCTTCTCCTGCCCCAAACACAGCACATTAAAAAAGTCAAGATGCTCTTGGCACTTAGGGGCATGATTTTAATAGAGAAAGTAATCTTGGAATTTGCACTAAAATGTATAGCACTTCTAGCTCTGATCCCCTATACAGCTTATACAAATATGATACAATAACATCATAACCAGGCAGAAACAAATGACACCTCTGCTAGTTGTAAGTAGAAAGTAGTTATGGAGCATAGTGGAATCATTGGAGGAAACCACAAACCTATTCTAAAGACTCACATTTAAAAAATAGACAAAATGCTCACTTTGGCGGCACTTGTGCTAAAATTGGAACAATATAGAGACCATTAACATGGCCTCTGTGCAAGGATAACATGAGAACTCTTGAGGCAGCCTATATGTTTCACAATAAAAAATAATCATCAGATGATCAAAAAAGGCAGGTTTTATGAATCAAAAACAAAAATAGACAAACCCTAAAAGGGTTAGCCTGATCTTATGTCTACCTCACAGAAATAATTCTAGTAAACCAAAACATCACCCATCTTTCAATAAACATTTGCTGAGGTCCTTTGTATGAGAGGCTGAAAATACTGAAATGAATGGCATAACCCTGCCTTAAAGGAGCCACAATCTCTCAGGGAAGAGTCTTCGGAGCTTGAATTGGACACCTAAGGGATCCGTTCCCTCCAGACCCCCGATGCCCACCTTGCCTGGCCCTCCTCACACACGTCCGTGTTTGTAACCTGCAGGCACTGCAGCATGTCAACTGTAGACTCCGTGAGCTGTATCCTGACGAACAGGACTTATTTGATATTGTACTGATGACTAATAACCATGCCCAAGTGGGAGTGCGGCTTATAAACAGCGTCAATCACTACGGTAAGTAAAATAAATAACGTGTGGAGGAACAGCTTGCTGCTCTGGAAGAGAGAAGCCATGTTATTTTGCTCGCCGTGGCCTAACTAATGCAGCCTCTTTGATACTGACACCCCCTTCTGCGTGAGAATGTTTATTTGCCTATGTCAGAACAAGAGAGGCCATGTTCATTTTTAACTTCAGCCCAGAGTCGGGCCCAAAGCTCTGGACTTAACTTGTCAAGTGTGAATTTCAAAGTCTTAATCCCAGGCCCTGCAATATATTTCTCTGTTTTACGTTTTTCACTTCTGAACTTGACTTCAAGGAGCCGTCAGCCTAGGGCTTTCTCTGTGTGATCAGACTTCTTGCTCACCACAGATGCATGTTAAAGGTTTTAAGGTTTTTACCTTTCCTTTCCACTCTTAACATCTGACTCTCCCCGGCTGCTTGCCCCATACATCAAATTCATACCCATGCCAGCAAAACTGTCTTTATTCCTTTACAGGGAAAATTTGTTTGACACTAGACTCTTCATGACATCTCCATCAGTGTGTTAGAGAGTTTCAAGGGAGGTCCCCATTTTTCCTCTTATGAATTTACCTGACTTATGTGGAGACCTTTAGCCTATTTGCTAAGTGACATGTCCAGTCTTATGGGTATGTCCAAGAAAAAATAAGATTTAAATTTGGTAAAATGATTATCCTTTAATTAAAAATAAATAAACTTAATTTAAAAATACTTTTATTACTAAATATAAAATTACTTTCTAAACAGTCCGTGCCAATTCATACTTTCATCCATAGTGTATGTAAGTGCCTATTTTACAGACTTCTCACCAGCATCTAGTGTTTTTTTAAAAACTTTGGTTGATTCAGAAGGCATTTAAAGGTCTATTAATTTTTAGTCTGATAATGACCTCATTTAAAATTTCAAGTCAAGAGAAACAATTTCAGACCTTTTGTTCTTCAGTTTTAGGGAAATAGTTTAAACCCTATCACTACTGACTATTACATTGTATTGTTACTAAGAAAATATGGGAATGGTACTTAAAAATAGAGCCACATCTCAGGTGGCCCTCTCATCAAGTGAGGAGGCTATAGCTGAAGTAAAGGTGCACTCTTCTAGCCTAGACAAGAGTCAATGTTATCTAGTAGGCTTAAACAAGTACTTATGTCTCAGTCTCCTTTTCTATAATGAGGATAATAATGCCTGCCATCACAGTTGTTGTGACAGTAAACTGGCGTGGCCTATCTGGACATACTTCATAAATTATTATGCAGCAGACACACCTACTATTATATAAAATAGCTGAGACATTTTTCAATATTGGTACTATGAACGTAATTCGAAAATTTCTCTAGGCACTCAGTTATTCTGAAGGCAGCTTTAATTTGCATTTCCAGTAAGCATGCTGTCTTTAACTTGCTGCCATAACAAAGTCTTTCTTGCCTGATAATAGGATTACTAATTGACCGCTTCTGTCTGACTGGAGGAAAAAGCCCCATTGGCTATTTGAAGGCATATCTTACCAACTTGTATGTTTCTGCGGATTCTGACAAAGTACTAGAAGCAATACAAGAAGGTATTCCTTGGTTTTTTTCTTTCTCGTTAATAAAGAAGTCTCACTAGTGTTTCCTTGGGCTCCAGTGATTATGTTGTTTACATCATTGTCACTGGATTTTCTGCTAAGGTGTTTCCACAAGTGGAAGCCCCTAAGTTTGTCTGTTAGAGCTTTGACCTTCCTTGAGGTGGACGTCTTCAGTGATTGTCCTACACCCATTTTACACCCTCCCATCCCTTATAGCAACAGAGGCAGCTCAAAGACAGCTCGTTTGAGATGTGTGGTTGTGAAGAGGAGTTGAGTTGTCAGGTAATAGCCAGAGAGGAAATTCAAGGTCTGGGAGGACTATTCTTAGTTTTGTTTTTAAATAGTAGACCCTAAAACTCATGGGCCTAAGACTGTTTATTAATTCCAATGGTCTGCCAGGGATCGCCTCCGCAACGATGTATGAAGGCGCCAAGGACATGTCTTACTGCGACACACAGCTCCGTGTGGTCTTTGATGGGGACGCCGTCCTCTTCTGTGAGGAGCCTGAACACAGTACCAAGGATCACGGGCTGGACAAATGCTTCCAACATGAAGCCCTAGCAGACAATAAGCCTCTTGGTCAGGTAGGTTCAGTGAAAGCTGCTTAATTTTGATCTACACATTTTCCAACATATAGATATAATTATTTCTTCACTGTTTTATAAAATTTTTTAGGCACTTCTCACTTCTTATCCTTTGTAGCCTTCTCTCTTTCTTTCATGAACTCCTCATTTTAAAGCTGCCAACGTTTTTTTTTGTGTGTGTGTGTGTGTTCTTTTATCCTTTTGGAAATGTTTCTATCCTCTCCCCATGATAAAGAGTTCATCTCCTCCAAATTATAAGTACAGAAAGAGAGGTAATACAGCTTACAAATTAGCCAATTCTACATAATAAGTTCTCAAAATAGTAAGACCATTTCCAGCCAGTCAGTAAACTTGTTGAATCTCTCATCCATGACCTCAGACTCCATGAAGGCATAACATGATTGAGAAAAATCTGCAAAACTGAGAGTTTGAATCCAGTCAAATAATGAACCTCAAACAAGTGCAAACTATGAACAATGAATCAAACTGAAATTAAAATTTTAGGTTTGGGGAAATCAATCCATGAATTGAAGTGTTAAAGTTGTGGTCTAAAATAAACAAAACCTACAACTTCGAAACCAAAGGAGATCTGAATAGCAAAATTTTCTCCAAACTGAATAGGAAACAATAGATCATTCAGGTTTAACCTGTGAATCTTACCAAGACCTTTTTTTAATTGGCATTTTTTTCTCAGCTCTTCTTGAACTTAAGATGTACTTAAATATTATTAGTTTTATTACATTTATAAAACTATGAAGAGACTAGTTGAAAGCTGAATGTTTTACTAACTTACCGCACATTACAGCTCAAGTGATATTTAAATTCTATGTGTTCATGTGTGTGTTTAACTTCATAGTCCCTTCCTAAATAGCTTGTTTAGAAGTCTTGAGCTCATGTCAAGAAGTTGTTCAGTGTTAACAAAGTTTACTAATAAAAGGAATACCCTTTGTTATAATTGACATGCTTGCTTTGCTGAAATTTAGAGCCAATTGTATATTAACCTTTAAATATTATTAAAATGTACAAGATCTCTAAAAAATAGCATTTAAAAATTCTGAAAATAATTATTTCAAGATAATCTTAAAACACCGTTTTTCCTCATCCCCGGGAAATAATCAAACTTTCTTTTAGATTCTGTACTTATCAGTTCCTTTTTTCCATATTTTAAATCATTTTCCCATTAAACAATCGTGAAGCTCAACACTGGTTATTGGAGAAATACCCAATGAATTTTATTAAGCATACTTGTTTCCATAATATGGTCCTTCTGACGGTGGAAAAATATGCTACTTTTCACATAGAAAGGGTAGCTCTTCTATAAAGACCAGACTTCGCCAGATGTTTCCACTGATGGGAAAGAAGTTATGAGGTATGATTCCTAACTATGATTTTCAATTATGTTGGCCGTGGGGCTTGTGGTTTGGTCATAACAATGTCCAATTGTCTCAAATGGAGGAGATCTGAGGGTCACCAGCAAATGGGACAGCTGGACAGGATTAATTTATCCACTCTCATTGTCTCCTGATTTGATATCTGTCTCATTTCACCATTCTAGAATAGTGATCTCTGTGTATGTGTGTGCGCACACATGCATATGGGTGTGTATGTGTCTGTTTTAATCAGAGTTGTTGAGGTGTACTTCATATACAGTATAATTCATCATTTTTAGTGCATGGTTCTGAGGGTTTTGGCAAACATACATGTACAGACATGAAACCATGATCGAACTCAAAATACTAACAAAATTCACTTGTGTTTCTTTGTAAGTCATTGTACTCCCTCTCTTTAGGATCTGTCAACCACTAATCTGATTTCTGTCCCTAATGTTTTGCCTCTTCAGGTATCATATAAATGGAGCCCCAAAGGATGCAATCTTTTGAATTTGATTTATTTTACTTCAAATGATGCATTTGAGATTCATTCATGTCATTCGTGTATCAGTAGTGCATTCCTTTTTATGCTGAGTATTAGCCTTTTCTACAGAGAAGGCAATGGCAACCCACTCCAGTACTCTTGCCTGGAAAATCTCAGGGACAGAGAAGCCTGGTAGGCTGTAGTCCATGGGGTCACTAAGAGTCAGACTCGACTGTGTGACTTCACTTTCACTTTTCACTTTCCTGCATTGGGGAGGGAAATGGCAACCCACTCCAGTGTTCTTGCCTGGAGAATCCCAGGGATGGGGGAGCCTGGTGGGCTGCTGTTTATGGGGTCTCACAGAGTCGGACACAACTGAAGCGACTTAGCAGCAGAGGCAGACTGTTCTATGGATGAACCACATGTTCTTAACAATAATTTAGGTCATTTCCAGTTTGGGACATTTATAAATAAAGCTACTTTAAGCGTTTTCACACAGGATTCTGTGTAACATAAAATCTCATTTCTCATAGGTAAATATCTTGGAGTAAGATTTCTAGGTCACAGGATAAATATACGTTTAACTTTAAGGAAACTATTTTCCAAAGTGGTCATACCACTTTGCATTTCCATGAGAGATCTTTTACTCTGCATCCTTGCCAGTATTTGGTGATGTCAGTTGTTTTTCATCTGTTTGTTTTAAGCTGTTCAGTGGTTACATAGTAGCACCTCATTGTGATTTTAATTTGCATTATCCTAATGACAAATGATATTGAACATTTTATTAAGTGCTTATTTGCCATTATATGTATTCTTTGGCAAAAAATTTCTGTTCAGATCTCTTGCTCATGTGAATTGGGTTGTTTTTCATTTTATTATTGAGTTCTGAGAGTTCTTTATATATTCTGGGTACAAGTCCTTTATCATATATTTCTTTGCAGATATTTTCTCTCAGTCTGTGCTTGTTTTTAATTTAAATATTGTTCAGTGTCCTTCAATTAGCAGAAACTTATTTGTTGCTGTTGTTAAGTTACTCAGTTGTGTCCAACTCTTTGAGACCCCATGGACTGTAGCCTGCCAGTCTCTCTGTTCATGAGATTTCCCAAGCAAGAATACTGGAGTGGGTTGCCATTTCCTTCTTCAGAGGATCTTCCTGATTCAGGGATCAAACCTGGGTCTCCTGCACCGTAGGCGAATTCTTTACCATCTGAGCCACCAGGGAAGCCTCAGATTAAAATCTACCATCTTCCTATTTTTTGGATTTGTTTCATCTTGAGTTAACTTTAATTTTTTTCCTTTTATTATTTTTGCTTTTTAACTTATTGTACCTGGGGGCTCCCCAGGTGGAACAAGTGGTAAAGAATCTGCCTGCCAAGGCAGGATATATAACAGACACAGGTTCAGCCCCTGGGTTGGGACAATCCCCTGCAGGAGGAAATGGAAACCCACGCCAGTATTCTTGCCTGGAGAATCCCATGGACAGGGTAGTCTGGAGGGCTGTGGTCCATGGCGTCACAGAGTCAGACACAACTGAAGTGACTTAGCACTTGTTGTACATATTGTATGTTTTTAGGCTTCCTAAAATTGCATAACCATTAATGATTTATTACTCATGTTAGATTTTATAGTAGTTAGCATCAGATATATAATATACAACCTTAATTGATAACAGTCTACTTTCATAATAATATTATGCCACATCATGTATAACGGAAGAATCTTACAATAGTACACTCTTAATTCCTCCCTCTCATGTTTTGTGATACGGTCATACATTTTAATTTCACCTATGCTATAAACTCAAGTTTTGTTTTAAAAATTAAGACTTTATGATTGTATCACATAGCAAAATCCAATTCTCTGTCCTGTGCTAGAGGTACAGCTAAAAGTAAGTGTTCAGAAAGGTTGAAGATAAAAGTAAGTGTGAAGTAGGGTATATATAAATTACAGTAAATATAGACAAGATTGGATTCAAACCCTGAAGAAACTGAACAAGATAGAAAAGTACACTTTATATAAATATTAAAATGTACAATTCTACAAAAATAAATAAATTTAAAAAGTAGTGGTTTTGGTTCAGTTCTAAGCTAAACTTTAGAGTAACCCCATTTTCCCATGGATAGTTTACGTCTGTTGCCCTGGTTCAACTTTTTACAGAAGCTTCTTTCACTCTTAAAATGTGTGTGTTCAAATGATAAATTATATGGCCATCCTATTTTGTATTCTAAGAATGCAAGGATGGTTCCATACAAGGAAATATAATCACAATAAACGAAAGAGTTTCAGCAATGTATTACTGGTCTATACTGCATGCTTCATGCAGTATTACACGTTTCTTATAAATATCTGCTTTTTTAGCATTCACTTCCTTTTGCTCCATGGATGACAGCTGTGACATATTTTCTTTTGCAGGGTCCCTTGAAAGGCTTTATGGAAGATTTAGGCAGACTGCAAAAGAAGTTTTATGCCAAAGACGAACGGTTATGTTGCCCTATCCGGACCTACCTGGTTACAGCCAGGAGTGCAGCCAGTTCAGGCGCCCGCGTGCTGAAAACCCTTCGCCGCTGGGGTCTAGAAATAGACGAAGCTCTTTTCCTTGCTGGAGCCCCCAAAGGTCCCATTTTGGCAAAGATAAGGCCCCATCTCTTCTTTGATGATCATATGTTCCACATTGAAGGGGCACAGAAATATGGCACCACCACAGCTCATGTACCTTATGGAATTAGTCAAAAGTGAACAATTAGGGATGGGGAGGAGAAATAAAGCATCGAGTCTGGTATTATGGAATCATCTGTGGATCCCTAGGGTAATTAGGTATTTAAGTAGACTAGACCTCACAACTTTGTTAATTTGCAAAGGTTTTCTCTTGAGTTTTCAAAAACATTTTGAACTCTCAGGTTACCTTCAAGCTATTTCCATTTGAGCTGTCAATGCTGTTGATAACATTGCAACTACCTCTGTGTATAAGTCATAGTGATGACTCTTTAGAGTAAGTTTAGAACTTGCAAAAGGGCTATGTCAGAAGCCTACTTAGTTTTACAAAGCATTGCTCATTTTTGGATGTTGGTAGCTAGAATGAATCATTACCCATCATTGTTATAGAATAGTGGGTCTTCACAAGTGGAAAGATAGGGGTTAAGTACACTCTTGAAAACTGGAGCTTTTTAGTCTGTTGTCCCTGCCTTTCTATCAGTGCAAAAATGAAAATACCACTCTACCTGCCTGAGTATACCGATTTTGATATTGTTCATTCAGAAATAAAGAAGCTAGTTATTCATACAAGTTACTTTCATCCAAGATGAGTTCCAGACACAGCATCCTAGAATCTTTGAAGCTTATTTGGTGGATTCATTGCCTCTGGACTACATGGCTTCATATTTGAAGTCTCTGGCTTTCGTTCTGGCAGGTAGGTCCAACGTTTGTACGAGGAAAGAAGTCTTGGCTACCACTTCAAAATGTGACAGTAAGTGTAGTTTCCTAGCTTCATTGTTGTCATTCTTTTGTGATTTTCGTTTACAAAAGAAAAAAAGCATTGATTGGTTAGTAATCATAATCTACTACAATGTTAGAAACAATGAGCTGGTTATTTTCAATGGTTACTTTATTTTTCATCAAAGCAAACTTCATGACATTATCACCTTCCTTTTTTTTTTTTTTTTTTTTTTTGTAATCAGTGAAGAACCTAACACTCAAAAAGATTAAATAGTTTGACGGGGAATGTACAGGTAATAAATGGTAGGACTAAGATTCAAATTCAGATCTCACTTCAAAAGCTATATGCTATTTCCCTTCCTCATACCCTCTCTTGCTCCTTCTACTCCATTTCTTCTCTACCCCACCCACATATTCCATACCTAGTTCTATTAAATCAGACCGCTGCTGACACAGACTTTTTGATCTGCTTCCTAACTGGATGTAAGCCAGTCTAAAATAATATCGGTCATTATGCTTTCTGAGTACCTACTGTTTTCTCTGCATTACCCAATAATAAGGCCACAAGACAGACTCAGATATTATCCCATCCCATCCTATTTAACAATCCCTTAGAAAAAATCAAATGTACAAGTTCAAATACCCAACACCAGAGGGTTAATAGTCTTCAGTGCCAACTGAGGTTGAAGCAGAGATCTATATGGGCTGGAAGTTGTCAGGAAATGAAGGTGGGCTTTGAAGGATGGGAAGATGTGGAAGGAGAGAAAGGAAGAGAGAGAGGAAACATGTGCTCCTGGCTCAGTGAGTTGGAGAGGCAGCATCAAGTTACAGGTAAGGTGGAATAAAGGCCTCCCTTTCAAGACTGTTGTTCCTGGTGCTCATCCCATCTCTGAGCTCCATTCTCAGCACTCAATAAGAAAATACCTTCTGGCATCCTACCCGTTTGCTCTTTGTATTAATATTATGCCTTTGGTTGCATGTTATATCCTTCCCAAATATAAGGAAGTGGAGGAGGGATTATCAAAATCATCTGTGGAGTGTAGTTCAAATTATAAAGGTTGTGTGTCTCATCTTTTGTCCTAAAGATTCTAGAATGGGGGCAGGCAGAGAGGTCTCTGTCCCAGACAGTAGGCACCCTGAGGGCAGAAATAGGACCCTATTTCCTTGTGACTCCACAGGGCACTGGGCCTGGCACACCCTAGATGGGTGAGTAGATAAATGTATTCCAGCTTAAGGGTAACCTGGCCTAAAGTTTGAAGTTTGCAGCTCAAAGATGTATCTCTGTGGCAATAGCCACCCCCACCTCCCTCATTTTTGAAGCATTTTACAATGTAAAAAACACTTTCACTTCCTTGTTACATTTAATATCCTCTGCAAACAGGAAAGAAGACACTTGTGGATGAGCCTGTAAGTCTATATGTACAGTCAGCCCAAGCTTTCCACAGTGTATCTCTCTCAGTGTCCCATAAGACCATCTGAGGATGACTTTTTATACAGTGATCAATGCTAAATAGTCTTCCGTTACCAGATCAGCCACATCAGAATCACCTAGGAACCTGTTAGAAATGCAAAGTCTCAGGTTCTATCTTGGCTTCTAATGAATTCGAAACGCTAGTGCCTGGGCCCTGAAATTTCTTGTTTTTACATGTCCTGTGGGTGATTCCAATGCAACGCCGAAGTCTGAGAACCGCAGATCTATTCTGTTTCTAACTGATTCATGCTGCTTAAGTTCTTAGCATCAGCTATGGGGGTCGGGGGGTGGGAAGCGTTTCCTCAGACTTCAGTTCCACAGGGACCATCCTCCAGAGAATGAAGGTAAACTGAACTGAGGGTTAACAAGTCCCAGGTGTCCTAAACGGAAAACACAGTAAACGAGCCCTAAATTGTGGGATTTGTAAAGCAGCCTAAAAAGAGATTCGTAAGTTCAAAGTAGTCATTAGGCATCCCACAGGCAAGGCCACCACCACTCTGGGATTTCCGTGGGCAGTGGCCTCAGGAGCCTGAAAATCTAAGGACCTGAGGTCACCCTCCTCTAGCGATGGGAGCCCATTCCACCGAGGCACCACAAACGCCGGACTCTCTTAGCCAATCAGGTGCCCTCGGAAAGGAGACTACAAGTCCCAGCATGCCCCACGCCGCCTTCAGGAGACGACGAACCGCGTGCCCAGTGTCCTTTGCGTACAGGTGGCCGGCTTTGGACCTGGCAAGCCGCGACCCCGGAAGTCCCGCGCAGGGGCCGGTGGGCCCTCGGCCCCGGCGGCTATGGCAGTGGGTACCGCGGCAGCGTTACTGGCTGCACTAGGTGGGATCCTGTGGTTAGCCGCCCGGCGGTTTGTGGGGTCCAGCGTCCAGCGGCTGCACCAAGGCAGGGACTCCGGCCTCATGCGCGGGAAGACCGTGCTGATCACGGGGGCGAACAGCGGCCTGGGCCGCGCCACAGCGGCCGAGCTGCTGCGCCTGGGGGCTCGAGTGATCATGGGCTGCCGGGACCGCGAGCGCGCCGAGGAGGCGGCGGGCCAGCTCCGTCGCGAGGTCTGCCCGGCGGGAGGCCCCGACTCGGGGCCCAACTCCGGCGGTGCCGGCGAGCTCGTCGTCAAGGAGTTGGACCTCGCCTCGCTGAGCTCCGTGCGCTCCTTCTGTCAGGAGATGCTCCAGGTGTGGGGCTTGGGGCACCTTCTGGAGATCCGCGACCGGCTATTGTGGGGGGTCTCGACGGCCAGGGCGGGGCCTGGAGGGCCGTGGGTTGAACGAGGAAAGGACCGCCCACAGTCGAGGGGGTGTGACCTTGGGAATGACCGAGGCCAGGGGTAGAAATGATCGAGTGATGGAGGCGGCTGGGGAATTGAAAGCTGGAAAAATTGGGGGGAAAAAAAAGTGGACCCAAGAGGAAAATAAGCGAATTTCTGAACATTTCCTCTTGCCATGTGAGGACAGCCCAGGAGGAGACACGCCAGTTCTCTGAATTGTTTTTTTCCTGTGTCCCAAGTGACTCTTTTGCACTAAGCCATCTCTCAAAGAGCCTGAGAGCAGATAGGGGAGGTTGCTCGCCAGGGACTTTGGAGCAAGTCTTTTTTTTTTTTTTAATTTTCCCCTGCTGGAGTAGGAAGTTGCTCTCTGCCACCAGTGAATTCTTGAGTAGTATCCTTAGCGGGGACTCTGGCCTAATTTCCAAATAGACTGGAGCTTGGAACGCCAGTGGTCATGTGCTCTAAACAGGGACCGAAATAAAAATATCATACCTAGTATTTATTGAAAATGCCTGTGTGCCAGGAGCTGTTCTAAGCATTTCAGATATATATATATATATATACACACATATATATATACACATACACACACACTTCTAATTTTTAATGAAATTAAAGTGACTTTGGCTGCTATTGTCATCTGGTCCTCACTGTGACCCTGCGAAGTAGGCATTACTATCCCCATTTTGCATCGTAAGGCTACTAAGGCACAGGTAGGCTAAGTAATTGGCCCAGGATCTCTCTAAAGCCCTTGCTTTCAACCCCTCTACTTCTTCTGTGTGCCAGTGAGGTAGAGGATTTCTTTGTATAGATAGTAAATATTACACTGAAATGGATGTCCTCTGCTGAATTTGTGATAGAAGGGTTTCCTGCAGAGGTGACTTGCCAGAGGTCTTCAGAAGAGTGATGTCTAAAATTACCTGGCATAAAAAAAAAGAGCCCATATGAAAAGAAGTCTCCTGGGTCTAGAACAGAAGCTTCATACAGTTCTAATTTTTTCATGATGCCCTTGGGTCAAAACAAAAACTTAGTTTATTCATTAAGTAACTAGGTCCAAACAACCTATTAATTATTTCTGTAACAACAGCTGTTTGGAAAAAAAATATATACATAGCTGAAAGAAAAGATACTTTTATTTCATTTTTTAATAACCATAATTATCATAACCATACGTATACTATTGGGAAATGTGCATCTGTTCACTGTACCAGCTTGTCGGAATCAGATTGGATTTTGCCACCCTCATTTCTGTTCTCTGCTGATTTTTAACATCGTACTTGCATTTATTACAACTGCTAAACACTCACCTTTGCAAAGATAGGACACCATCAGAAGGAATATAGAATATATTATATTGAATATATCCAATATAAAATGTTGAAGCTGTGTGCCACTTGGAGACTGTAGTTGAGATGTTGAGCAACATATTGTTTTGTTTGCCTTGAAATTTTAAAACACTCCAGATCATCCTGAGAGTTCTTGTGACTCTTAGGGTTCCTTAATGCACAGTTGGGGAGCTGTTACAGATCTAAAGAGGTGTGTTTCATTTTGTTTTTAGGACTAGTATTACATTATCAAGTAAAACAGGTTTAGAAAATAAGAAGTAATAGTTTATAAGAGATGTTGGAAGGATCAAAAACGGACCTTCCTATTCATTAAAGATGTAGATGGGGCAGCAGTGTATACTTATTCCTTGATACTATGGTTTTTTATTACTTTGAAAAGTAAAGGCACTTGACAAACCAATTAAAAGTTAAGGAAATAAACAGATAACAAAGTTGTTGTCCTTCCTGCTAAGTATGTATTAAGTTCCTTCCTGGCTCTGAAGTTCAGTAGTTCAGTGACTGTAATCAGAATTCAAAAAAAAGGAAGTGTAAATTTCCCACAAGTTGGTATTCTTGGTATTTATCTCATTTATCTTCTAGAACTTAAAAAACAGTAAATGATAAAGTCTTAAAATACACAAGCCCAGCAAAGAATGATGGCTTAGAAATGATTAATACAGGAAACTCTTCCAAAGGATTACTGAAAAGAACACTCCTTTCTTTCCCCCACGGGTGAACTTTTGCCTTCTTTTTGAAGTCGACTATTGGAAAAGCAAAAGGTGCTGAGACAGACAGAATGAGAAATAGTTAATCCTCTGACAGGTAGGCTCTGATAACAGTTGTGAAATTTAACACATTTTTCTTTTCATTTATGTTTGGCAAAAGGACCAGTAATATTTGAAATTTGACCTCAGATTTATATAATTGTGGGTCATCACTGTGTCTTTACACCTGGAACACGTATGTTTTTTTTTTTTTCCTCTGCCTATCAAAAGAGACAGAGGAACCAGGAAAGGATGAGGGAAAGCCACCTTACATTAAGTAAGGAATGAAAAGACTTCCCTTTTGACAGTCTAAATTTTAGGACTTTAATCTGGAGGGATGCAGAAGGATATGATCAAACTGCAGAACTCTAACTGTATAGATCTCCTAAGTTGGGGACCCTTTGAAGCTTGAAAGCTTTTCATATAGGAAAAAAGAACTGTGAATTCTAAAATCATAATAGAGGTCAAAGGTGCTTGTTGGGTCTACCTCCTGTTAGTCTCCTTTTCTGTTATTGTGAGACTTGGTATATCTGATTCATGGTGGTGTTTCTGGTATTTGTATAACTGTAATTTTTGTCTTAATGTTCTTTGATTTATTCATGATGTTCTCTCCAGTCTTAATTTGTATCCCTGATGCTCTCTATTTCTTGGCCCAGTTGTAAGGAAACAACTTGAAGTTGCTCCATCTGCATGGTGCCTTTTACCTTTAGAAAACCAGAGTAAAGCAATCCTGACTTACCCCTGGGAGTGAACAGTGCTGACCTGTCTTCTGCTGTAGTTCCACTCTTGAGCTCACATTGGTTGTCTCACTTTGGTTTAAAAATCTCAATTAGAAAAGCAGTCTAGCTTACCAGTTAAGAATAGGGCCACTGTGTCAATCTCATCTTCAGATTTTTGTTTGCCACTGAGGAACCCTGTAATACCGGACATATCACCTAACTTTAGTGCTTTCGTTTGCTTATAGAATTGTTAAGAGTAGATGATGATAACATGAAAAGCACAAGTCAGGCACCTCATAAGCATTTAAGTTGTCATCGTCTTTTTTTCTCTCAGTTGTTGAAAACTCATAGAGGCATTTTTTAGAATTTTAGTAGTTTGTGGGAATTTTTCTTTTTTTTTAATTTCATTTTAGGCACGTTTAAGGCCTGTGTTCCTAATTCTGCCGTTTTCTTTTTGCCATTTGAAGGAAGAGCCTAGACTGGATGTGTTGATCAATAATGCTGGGGTCTTCCAGTGCCCTTATTTGAAGACTGAAGATGGATTTGAGATGCAGTTTGGCGTGAACCATCTGGGACACTTCCTACTCACCAACCTTCTCCTTGGACTCCTCAAAAGTTCAGCTCCCAGCAGAATTGTGGTCGTTTCCTCTAAACTTTACAAATATGGAGACATCAACTTTGAAGACTTGAACAGTGAACAGAGCTATAATAAAAGCTTCTGTTACAGTCGGAGCAAACTGGCTAACATTCTTTTTACCAGAGAACTAGCCCGCCGCTTAGAAGGCACCAGCGTCACTGTGAATGTGTTACACCCTGGCGTAGTGCGGACTAACCTCGGGAGGCACATACACATCCCACTGTTAGTTAGACCACTTTTCAATTTAGTGTCATGGGCTTTCTTCAAAACTCCAGAAGAGGGGGCCCAGACTGCAGTTTATTTGGCCTCTTCACCTGAGGTCGAAGGTGTTTCAGGGAGGTACTTTGGGGACTGTAAAGAAGAAGAACTGTTGCCCAAAGCTATGGATGAGTCTGTGGCGAGAAAACTTTGGGATATCAGTGAAGTGATGGTTGGCATATTAAAATAGGGACAAGGAATGGACGAGAGCTGTTTGGAAAACCGGATAGCAGCCCTGTCTTTAGTCAGGAATGGTGTGTCTTGGATCCTTGCTGCTTGAAAATACAATTTTGGTTTTACAATAGTACTGCTAAGAGGTTCATAGAGGTATTTTTAAGTTACTAAGAAGTTATTATTTGGAGAGCATAAAATTTCCCAAAAGATGTTTTAAATATATATAATAAGCATATCAATAATTATGAGTGATATGTTTATGCATGGATTACAAATATTGAAGAATTTAATGACTTGAAATAGATACCTTGAGAAGTTTTTCACATAACTGTGAGTTTTATGGTATATTTAGTGTTAAATATTTTAATGATGATACTGGCTTTTGTGGGGAATAATATGCCTGGTGTGAATGCACAATTCTTACTTGGAATAAATTTATTGATACAGATTCTTAATTGTGTTTTTCTTTAGAAGCTTCACTGAAGTTAGTCCTTTATCATATCACTAGCCTCTACTGATGGTATGGCCAGTGTATTTTCTTCCCACACATTTTGTGCACTGCTTTAAGAAGTAATATTTCTAAAATATTAAAATTTGAAGTATTATTTCTAAAATTTGAAGTATTATTCAAATATAGAAGCTGTGTGGGTAAACCAGATTATAGCAATGCTTTGAGAATGGAGTTCTCAAAGGCTTTTCCTGAAAGAAATTTGTGGAATTCAGTAGTTTATAAGCAATTTCCAGTTAAACTTTTTAATATACTTTTGAGACTCTCCCTCAACTGGCCACAGGCTTACCTTGTACTCTTCACTCAGTGCTGTCCAGTCGAATTTTCTGAAGTGAGGAAATAATTCTGTCTGCACTGTCCAACATGACAGACTCTAGACACATGCACTTACTGAGCACTTGAAATTTAACTAGCAATTTAGTACACTAATTATTTGTTCACAACTCCAATTAGGCAGTTGGGATAGGAGTTATCCAAGGAAATATATTCTTACTAGATTTATTTCCTCAAGAACCAAGTATTGTACCTGATACACAGTACATATTGAATAATGAATTATGTATGAATAAATATTAAAATTAAGTAGGAATATTATAGGCATCAAAAATAATTTTAACTTTGTTTTAACCATCTCATAATATTGGCAAAGTGAATTATGACAGTGAAGAATAGACTGAACTACACAGAATTTAATGACCATTTTGACCAGGAGCAGTCCTGTCCGTAATATCTGGTTACCAGTATCAGTTCTTTTTAAGAAAGGCAGCATCTTGGCAGATGGTATGGAAGATCTGTTTCCTCTTAGGGCACTGGGTGGTGAATATGAGGAGCACTGAGTGTTTGTATTATCACAGGTGTGTCTTTGCAGGTGTCATTATAGCTGCATCGTGTTCTTTGAAATGTATTTTTAAAAAATAATCCTAAAAAAGACCTGCTGAATTTAGAAATACGGGCAGGAAATACATCAGAATGCAACCTGGAAAAATGGAAGCTAATAAATCTGTCCTACACCTTGACTTCATTAAAAAGGAACCTTTTTTTTTTTTTTTTTCATTTAATACCATCTTTTCTGGCTGTATTTTGATACCTGATGCTTTTCAGGGGATTTGGGACTTTTTTGTAAGAGTTGAGCCTTTCAGAGTTCTTATTTGTGGCACCATAATAAAATTGGATATATTAACTTATCATGGAAAACTAGAAACTTGTCTGGAAACACCAACTATTCAGGTCAAATGAGCTGCCATTTGGAAGATGTCCTTCCCACTTGGTGTTCAGTGGACTCAAGGACTAATCACTATAGTAGAACTAGTTAGATTTTGAAGATTATTTAAACCTTTTGCTTTCCTTTCCCCTTTCTGCTGACTTATTTCTATTTCACTGGACAAGGAAATAAGAAAAAGGCAGTTTTGTTACTGTGATACTCTTAGCAAATTGTTTTTGAGATAAGCATGTAACATGCCATACAATGGAATAATTGATTTGGAAACCCATTGGTTATTGACTTAATCTTTTGAAATGTTGATGTCTGTTTCAAGCAGGTTATTCTGAAAAGGTGAGACTTCTGGGTCTTCTGCCTCAACTTTGCTCAGAGTAACTATTTTATATAGTGGGATTCTAAGTAGTATTTAATTAGGACAGTGACCCCACTACTTAAATATACCACGACATTGGGTTTAATGAACAATTCTGTGACCTTGCCAAGTTACTTAACCTCAGAGAGGTTAAGTAACCATCTCTTCTGTTTCCTTGGCTCTGTCATTGAGACATGAATGCCTATTTTGGAGGATTGTTCAGTGAAGAAACCAACAGATTAAAGAGTTTAACAAAATGCCTGCCACATGTTCATTTCCTCTTCCCAACGTACCTTAGGTGTTAATCAGTTCAGTTCAGTAGCTCAGTTGGGTCTAACGCTGCGACCCCATGGACTGCAGCACGCCAGGCTCCCGATTCATCACCAACTCCTGGAGCTTGTTCAAACTCATGTCCATCAAGTTGGTGATGCCATCCAGCCATCTCATCCTCTGTCGTCCCCATACTGTTAATAGTAATTAGTTGAGTATGCATAATGGGAAAAAAAAAAACCCTCTAAATCAAGAGTCAGTGAACTTTTTTTTTAAAGGCTAGATTGGGTACTTCCCTGGTAGTCCAATGGATAAGATTCCACACTCCCAATGTAAGGGTCCCAGGTTTGATCCTTGGTTGGGTAATTAAGAGGCCACATACTGCAACTCAGCCCACACAGAGCAACTAGAGAAGACCAAGCTGCAAAAACGACTAAGCACAGTTAACATAAATAATTTTAAAACATAATTTAAAACAATTTTTTAAATAAGGCTAGATTGTAAATACTTAAGGTTATTAAGCCACAGGTATATATTCTTTTTCTGCTACATATTCTTTTTTTGACAATCCTTAAAAAATATAAAAACATTCTTGGATCACTCAGGCCATACTGTTGTACTTATGCAGCATCCGAATATATTCTTTTTGTTTTTAAGACACGGTGTAAGGCAGCAGCTCTCAAGTACACTGTTACTCCTATTTCTTAGTAAGGCTCATGTTGTTTCTCTTAATCATTCTCATCTCATTGGACTGTTTGCTTGCAGACCCAGGAAGTGGCGAGAGTATATTTTTCAAATCTCTCTGCAGCTCCAGATTCTGGTGTGAAGAATAGCAGTATCTGCCTTCAGCTCCCTCTCTCACAAACCTGCTGGGCCTGGCCTGAGATCTAAGAGAACCTGTATTTAAATATTTAATTGATTCCAAATGTGCTAAGGAATACTGCAGTGAAGACATGTTCCTAATCACTCTTCAGGAGCTTGGCCCCACAGAAGGAGCTTCACATGTTTCCCAAAGCTTCCCTGGACAGCAGGGAGTTAAGTTAGTTACAGGTTAACATGGAGGAATAGAGAGTATTCCTAAAGGAAAGTTAGAGGGAGCGCTCAGTTATACAAAGAGTTTTTGCTACGCTAGATATTTAATCAAAGTACAGTAGAAGCATTCTTAGCCAGTGATCATCTCTAACAGACTGGCTATAATAACCAGTTCTCTGATCTTTTTGTAAAACATGGTGACTGAGGCCCACAGCATGGGGATCCACTAGGTTGGCAGGCTCCCTCTAGCATGTCACTGGCACTTTTGCCCTCACCTGTTCTGTGATACATTTAGGAAGGGTAAGTTCTGTACCATTCATTTTGTTTAATAAATATTTATTGAATACCTAGAATGTGTCAGGCATTATTCTAAGGCTCGGGGGACCTAGGAGGCAGCGAAGGAAACCAAACCAAACCTACACGTGTATGTTAACTATGCCTTTTATTAATCACACTAGAAGTTATTAATCATAATGCAAACTGATGAAATATAAATACAAAGAGAAAATGAAATTTTATGAAAAGAAAGCTGAGTGCTTTGTAAAAGCTAAATGAAGGTGAATCAATAGAAACTTACTGTTGGATAAAGTCTCAGAACAACTGTCAAATACTTAAAAATAAATATTACAAAAATCTAAAAGTTGTCCATATTCAGTCTTTGCAAGTGGCTTAAACTTTCACTCCATTCTAAAGACACAAAATCTGGAAATCATAGACTACCCTATTTATGTGAATATTAGAAGATAGAATTCTAAGTGAGCTCATACTCAGAAAAATAGTGAAGACAAACCCTTAGCTTTATATCAGAAGTTGGAAATGAATGAACATGTTAAATGTTTTTATTTCAAATAATAATGTTGCAGTGCATATTATTCATTTTTACAATTGCCTTCTTTAATCGACTTTTCATGTGACCCACCAAGTTCAAATAAGAAGGCTTCTATTGTATAAAATAAAGCTATCACTGACATATAAGAAAAATTTCAGTTTGGAGGAACTGGTTATGAATGTATCTGTATCATATTTTCCCAAAGCCTTCTAATCTAAATTTGGGAATATCTTTTATTTTTTAATGTCCCAATATATTTATTTGATATATTTGGTCCTAAATGTTTTTTGTAGCCTCAGTCCTGGGTGTTCATTGGTAGGACTGATTTTGAAGCTGAAACTACAATACTTTGGCCACCTGATGCAAAGAGTTGACTCATTTGAAAAGACCCTGATTCTGGGAAAGATTGAGGGCAGGAGGAAAAGGGGATGACAGAGGATGAGATGGTTGGATGGCATCACCAACTCAATGGACATGGGTTTGGGTGGACTCTGGGAGCTGGTGATGGACAGGGAGGCCTGGCGTGCTGCGGTTCATGGGATCGCAAAGAGTCGGATACGACTGAGTGACTGAACTGAAGACATATTTTCATCATCAACTGTTTGCTTCTCTCTCTCATTTAAAGCTCCTACAGATTGCATTAAACCAATAAATTCTTGAACACTTTTAATAGAATTATTTTTTCAGTATATCATTGTATCTTCAGAAGTTGCCGTGTCGCACATGATGTAATCACAGCTTGATCTGTCTTAAGTTGCAGGTCTTAAAATCTGTTTTCAAGCTTCCTTTGTAAATTCTAACTTAAAAAAATACTTGTACTTTTGTTTTCCTTCCTGTTTTTGTTTTTTGTATAGCCCATAGATTGAATAGTTATCCAGTCATCAGCAGAAAGACTAAATCCTAATGGCATCTTTTTTGCTACTAAGGGAGCAGTAATGAGTGAGTAAATAGAAGTTTCAGTTGTAAATATATTCAAAACACTTTTATCTGTGCAGACCTACACACAGTGTTGCCATTTTATGTATATCTAGGAGTTGTATACATGCTTTGAGGAATGCTGAACAGGGATATATGTGTGTGTATACACACACACACACACACACACACACATATACACACGCAATCATTATTAGTTCAGTGAAAAAAGCCAAGTGAGTTTCTGCCACCAACCCATGAAAGCACAGGAAATGGCTTTGTGTAGTAGGTGTTCGAGTCTAAGCATTCTGTTGACAGAAGCAGGTTCTACCCAGGGATTTTGTGTTAATATAATCAAACACTTCAGAGCTGCAGCCTAGCAAGCTCAAGTCCACCAACCTCAGAGTTTATCTTTAGCTCATCTGGAAGAGTTTATTTTAAACATGGAACATTGTTTGCTGCTGTTGAAATGAAAGTGAGAGAGTTACAAGCTTTCTTCCACTGCCATCTGGCAGATTTACTGATGGATCGGGTTCTTTAATCCATGTAGCCCCGTGTGTGGGAGCTATTGTCTCCGTGCTGATCACTGCAGCTGGCTTGGCTGAACTTTCAAAAGCTCACACAAAGCTATCACGAGCCATCCTATAGATAAATGAAGCTGAGGGTGTTGCAAAAGTCACTGTGTATTTTCCTTTTTTCTCTGAGCACGCATTTTTTGCTCTATAATTTCCTGTGAACTGGAAAAGAAGATAACTGTATTTTAAAAAAATAATGGAAGCTATAAAAAAGCGACTATACTTAAATTAGAAAATTATGGCAAAGTAGAAAGGAAAGGAACAGCAGAGTTGGGATCTGTATCTCATTATATTGAGGGGAAAGATTGAAGGCAGAAAGAGAAGAGGGCGACAGAGGATGAGATGGTTGGATGGCATCACTGATTCAATGGACATGAACTTGGGCAAACTCCAGGAGATGGTGAGGGACACGGAAGCCTGGCATGCCGCAGTCCATGGGGTCACAAAAACTTGGACATGACTTGGCAACTGAACAACAACAATATCTCGTTAAAGTAAATGTTGCAAAAAATCAAATGAGAGTATTTTTTCCAATGAGAATTTATCTATTTTTCCTCTTTATGTGTGCTATGGGGACGTTCAATGATACACACATTACATAGTTAATCATTAGTTGTAGCCTCCATTGGAATGAAACTATATAGGATCTCACATAGGACATCACGCTAAGTATAACTTGCAACTAACTCCAGGGGCTTGTACAATCTATTTCTGCTTTATTGACTATGCCAAAGCCTTTGACTGTGTGGATCACAACAAACTGTGGAAAATTCTGAAAGAGATGGGCATACCAGACCACCTGACCTGCCTCTTGAGAAACGTGTATGCAGGTCAGGAAGCAACAGTTAGAACTGGACATGGAACAACAGACTGGTTCCAAATAGGAAAAGGAGTACATCAAGGCTGTATATTGTCACCCTGCTTATTTAACTTATATGCAGAGTACATCATGAGAAACGCTGGGCTGGAAGAAGCACAAGCTGGAATCACGATTGCCAGGAGAAGTATCAATAACCTCAGATATGCAGATGACACCACCCTTATGGCAGAAAGTGAAGAGGAACTAAAGAGCCTCTTGATGAAAGTGAAAGAGGAGAGTGAAAAAGTTGGCTTAAAGCTCAACATTCAGAAAACTAAGATCATGGCATCCAGTCCCACCACTTCATGGGAAATAGATGGGGAAACAATGGAAACAGTGTCAGACTTTATTTTGGGGGGCTCCAAAATCACTGCAGATGGTGATTGCAGCCATGAAATTAAAAGACGCTTACTCCTTGGAAGGAAAGTTATGACCAAGCTAGACAGCATATTAAAAAGCAGAGACATTACTTTGCCAACAAAGGTCTGTCTACTCAAGGCTATGGTTTTTCCAGTGGTCATGTATGGATTTGAGAGTTGGACTATAAAGAAAGCTGAGCATCAAAGAATTGATGCTTTTGAACCGTGGTGTTGGAGAAGACTCTTGAGAGTCCCTTGGACTGTGAGGAGATCCAACTAATCCATCCTAAAGGAGATCAGCAGTGGGTGTTCATTGGAAGGACTGATGTTGAGGCTGAAACTCCGATACTTGGCCACCTGATGCAAAGACCTGACTCACTGGAAAAGACACTGATGCTTGGAAAGATTGAGGGCAGGAGGAGAAGGGGACGCCAGAGGATGAGGTGGTTGGATGGCATCATCAACTCAATGGACATGGGTTTGGGTGGACTCCGGGAGTTGGTGATGGACAGGGAGGCCTGGCGTGCTGCGGTTCATGGGGTCACAAAGAGTCGGACATGACTGAGTGACTGAACTGAACTGAACTCCAGTGGACAACTTCAATCTTACCCACAAATGCATATACACACATCAAGCGATCACCTGTGAGCAGTAGGCTATGTGAAAGATAGGCTAACTCCAATAGAACATGTTAAATTTATGGAAACATAAGATGAATAGAACCAAAAACATTCTGGATGTGGCCAATTGCATTTCGATTTTCTTTGCCACCTGCATCTGGAGCATGCTTTTTAGCTTGCATAGACTGCAGAGTTGTAACACAGTAAACAAAACAACATACATTGTCTATGTTCTGGATGAAAATCTGTTTCCAGCAAGAAGATACCCCTAGAGTGACATTTGAAGAGATAATTAAAAAGAAATACTTCTTCCTGGTGTTTTTGGCTATTTTCTGCTGGCAAGAAAGGCTATGGGTACAGAGTAATTTCTTTTTGTCTAGTTTGGTAGGGGGTTTTGGTTGTTTTTCTAAATTTTATTTTTTTGATAGAAAGAGGCAATTGGGATAGACTTCATAATTCTGTCCATTCACTTCTTAATGGTTATTGAGAGGGGGCTGCCATTGCGGTGGGCTCCTGATCCCAGATTCTTGATCCCTACTATTAGGTGTGGTGCTGCCAGTTGTGACTCAGTATTTTCATGGGCGCCCTCCAGATTCCTACTTGCAGGTCAGTACTGTTGTGTTTCTGGAGTCATTCCTGGGACTATAACCTATCCTACTTTTTCAGCGCTTCCCATTATTCTCTAGGCACCTAGTGTACTATAATCTATCTCTTCCTCCTTAAACTATCTGGGATAGATTTTGTTTTCTATAGAGAAAACAGACCACTGGAATTACTGACTAGAGAGAAGAAACATAAATTTGTAAATAAAAATCACCTTGCAAATGAGCAAGTGAAAACATGAAGAAATTGAATATTACAGCTTGAAAGAGAGGGGGCTGATGATGAGAGGCAGCCAACATGGCAAGTCTTTGGGAATATCAGTATACAATGTTTGGGTCTTAGCAGCTTCAGATATTTGAATTTGTCCAAATTCCCATTGATAACAAAAAACCACAAAAGGAGAGGGAAGTCTCTTTCCTTTGGGTAGCATTTTTACCCAAGTAAAGAAATTCACTTGGGGAATGAAATCAGAATCTTGATTTGTTATTATAGAACCAGAGGAAGTTAATTCTGAGGTGGCGTGTTTGATGACATTAGCAGTGATACCTGCGTAAGTAGGGGAGGGGGGTTGATGCTCTGGATGGATCTGGATCTTACGTGGACCTTGTAATCCTGCGTTCTGTTGTGGCTGACTATGCTGCCTTCTGAGTGATTCTTTTTTTTTTTTTCCTTCTTTTAAATATCCGTTTATCATCTAAATATTGTTAGTCTGGCACAGGAGACATTTTGCCTCTAGTATGCCTCACAGAGAGGTAGAAAAGGGGCCAAGTGAATTAGCCATGCTCAAAGACACAGGGGTGGAGGAATATATTATTCATAGTTGGAAAGACTGGCAGTTAAGAAAATATCTGAGAATCATTTCTAATATGAGATTTCTGGTGAGTGAATTAATTTATCACAGCTGTTTTCCATTTAAGAAAAAATGTAATAAATATCAGGCTTCCTTTAGCAGGCAATTTGATTAAGATTGTAGAAAGACTTATAATGGATAATCCTACATAAGTGTTTGGGGTAGTGTGAACAGATTAAAAAGACATAACTGAAACCTGGGCTACCCTAGGACTAAATATTTCTATTTATTTGTTGCAAATCAAATCAGAGAAATAAAGGTGAGAGAAGATTTGAAGTCTAGATGTCAGTTTTCAAGAACCAGAAAGAAGGGACATGTTTGAACATTCTTATTTCCTGTTAACATCTGGTACAGAGCTGTAATATACATATTACTCACAAGATATTAGGATGGTTATTTAATTCATTAATTAATGATCTAAAACTAAGCAGTCTACCACCCTGCTGATAGCCAGGGTATATGGAGCTGACTTAACTGGCTTGGAAGATGGTGTCTTAGTTTTCCTTAGAGAGTGACTTCAATCTTCATAGGGAAAAGAAGGCCTTTCTGACTTGTGAAAGTAATGCTGGATTTTCCTACATAATCTTATGCAAAACTCATGACAAGAATGAAAACTCTAGTAAGTGTGTCACCTTTTTGACAACTGTAGTCAGTAGTAATTTGAAATTAATAGGAGGGGAGTTAGAATGTCAACAAAGAAGGCTCATAGGCTAAAAAGAGTTAATCTTGTCATAAATTGCCCTGGAAGCTTCTATAGTTTACCGCTTCTATATAGTACTGCTGTCCATTTTTTGTCTGCTGAGTCCTGTGTATTCTAGTAAGCAGCCTGCCTTCAGTTGATTAGATATGATTTTCCAAAGCCAACACAATTAATTTTGCCCTAACCAGTAGGTATTTACTCTGCCCTGTAATTAATTTTCAAATAAGTGCATCTGTATTAAAAAAAAAAAAAGCTTCCCTGATGGCTCAGCAGTAAAGAATCTGCCTGCCAAGCAGGAGACATGGGTTTGATTCCTGGGTTGGGAAGATCCCCTGGAGAAAGAAATGACAAGCTACTCCAGTATTCTTGCCTAGGAAATCCCATGGACAGAGGAGCCTGGTGGGCTACAGTCCATGGGATTGAAAAGAGTCAGATATGACTAAACAAAAACAATTAAAAAAAAAATTAAAGAGCTTATTTTCTTTTTAAAATAATGTCACATTTTTGCTAATCCCTAAGATTTGCATCATCAATTCATAGGACAAATTAAGAGAAAGCCCTTTTCTAGAATAATAAAAACTGCTATTTATATGAGATATTTTACATATATTATCTCTGATCCTTATAACAACACTGGAAATAGAAGGTATTTCTATTCCTAAGCCTAGTGACTTGCCTGAAGCCTGATGGGTTCAGAATTTGAACCAAAATTTTTCAGATTTTAGAGCCTCCTTCCACTATTCCAGTAGACACTTCTTTTAGTGAACTAAAATAATGTACATATTTAAACTTAAAATTTTTCTCTAAAATAAAAATGTAGATATTTAATTCTCATATTTATAACCATTATTATTCACAATTTTTCCCTTTAGTGCCTTGGTTTTCTAGAGTAGATAATTTTTTAAATAAGATTTTTTCTGCCTGTTAGGTCAAGAATGTGTTGAAAAAATTTTCATTGACTACTATATTTAGTTTCCCTGTCAACACCAGTTAATTGAAAAGGTTTCTGCATAATATCCTCAAGTGTAAATTATTTATTGAGATGGTTAAATAACCCAGTGCCCAATCCAGAGTGTTGGTTTTCTGCCAGAGGGAAATATATCATCTTTCATGGGTTTGGAGAAATTGCACAAACAATGAAGATGTCTGACTTAAATCATAATACAATGATCAAAAGAACCATATTACTGTACTTTATAGTAAATGCATCCATTTCCTTTGAAATACAACAGTTTTAACTCTCAACATCTGTTGAGAATTCAGAGAGATTATTCATATCCTATTAGTAAAAAGCCACTAATTAAAGATTCCCAATACTTAGGATAGCTTTTCCATTATGTAACCATTAATACAACAATATTATTTTCTGTAAAATTTTCTAAATAAAATAACAAGTGATGGAGAAAAGATCTTTTGTGTGCTTCTTTTTACAAATAAAAGCAAATATTGGCTCCCAGAAACAGCAGGCTAAGCTATTTGGACCAATTCTTATTTAAGGACATCTAACAATTCTAACAAAGACGCTTATGCCTTGGAAGAAAAGTTATGACCAACCTAGATAGCATATTCAAAAGCAGAGACATTACTTTGCCAACAAAGGTAAGTCTAGTCAAGGCTATGGTTTTTCCAGTGGTCATGTATGGATGTAACAGTTGGACTGTGAAGAAAGCTGAGCGCCAAAGAATTGATGCTTTTGAACTGTGGTGTTGAAGAAGACTCTTGAGAGTCCCTTGGACTGCAAGGAGATCCAACCAGTCCATTCTGAAGGAGATCAGCCCTGGGATTTCTTTGGAAGGAATGATGCTAAAGCTGAAACTCCAGTACTTTGGCCACCTCATGTGAAGAGTTGACTCATTGGAAAAGACTCTGATGCTGGGAGGGATTAGGGGCAAGAGGAGAAGGGGACAACAGAGGATGAGATGGCTGGATGGCATCACTGACTCGATGGATGTGAGTCTGAGTGAACTCCAGGAGTTGGTGATGGACAGGGAGGTCTAGCATGCTGCGATTCATGGGGTCCCAAAGAGTCGGACACGACTGAGTGACTGAAATTAACTGAACTGAACAATTCTTATGAAAATAGGAAAAAAATAAATTTTCTTAAAAGCATCAAAATGCTGACAAATTAGTGGAAATTCTTGTTCAAAATTGTACAGACTTAGGACTTCTCTGATGGTCCAGTAGTTGAGACTTCGCCTTCCAATGCAGGAGGTATAGGTTTGATCCCTGGTCAGGGAGCAAAGATCCCACCTGCCTCGTGGCCAAAAAACCAAAACACAAATCAGAAGCAATATTGTAAAAAAATTCAATAAAGACTATCAGTGATCCACATCATCAAACCTGAAGGTAAGAATCCTATAAGTTAAGCAAGAAGGCAAAATTACTTTGACACAAAGAACATTTGTCTCCCTGGAAGAAATAATGAGTGTGAAGATTTTTTGACTACCTAGAAACCAATAAGCTGAAGATGGATAGATGTGAAAGCCTGAACAAAATCTGGGATTGATGGTCATCCACACAAATTCACAATTATCTAAGATTATGATCTACTACACACTCAAAGTAAGGGTGAGCGAGGATTTACCTTATATTATACTTCCAACTGTTGGATGGAACACGGGAGTTGTCTTAACACTGAGAAGAATAAGGAACATATAAAACAAGAGAAAACCTACCCTTCAAGGCTTTAACAAATGCCTGGCCCCCATGAATGAGTTAAAACTGATTTCACCGGGACAATACAAAAAAAAGCTCTAATCATTGGATTGGTCTAAAGTTGTTATGCATGCATCCTATGTTGCTGCTGCTGCTGCTGCTAAGTCGCTTCAGTCATGTCCGACTCTGTGCGACCCCATAGACGGCAGCCCACTAGGCTCCCCCATCACTGGGATTCTCCAGGCAAGAATACTGGAGTGGGTTGCCATTTCCTTCTCCAATGCATGAAAGTGAAAAGCGAAAGTGAAGTCGCTCAGTTGTGTCTGACTCTTAGTGACCCCATGGACTGCAGCCTATCAGGCTTCTCCCTCCATGGGATTTTCCAGGCAAGAGTACTGGAGTGGGATGCCATTGCCTTCTCCGCATCCTAAGTTAGGGACTAGTAAATACAACACACACACAATGCCTTAGATGACCAGCATGAAAAAAGAACTTTAAATCCTCTTTAGAAGAATGTACCTTCATGAAAGGGCTTGGACAACCTCCCTAAATAATTTGTATAAGGACAATGATTAGCACTAAGCTTGCAAGTGCGGATACCATGAACTGGAGTTGCAGCACCGACCCCAAGATTTCATATATGGGAATTATCAGACTTAGATGATAAAAACCACTATACTTACTGCCTATTAAAGAAATAAAGATGGGTTTGAAAATTTCAGCAGGAAACACAAAAATATAGAATGATATGGAACTTTGACTTCTAGAAATGAAAGTTACTATGTGAAAAATGAAAGTGTTAGTCCATTAGTTGTGTCCAACTCTGTGACTCCATGGACTGTAACCCACCAGGTTTCTCTATCCATGGAATTTTTCAGGCAAGAATACTGGAGTGCATAGTTATTCCCTTCTCCAGAGGATCTTCCAGACTCATGGATCAAACCCCAGTATCCCCAACTGCAGGCAGATTCTTTACCATCTGAGCCACCAGGGATGTTATAACTGAAATTAAAAGCTCAGAGTGTAAATCTGGCTGCAGATTGAACCTGACAGAATAGAGAAATAATGTCAGTAACTAAACATAATTGGGAAACTCATATGCTTAGAAATCAAGAAATATACTTCCAGGTTAATGATGGATCAAATAAGAAATCAAAATAGAAATTTTAAAATATTGTTAGAAAATGATAATAAAATAATAGCCTATGTTAGAAATAGAGAATAATTGGAAATCAATCAGCTACACATTCACTTCCAGAAGTTAAAAAGAGTACCAGAGATATTAATTCAAAGAAAGTTAAAAAATTAAACAAATAAGGAATCTATAACAGCAAATTTTAATGAAATAGAAAGCAAACATATAATAGAAAGGATCAATGATACTAATTATTTGAGAAGATTTATAAAACTGGCCTGCTTGTAGAAAAGACATAAAATAAACAAATAAACAGTATCATTCACTTGGTTTAAGCTTATTACCTGTGTTCAGTTATAAAGTAAAAAAGAAAAGAAAAAGAAACTATTTTAAACAAACAACGTACTAAAAATATTATTTCTAAGATTGCACCAAACAAGTAAGGTCCAATTAAGGATTATGTGGTAGCTGATAATTAGCTGAGACCAGCCTTTTCTTATTATGCATCTATAAATTTATGATGCTTGTTCAATTTAAATATAACTTTCACATGCATCTAAGAAGCATATTATATATGAACACAGGACAACAGGCAGGCAGGCAGGGGAACAGTCTCAGGCTTCCATGATTTGTCATCCTTCACCGCCCCTAAGCATCTAGGCCTTTTTCTCAGCAGATTGCTATGAGTCTCTGTGAACCTGATCTACTAAATCAGGGGTCCCAACCTCTAGGCCTCAGACAGTACCTCCTGTCAGATCAGGGGCAACATTAGATTAGAAATAAAGTACACAATAAATGTAATGCATTTGAGACATCCTGAAACCACCCCTCTGCCCCTGGTCCAAGGAAAAGCTGTCTTCCATGAAACTGGTCCCTGGTGCCCAAAAGGTTGGGGATCACTGCACTAAATCTTGAAGTCAGCTCTACCTCCTTCCCAGTTATTTTTATCTTTTTAAAGCTCTCATAGACCCAGGTGAATGATTATCTACTGGTAAAACTTCACAAACTATACATTAAAGTAGAAAGGTGGGTGGCCTCTCGTCAATCCCACCTTTCTGCCCTTGAATCCCAGTTACCAGGAGTGCGGTAGGGGGCAGGGGACGGATTTTGGAAGCATACGTTTCCAGCCTCTTCTGAATAATGGGAAACCTTTTTCAACAGATCACCAACATCTTAAAGGGTTTCCAGAACTGCATGATACCCCTGGAATTAAATAAATTACACGTGCGGTTATAAGAAAGTTAAGTACTTCTGTATCCACATCATTAGTCATCGAAATTCTTGTCGGGAGTAACAGCCCAGCCCCACAGGTCAGCCACTTCACGTTTCCTTAGCACTTCCACTGTTTTTTAAACACCCGCTTCTTGATTTATGACTGTACCATGGCCTCAGCCTGGACCTAATAAGGCAGCACGTACCACCCCCCGATCCGAGTGACACACACATTCCCTTGCACCAATTTAAGTCATCCCATATGTGGGCTCTCGCCTTTTCTTCTGCTGTCTGGAAGTTCATGAAAGCAGGTGACCGGTGTTGCAAGCCAAGGACCATCACTTCAGCATGAAGACTTTCAGCAAATGATTCTTACTTCTCCACTAATTTCAGCCACTCAATATTCTTGAAGCTTTTTTGGCTGCTTCTAATTTTCCTCAAATTGGGCCACTTACTTCTACTGGGAATTCTCCCCCTGTTTTTACCCTGCGGGCAAGAAATTGTTTTGCACTCCATTCCTAAAGTCACTACCCATATGATGAGCCCCAGATCACACTCTACAGGAATCCTTTCCCACCCCCACCTCCATTCAAGACTTTCAGACACTACCATGAGTCATGACTGGATCTAGGTCAGATCCATATTGTGCGTTATACCTGAGACATATTTGACATCCATAGAAACTCTACTAACTTTTTTTGCATATCTATTATATTCTAGTTGGGATTCCTTGGTGGCTCAGATGGTTAAGAATCTGCCTACAATGCAAGACACCAGGGTTCGATTCCTGGGTCAGGAAGATTCCCTGGAGAAGGGAATGGCAACCCACTCTGGTATTCTTGCCTGGAGAATTAGTTGAACAGAGGAGCCTAGTGGGCTACAGGCCATGGCTTCACAAAGAATTGGACATGACACAGCGACTTTCACTTTCACTTATATTCTGGTTACTGTATCAGGAGCTGGGGATACCCTGATTAATAAGACCATCAAATTACTCCCAGTCTAGCAGATGAAGATAATACATGCATACAAATAGCCATAATACTACATGATGAGTCTATGATGAAGAGCTCAAAGGACAACTCATGGTGATGTGTAGAAGGCTTCAACTGAGCATGTGTCTTGAGTTGGTCTTGAGTTCCTTGGAGGAGAAGGGAGTGCTATAGGTTCTGCAATGGGAAGAGCACAGGTTAAGGCTCAGGGATGTGATCCTGGTATGGTGGAAGAGTGGAGAGAATAGAACAACAGGACAGATGTGTGACATGCCAGCCAATAAGAATGTGAAGGTCAGGGTAGTGGTGACCTACTCTTTTAGTGAGATTTCTTCAGAGGTTTTAGCCAACGAATGGCAAGATTAGCCCTGAATTCCAGATAGATTGCAATCGTAAGGCCGCTGTTTCAATGAATACTTTAACATTAAAGCGGGGACAGTGGTGCCAAGCAAGCCATTTGGGAAGTTGGTTTTCCAGTCCAAGCAAGATCTCATTGAGGGACAGCTACATTGGAAGAATTGACAGCTCTGGGAGATTTATTGAATATGGGAAGGGAGTAAAAGGAAAACCCTAAGAAATTAAAATAATTAATAATGGATAAATAATCTAATTATTTTAATACCCACTTTAATACAGGCATCCCCTTGGCACATCGTCTTCCCCGAAATATGACTGAAGGAACTCCAGTAACCTCTGACAGACTTACGTCAGCTCAGGAAGTTCTCCTAGACCCAGCAGAGGGGAAAAAACACATGGCCATTGTGGACAAGTGAAATGTCTGGCTTGACCTGGGGCAGGACAATGTCTTCCATTCCCTTACTCGTTTTATTTTTCCTTCATGATCAGTTCAATCTAGGAGAGTTAGAGGAGGGAAAACATCCTCAAATGAGATTTTGAAGGATGAGCAGGAGTTTGACAAATAAAAATCGAAGGATGACATCTCAGACAGAGAATTGCTTCTTTCTGGCTCTTCCATCCATCTGTCCAAACCAGTTCACAAGTCCATTCCTGAAATCTCGTTTGTCTCAGCTTATTCTCAGCCAATCCTTATGAACAAAAGAGCATGAGGCCCACTCCTTCTTGAGGCTGCTCACCCAGACATCCCTGGCCCTTCCTCGCTGTCCTTCAGGCACAACACACTGATCTAATCTTATGGATTGAAACTGCTTAGAGCATATACTCATCTGTGCATCCCCATAGCCAAAGAAGTGATATTTCTGTATTGGCCAGGCCAGCTTGGTGACAGTACCACCCCTCTGGTCAGTGTCAGCAGAACCACATGAAACAGCTTCCACACAGGAAGGGTGAGCTGTACTATTAGACATATTGGGTTGGCCAAAAAGATAGGTCAGGTTTTTCCATATCATCTTGTAGAGGTCTCAAACTTCTGGGCTGCAGACAGGTGTCTCCTGTTAGATCAGCCACAGCGTTATATTAGAAAGAAAGTGCCCAAAAAATGTCACGCGTTTGAATCATCCTGAAATCATGCCCCCTGACCCTGGTCCCTGGAAAAATTGTCTTCCACAAAGTTGGCTCCTTGTGCCATGAAGATCGGGGACCACTGATTAACAGAAAACCTGAACTAAATTTTTGGCCAGTGGAATAGAATAAACTGCAGGGGTTTGAAAGCAGCAACTGCTCTTTGTAGTAGTGGTATTATTCCTATTCAGAGAAAGCCAACTCAGAGGTTAAGTGCCTTGCAAGCATCATCATTCATTCGTCAATTCAATCATCACTTCATGAACTCTTACTGTATGTTAAGCACTGTGCTAGGTCCTTAGAATCAAGTTGTGAAGAATACAAGCAAAGATTCCACTTTACTGAAGCTTGAATCCCACTAAGCAAGGATATCAGTGCAGTAATATTAAGAAATCAGTTGCATACTAAGACGGTGATAGGAGAAAAAACAGCATATGTGGAATCCCCTTCAAGTACCTCGTCTGCGCAGGGTTGGAGGGAAATACAAAGGCATGATAATAACGGAAATGGCTGAGACGTTTCAGTGAATTTTAGGTTGGGCATTCTGCTAAAGTTGTGAAGGTCTTAACCTCCGAGGTTTGTATTTCTGTCCTCACTTTACAAATGAAGAAGTGGGCACAGAGAGGTTGTGTGGCTTGTCCAAGATCACACGCATGTGATCTGTTTCCGAGCTCTGTAATATTCCACGACTTGGCTTCAGTGGGCTGCAAGTTGATCTGGGGGTGGAGGAAGGGCCAGGAAAGAGAGAATACAGTTCCAGACCATACTGTGTGTTGGACACTGAAAATAATGAGGGAAAGTTTCCAGAGGAAGGCGAGGGCTTTGTGAGTGGGGTTTGTGTCTAAAGCCTTTCTGGAGAAAGTCAGAACTGAGTTGGCTGGAGAGTTGACCTGTTATAAGATGTACACACCGCTGTATTCAAAATGGATAACCAACAAAACCTACTGTATGGCACATGGAACTCTACTCAATGTTATGTGCCATTCTGGATGGGAGGGGGTTTTGGAGGGGAATGGATACATATATATGTATGGCTGAATTCCTTCACTGTTCAACTGAAACTATCTCAACATTGTTAATCAGTTATACCCAGATATAAAATAAAGAGTCTAAAGTTTGAAAAAAAAAAATGTGAGCCTTGACATTGTAACTGCAAGGCTGCTCCTTGGGTCTGAACTGTGGTCCAATGGGCTTAAGGGGGATTTGTGTGAGACAAGACTCTTTGTCAGCCTTAATATTGCATATTGCAGAAGTTGCCTAACCTTGGCAATAAGTAGGACTTACACTCCCAACATTTAAGGAGTCCTTATCAAGTATTATGCAGTGTTCACAGCACTTTACTTATGTTAAATTATGTCATCATCACAGGTACTACCTGATAAGGCCATTTGTTTCATTTGTTATCTGTTACTGTGTAACAAATTACCCCAAATCTTCATGCCTTAAAATAACATGTGTTTATTATCTCCCAGTGTCTGGGGGTTAAAAATCAAGGCCCAGCTCAGCTGGGTCCTGCAGCTCAGAGTTTCTCACAGGGCAGCATCAGTTCTCAGGCATGGGCACATCATCTCATTCAGTTGATCAGGGCTCAGTGCAGGCTTGCTCAGTGGGTGTTAGTAAGATTCCGTCTCTCGTCCCTCGGTGTCCCCTGGCTGGAAGGCATCCTTAACTCCTTGTCTTCTAGGCCCTTTGACATGCATCTGGCTCCTAAAGAGAGCAAGCAAGAGAGAGTGAGAGAGTCAGCAAGGTGGAAGTCACAGCCCTTGAAAACCTAATTTCACATACCGATGGCCAAAAGGCACATGAAAAGATCCTCAACCTCACTAATTATTAGAGAAATGTGGCTCAAAACTACAATGAGATATCACTGCCCACTGGTCAGATGGACATCATCAAAAAGTCCACACATAATAGATTCTGGAGAGGGTGTAGGGAAAAAGGGACCCTCCCATTTTTTCGGTGGGATTGTAAATTGGTACAGCCATTGTGGAGAACAGTATGGAGGTTCCTTAGAAAACTAAAAATAGTGGTAACATATGACCAGCAATCCCATTCCTGGTCATACATCCAGAGAAAACCACAATTTGAAAAGACACACACACCCCAGCATTCAGTGCAGCACTCTTTACGATAGCCAGGGCATGGGAGCAACCTAAATGTCCATTGACAGATGAATGACTAAGGAAGATGTGGTACAGATACGCAATGGAATCTTACTCAGCCATAAGAAAGACTGAAATAAACCTATTTGCAGCAAAATGGATGGACTGTCACACTGAGTGAAGTAAACCAGAAAAATATATATATCATATGCTACAGCTTATATGTGGAATCTACAAAAATATATAAATTCTTTCTATGATGATGGCTTGAATTCTATTGGATATTGGGGAAAATAGTTATACTCAGCTCTGGATAATGCAAAATTTTTGATTTATATAACATTTCAGTGTGTCCTTTGTTATCAGTCTTTCTAATGCAACTTAGCCATCCTTATTTTGCAGGATATGAATCAGTCACGAATTTACATCAGAGTTTAATTCAGTGGAAGTCTAATCTTTAAAACAAAACAAAAAAACCCTAATCTCAGAACAAGAAACCTATTACTTTATCCTAGTCATTAGAAGTGAGTCACTAGATCCAGCCTTATTCTTCAGAAGGAATTACACAAGGACATGGATCCCAGGAGACGAAGATCACAGGGGACATCCGAGAGGCCTGCCTAATACTAATGACCCTCATTCCGTATGAGGGCAAAGTGAAGCACAGTGTTTAGAGAATCCCCTCTAAGGTCTGAACTAAGATGATGGAAGGAAGATATGAAGCTGGGCAATCTGAATCCAGGATGCTCGTTGTACTGGTCAGGATGGTGTCCAGATGTCACAACCTGTGCTTCAGGAAAGATAAACTTCCCTCTTCTTCAGTTATTATCACTGCCAGGGGGCTTGAGCCAAACTCATCTTACTGTAACAGAGAATAATCTGGACTTCTAGTTTGCTATGACCAACCTAGACAGCATATTAAAAAGCAGAGACATTACTTTGCTGACAAAGGTCCGTCTAGTCAAAGCTATAGCTTTTCCAGTAGTCGTGTATGGATGTGAGAGTTGGACTATAAAGAAAACTGAGCACTGAATAATTGATGCTTTTGAACTGTGGTGTTGGAGAAGACTCTTGAGAGTCCCTTGGACTGCAAGAAGATCCAACCAGTCCCTCCTAAAGGAAATCAGTCCTGAATATTCATTGGAAAGACTGATGCTGAAGCTGAAGCTCCAATACTTTGGCCACCTCATGCAAAGAACTGACTCACTGGAAAAGACCCTGATCCTGGGAAAGATCAAAGGCAGGAGGAGAAGGGGACAACAGAGGGTGAGATAGTTGGATGGCATCACCAACTCAATGGACATGAGTTTGAGCAAGCTCCAGGAGTTGGTGATGGACAGAGAAGCCTGGTGTGCTGCAGTCCACGGGATTGCAAAGAGCCAGACATGACCAAGTGACTGAATTGAACTGAGCTTGCTGCAACCTGAACTCAGATGAGCAATACTTGTGGCCCTGTTGGAGCAGAGGGTGACGGCCTTTGGAGGATGGGTGCATAGCAAAGAAAACACTAAATGCCCAGGTGAGGCTATCTCAGAGCCTGGGACTAATTTTTACCCCTATGGGTGAGCATTCTCCCCTCAGCTTTACAGAGTGCTTTCATTTCAACCTGTCTTAGTCTGAGGCTTTCTGTGACCTGTCCATTCTGAAGAAAACTTTCCACACCATCACTCTCCATCTCATTTTCAGGTTTTATTTTATAATATTTCTTCTGATCGAAAATTATTTTATTACCTTAATAGGTAAATATTAATTTTGTTGATAATTTGATGCCCCTGCCAGAACATATGACCCACGAAAAGGAAACCCAGTCTGTCTTATTCATCCCCATGTCCCTAGAACTTCATCTTGTTGTTCAGTTGCTCAGTTGTGTCTGCCTCTTTGCGACCCCATGGACTGCAGCATGCCAGGCTTCCCTGTCCTTCACCATCTCCCAGATCTTGCTCAAACTCATGTCCATCAAGTTGGTGATGGCATGATGCCATCCAACTATCTCATCCTCTGTCCTCCCCTTCTCCTGCCTTAAATCTTTCCCAGCATCGGGGTCTTTTCCAATGAGTCGGCTCTTCACATTAGGTGGCCAAAGTATTGAAGCTTCAGCTTTAGCATCAATCCTGCCAGTGAATATTCAGGGTTGATTTCCTTTATGATTGACTGGTTTGATCTTGCAGTCCAAGGGACTCTCAAGAGTCTTCTCCAACACAACAGTTCAAAAGCATTAATTCTTCAGCACTCAGCCGTCTTTATGGTCCAACTCTCACATCTTACATGTCTACTGGGAAAACCATAGCTTTTACTGTACAGACATTTATTGGCAAAGCAATGTCTCAAAGCACTTCATGTAGAAGGAACTTAATAGATGCTTTCAGATTAATTTGCCACATATATAGCAAGCTGAGGATTAATTGGTACCCAGGTTGTATAAAAAATACATTCATGCTACAAAACATAGTGATTTGATATTTCTATACATTTCAAAATGATCACCAGCATAAGTCTAGTTATGCTATGTCACCATATAAAGATAGTATTGACTATTCCCCCCACATTTCAACCCATGACTCATTTATTTTGCAGCTGGAAGTTTGTACCTCTTTCTGTTTCTTTCCTCCCCACTGTTAACACCTATTTGTTCTCTGTATCTATGATTCTGTTTCTGCTTTGTTATGTATGTTTATTTGTTTTGTTTTGTAGATTTCACATATGAGTAAAATCATACAGTTTTGTCTTTCTCTGTCTGTCATACTTCACTTAGCATAATACCCTCTAGGTCCTTTCATGATGTTGCAAATGGTAAGATTTCATTATTTTTGTGGCTGAGTAATATTTCATTGTGTATATACCTATATGTATGTGTGTATATATATATATATATTTGCATGTATATCACTTTGTTATCTATTCAGCATTTGATGGGCACTTAGATTACTTCCATATCTTGGCTATTGTAAATATGCTGCAAAGAATATAGGAATGCAGGTGGTGTGTGTGTGCTTAGTCACTCAGTCATGTCCCGACTCTGCGACCCCGTGGACGGTAGCCCACCAAGCTCCTCTGTCCATGGAATTCTCCAGGCAAGAATACTGGAGTGGATAGCCACTCCCTTCTCCAGGGGATCTTCCTGACCCAGAGATAGAACCTGGTTCTCTTGCATTGCAGGCAGATTCTTTATCACTGAGCCACAAGGGAAACCCATAGGAGGGCATATATCCTTTTTAATTAGTGTTTTAAGTTTCTTTGGATAAAAATCAAGGAGAGGGATTGTGAAAGAGATTATATGGTAGTTCTATTTATATTTTTTTGAGGAACTCTCATGCAGTTTTACATATTGACTAAACCTGTTTTAATTTACACCAACAGAGCATGAAAGTTGTCTTTTCTCCATGTCCTTGTCAGCTTTTGTTATTTGGTTGTCTCTTTGAAAATAGCCATTCTGATGGGTATGAGGTGATATCTTTAGCACAGTGTTGGAGTTCAATTATACTTCAAAAACAAATGAACAGACAAACTCAAAAAGAGATCAGATTTATGGTTCCCAGAGGGAGAGGGTATGTGGCGGGGAGTAGGATGAATGCAGTCAAAAGATACAGAGTGTCAGTTATAAGTAAGCATTAAAGATGCAGTATACAGCATGACAAATATCATTAACACTGCTGTATGTTATATATGAAAGTTGTTAAGACAGTAAATCCTAAGAGCTGTCATCACAAGGAAAAGTATTTTGTTCTATTTCTGGAGTTGCATATGTATATAAGTTGGTAGATGTTCACTAAAGTTATCATGGCAACCCTTTTATGCTGTGAGTGAAGTCACTCAGTCGTGTCCAATTCTTTGTGACCCCATGGACTGTAGCCTACCAGGCTCCTCCATCCATGGGATTTTCCAGGCAAGAGTACTGGAGTGGGTTGCCATTGTAAGTCAGATAACTATGCTGTAAACTTTAAACTTAAACAATGCTATATGTCTATTGCATGTCAATAAAACTGGAGGAAAAAAAAATAGATTTATAAGGAAGAGACAACTCATTTGAAAAACTGACTAGGAATGTGAACAGGAATTTCCAGAAGTAGACCCTGAAATGGAATGAATTTGAGAGTCCTACCAATAAAATAAGAAGATACAAATCCATTTTTATTTGATGAGTGGAAATTAAATGGTCTCACAATTATCAAAGGTAGTGGGAAACAGAAACAGTTATGAGTCACTGGGGGAAAGGTAAAGGGGGGTCTTCTACTGAGGAAAGAAAATTGGCATTAAGGAATGAAATTACAAATGAGCATCCTTTCTGGCTCTGCAATTCCACACCCAGATGTATATTCTAGAGGAATTTTGAAAAATACACACAGGAAAACACATCCAAGAATATTCATTGCAGCATTGCTTTCAACAGTGAAAACTGGAAAACACTCAAATATCCATCTATAAATAAATACAGTGTACTGTATATGTAAATTATATTCATCTGCTAAAAATAATGGCCCACATCTATATATACAAATCTCAAAAACATATGTTATCTTCCACTTCTGGTTATACACAGTAGCACTAGCAAACCATTGTTCTAGCTGAGAAAAGACAAGTAGATAAAATAAAAGGCAGTATAAAACTACTATAGAAGCCAAGACTTAAGGGGCGAAGTTGTGTGCACAGTTTTCGACTCTGCTTTGATCTGGTACAATTGCCAATTTGGGGGGTGGGCAGGAAGACAGTCTGCAAAGCCTGGCAGAGAGTAGTTGCTAAGAGTCTGGGGAGATAAACATTGAAGTTCAGAACTCCTAAAGCAGCCAGGACACAAAGGGCCATGTTTCTAGAGAGACTAGAGACATAGGGAAATGACAAGTACTCAATGGGAACTTGACCATAAGGAAACTGACATTACAGTATTGTTACAGGAACTGAATAAAATAAATGTGCCTAACATGATGACTTTTTGGAAATGATTTTCCCCCAAAGAGATAATGGGGTATATCAAATGTAAGAATGGTGGATCTTTAGAAGATACATGGCTGAGTAAATCATATATAAAATTGTCCAGAAGTGAAAGTTGTGAATTTTAATCCTGATTCTAGTCTTTTTCCTCTATTCCTTTCTCTAAACTTCCACATTATTTTGTATATTTCACAATACAGTAGAAAGTTTAATGAATTGATAGTACACAAAAAGATAAAAATTCAAAATTACTCCACTCTCTAAAATATATAAAAATTGAGAATAGCATAATGATCAACAGTGCTGAATTACTTGTAAACACTGTTTTCACTATTGTTCCATGTCAATGCTCTGTACCTCAGCACATGCAAATTCCTCACCTGTCCGTTCTGCTGTTTATCCAAGCAGGTGGGGTGGAACACCCTTCCTGCCATTTCATTCATTACTCAGTGTTCTTATAATGTAAGTATTTTTTTCTATATCTTTTGTCAACTCTGTCCAAATGTACATTAAGTGGTCAGGATGGCGCTTTGGCTGACAAACATTCCTGAGAAGAATAACATGAAATAGATTTAGATGTGATAAAATACTATGAAGATGATCAAATATCTGCAAGGATAACTCAAGCAGCTGATTGAGACTTGATTTAGGAAAGGATCAGAGATGACCTGAAGGAAAAAAATTAACAAACTACTTTTAGTTTTCTAAAAATATTTATTTATGAATTTAATGTTTTAAAGTAAATTCAAAAGCAAAAAAAAATTAGTTTTTCTTTTTTTTTTTTTTTTGTTTTTACAGTACTGATAGATTTGTAAGTCTCAAAAGCCCAACCTTTCTGCTTTTATCCTTATAAGAAAACCGTGTGTGCTAGTTGCTTAGTCATGTCTGACTCTGTGGCTGCAGGGACTGTAGCCCGTCAGGCTCCTCTGTCCATGGACGTCTCCAGGCAAGAATACTGGTGCAGGCTGCCATTTCCTTCTCCAGGGAAGCTTCCCAATCCAGGGATCGAACCTGGGTCTCCTGCACTGCAGACAGATTCTTTACCACTGCACCACCTGGAAAGCGCTATACGAAAATGAGTTTGGATTATTCACATTTGTAATTGTGGGAAGTCTCCCTGATAGTTCAGTTGGTTAAGAATCCACCTGCAATGCAGGAGACCCCAGTTCGATTCCTGGGTTGGGAAGATCCACTGGAGAAGGGATAGGCTATCCACTCCAGTATTCTGGCCTAGAGAATTCTGTGGACTCTATAGTCCATGGGGTCCCAAAGCTTCGGGACATGACTGAGGGACTTTCACTTTCAAATAACAGATCACTTGCATAGAAAGGGGTGGCCCTCTACTGACTGCCATATTGGTTTTTATAACTCAGGCCCATAGCTCTATGTTGATGGCCTGTTTTCCACCTGGGAAGACACCTGGAAAGCAGTCATCCTGGCTTCCCTATTTGCGCCCTTCCCTGCACACAGGTCCAGGGCCCAGGCTGTTCTCAGGCTGGGGAGGTTTCCAAAATCCCTCCAAGACTGGTCAGTCCATGGGGGACTGTGAGGCCAGCATGATTCCCATACCTCCCAAGCCTGGGGGACCAGCCTAAGATTGCAGGGCTCCTGATGAGGCAAATAAAACTGGATAAACGTTGAGCAGTTCAAGTCTAGGATTTGCTCTGTGAGGCGGTGAAAGCTCAGTGCAAAGGACGGCAGTGTTCCAAACCCTGATAATTCCAATATGTTTCTCAAACTTTGCAGAGAATTCCACCTCTAGCCAGGCGCTCACGACGACCTTGAGAAAAGGCAGCATTACCCTTGGACGTGACTTTGCCTGGAGAGTCAGCCCACAGCGCATGTGAAATGGTTCAGGCTGAGAGGCAGGGAGACAGAAATGCAACTAGGAGCTGGGGGTTCGGCCCTTCCCCTCAGAGCCTGCAGAACAATTTCCCTCTTTTGGCCTTGATTTCCTCATATGCAAAATGCAGGCCCCGTGGGATTATTTCTGAAACCCCGCTTTCCTTTATGGTCACAGGAAAATAAAAAGGAGCTATCCACCGCCCCCAAAAAAATTGAACATAAATTTTACAGCACACCAAAACCCACAATAAGCATTCCTTCTAGCACTGCTCCCTGCTACCTCAGGCTTGGAAACACTCGGAGATCTTCCCCGTGCTTCCCGTTTTATGATTTGAACTTGACGGAGTCCAGAGAAAAGGAAGAAAATGTATCCCTCTTTTCAGGACCATCTCTCTGTCTCCACGTGCTCAGCTGTAAAATGAGAATAACAATCATTACCATAAGGAAATACTTATCTCCAAGGGATATGGGGAAAGTTCATGAGATAATGGGTCCTGAAGCTGCCAGGAGGGGTAGAAGGGGAGCAGGCACCCCCACCCTGAGGTATAGTAACTCTTTCAGGGTCAGAGTGAACTGCTCTGGGGATCAAGTTGGAAGCATCAAAAGTGTGGAATGGCTGCTCAGTTTTTGTTAAACCTCCAAGGGCTTGGTCCCCTGTTTTTCCCCACACCTGATGGAAGATGCCAAAATCAGAGACCCCCAGGGCCTCCTGCCTGGACAGTCCTCTCAAGGGCAATAGTCTGGAAGACACAATATGTGGATATTTCCCCCCAGTATAGCTGCTGGTGAGTTTGTGTTAAAAGAGCCAAACTTTTGTAACCCAGAATTGCATCTCACTGCCCTCCAGTCATTTCGGGGCACCCAGACCAATGTTGGGAGAAGTTTGTTTTATTTTTAGATGTGGATACTGCCTTGCCTTTCACCCATGGAGAACTGGAATCCTTTTGGCCTGTGGCCACACAGATGTCCTTAGGGCCTCACCATCTCTGTACTATATCCACTCACACCTGAATCATTGCATTAACCCTTCTCAGGACCCTCTGATCCTCAATGTTCATTCTTCCCTGTGTGCCCTGCCAGCTCCAAACACCAAGCACCCTGTAGCACCTCCCAACTCAGAGAGTCAGCTCACCTCTCCTTCTGTTTTCCTGTCGCTTTTGCTGCACCGGGGCTTTCAAATGCAACATTCTGCTAATCCACCATAATGACCTTTTGAGCAAGATAGACACCTCTATGATCACTCCTACCCTGAAAATTATAAAATGAGGTCCAGACAGTGGTTTTCCCTAACTCAGAGCATTATTGATGCCAAGACCAGAACTCAGATCCAGGACTCATGAATCTAAAGCCAAGGCTCTGTGTCTGCATCATGGCCTTCCTCTCTCAGTGTTTTCCAGGCCTTACTCAGTATCAGAGTTATCTGTGAAAGATAAAAAAGATAATAATAGTAATAATCCCAACCCATCCCTGGAGATTCTGATTCTGTAGGTCTAGGGACTGGGGATGCATGTATGCGTGCTCAGTCACTAAGTCGTGTTCGACCCTTTGCAACTAGGGATATGTGTTTTCAGATGGTGATACTATGGTTCATCCCAAGATGAAAGCCACTGTTCCATTATGTGAAGATTGTCCTAATTGTCTTGCCTAGCTAGCTCTACTTCACATCTCTTCCTGATATCCAGCTTGGGTCAGGCGAGGCTGGTCAATTCACTGTGTTCTGAATTTCCCTCAAGCTGTCTGGCTTCTACTCCTGCGTTACTGTGGGATCCTCTGCTTAGAAGGTCCCTTCCCCCCACCCCACCCCCACACACACCCCCCCACACACACACCCCAGATCCTTTCTCCCTTCTCAAGAATTCTCCTTCCAGGGCTTCAATCAATCCTGCTCCTTCTGTTAACCCTGCCATGAGTATACAAGGCCGTGGGGGATAAGTCCTGTGTGGAGTCTTTAGCACACTTGCAGCCCGAAGCATTTATTTTGGCATTTATCACTGATGGCCTTCTGTCACTACAGATACTTTTTATAGGTTACTCTATGGCTACAAAGGGATTGCAAGAAGCACAGACGAAATATGTGTTGAGACCTAGGAGCAGAGCATTCAAGGTCAAGGATCTCGGGTCTCTGCTCCGGGTCTACCAACTACGGGGTACTTCAGCAGAGCGTGGTTTGTTTCCTTACTGTTGTTTCTGGTACTGTTGTTGGCTTTGTCTTTGAGCTACAGCTATCACCATCATAAAAAATATTAGTTGCTCAATTCTCCCAAGATTATGCCTCAGAAAACACCTAGCACCCGTGCTGACCCCTGAAGGGCTCTCAATACTTTACAGACCTCAAGCTGAGACCTTAATCCAGGCCTTCTGTCCCATTACATTCTCATTATACCACACAGATTCCAAGAACTGGATTTTTCAGAGGAAACTGCAACTTGAAATGTGACTTATCACATCAAAAGTCAGGAGAATCCCAGCTCTTCAAACCCCTGTAGATTGTGTTGAACAAAAAGATGAGCAGATGGAGTATAATTGTGAAGTTCTGAGGAGTGACGCAGAAAGGAAGAAGGCCTGAGCACATCAGATAAGGGGAGCTGGAGGAGACTTCGGTAAAGATGCGATATTTGGATGTGGAGGTTGGAGGGAATAACTAATGTCTTGTCTTCTCTCACCCCACCCCCACCATTCAGAGCCAATTAAAGCAAGAAAAACTAGAAACCAGAATGAAGGAGATTATACCTTGCAGCCTAAAGCCTGGGAAGCCTGCTGAGGGCAGGCCTGAGTCTGCAGGGTCATGTATTTACCTTCTTCCCACTGGGTCTTTGCTGCTTCAGCCCAGTCCTGCCCCAGTGGGGGAACAAGCACTGAAAACAGGCCATCTGACCTGGCCTCTGAGCCCTGGCCTGGGGGGACAAGTAGTTCAGTTCAGTCACTCAGTCGTGTCCAACTCTTTGTGACTCCATGGACTATAGCAGCCAGGCCTTCTTGTCCATCACCAACTCCCGGAGTTTACTCAAACTTACATCCATCAAGTCAGTGATACCATCCAACCATCTCATTCTCTTTCTTTCCCTTCTCCTCTCGCCTACAATCTTTCCCAGCATCAGGGTCTTTTCAAAAGAGTCAGGTCTTCGCACCCGGTGGTCAAAGTATTGGAGTTTCAGCTTCAGCAACAGTCTTTCCAATGAACATTCAGGACTGATTTCCTGATTGGATCTCCTTGCTGTCCAAGGGACTCTCAAGAGTCTTCTCCAACACCACAGTTCAAAAGCATCAAGGAGGAGCCCTACAAAACGAGGAGGAGGTTGGGGCCAAGCCCAGTGTGCTGAGGCCCTGGTCCCAGTCACTCCTCTTCTCTAAGGAGAAGGGGTGAGAAATGGAGAGAAGTGCTGGAAGTGCAACCTAAAATATAAGGTAAGAAACATGCAATTAAGTTTCTCTAGCCTTTCCTCTCCTGGAGAGGATGGTGAAACTCACCAAATTGCCTCTCCCTCTTTATGAAAATACGAGGAGCATATAAACATTTCTATCTAAAAAATGTTCGTTACTGTAGCAGGCAGACATTGCAGGAAAAAAAAAAAATTCAGGCACAAAAAATCGAACGGATAAAAGCTTAATGTGAGAAACGTGGGACATGCTCAGGGAAGGGGTGTGCTTCGCGGTGCCTGAAGCCCAGGAGCTTATAAGGAAGTGGGGGAGGATAAGGCAAGAGAGAGATTGCCAGATTTGGAGAGCCTCGAATTCCAGGCTTAGAGGTTGACTTTGATCATTAGGCAGTGCAAATCCATGCCTCTTATTAGAAACATAACTCCATGCATCTGCCTTCACCGGAGCAGGGAGCAGGGCTGGGTCCTGGCAGGAAGAGCTGGCCTCGGCCACCCTGTCCACTTTACCTGCTTATGGGCAATACGAGGTGTGCCCCTCGCCTCCAGGATGAAATCATGCTGCACTTTTACCTAAAATATACAGTAGGAAACATGCAACTAAGTGTTTTGAGTTAGATACGGAAACAAAAGGCATGCAAACGAGTGACTGAGAGTGGGGCCCACTTCAGGGGTTTGGAGGAGGCAGGGCACAGAGAACAGCCTGTGGAGTGTCGGCCCCGTGGTTCATCGTCCCAGGTCCACTCTAAGGATGGGGCTGAGCTCAGGGTGGAAGGGTGGGAGGAAACAGGTAAACTGAGCTATGGACTCATTGACTCAAATCAGCAAGAGCGTCTGGGAAAAAACAAAGGTTGACTCCATAAATAGAGGCGTGTTATTCAGACATAGAGAACCATGTCAATAATCCAATTCAACAAGCTGGTGTGAGAACTCTTCCTCCAGTTTCTCCCCAAAATGGAGAGTGTAAATCCTTTATATTCACTCAGTTCAGTTCAGTTCAGCAGCTCAGTTGTGTCTGACTCTTTGCGACCCCATGGACTGCAGCACACCAGGTCTCCCTGTCCATCACCAACTCCTGGAGTTTACTCAAACTCACATCCAGTGAGTCGGTGATGCCATATATTCACTCAGCACACTGCAATTTGCAAAGCCCTTTCTCGTGATATTAACTCATGGATCCTCACAAACAGTCCTGTGAACTGAGGAGAGCTGGGCCTAGAATCAGGCCTTGCTTCCCTTTGGCGCCATCAGAATCTTGTGGTTCTGGTGATGGGGTCTTCCTTGGAGGAAGATGACGCAGGGATTGATCATAAGCTCATTGGACCACCCTCCATATGGAGATCTGCAGTAGAGAAAGTTGCTAGGATCCTTAATTCTACATGATACCACCCATACATAACATCTCCACAGTGACTGAGTTTACCTAATCCAAAGTGGGTAAGTAGGCCTAAACATATATAAAAGTGAATGTCGAGTTACAAATTATGGCCCTTGGGTCAGAAGATATTTAAAATCATGTTTAAAAAAAATGTAATTTAAACCCCAAATACAGGGCATGTGCCTTCCAGTTTAACATGGTCCCCACCATTCACTGTTGGCTCAGATAATAAATAATCTGCCTGCAATGTAGGAGACCCAGGTTCGATTCCTGGGTCGGGAAGATCCTCTGGAGAAGGGAATGGCAACCCACTCCAGTATTCTTGCTTGGAGAATTCCATGGACAGAGAAACCTGGTGTGCTACAGTCCGTGGGGTCACAAAAAGTCAGGCACGACTGAGCGACTAACACACACACAAACACACACCTTTCCCTAAGGACTCCTACCAGACCCACCTTCATTCAGTCATTGAGTCAACATATATTTATTGGGCACTTGCTCTGTGGCAGGAATGCCTTCATGATTATATTTACATTACCTGCCTCGACCCTGCAGACCTTTGTAGGTAATGTAATGTTTGACTAAAGTTCCTTTATTCATCTCAGTAATCTGAAGTTTGAGTTATTTCGAGGTACATTAAAACTATTGTCCACCACAGTCTCCAGAGACTGGTTTTTCTGAAGACTTCCTATTTTTCTCTCCATATTCCCATGGCCAGTGTCAAAAGGTAGGGGGTTCCTCTTCCCAAAGTCCAACCAGGTGATTGAGGCCAAGACACTTTCAAGGAGCTTCCCACAAGGTGGCAGGAAGACTGGCCTGGACAATTGGTCATCTTGATCCCAAGCTCAGAGGTAGATCGCCTGTCTTTGTGGGGCTTTGGTTTCAGAGCCTGCCTGGGAGAACAAAAGAGATTTCAGTTGTCACATCTCTGCAGCCCCAAACTGCTCTCTTGTCTTTCTTGGCTGGCTTTCCCAGTGTGCTGTTTCCCATCAAGGACCTCCCCCCTCCTCCCCTCAGACGATTGGTTGAAATTAAATATCCTGGAATTACATTGAAAGGGGGGAGACGTTAACACAAAATTTTAATCAAAATACGAGCCTAACAGTTACCAGCCTTTGAAATGCGAAGCAGATACAGGGGGTCCATAGGGATGTCCCAACCTGTTTTCAGGTGTGAAGTTCACCAGGAAAGGAGCTGTCCCTGACAGAATTACAAGTAAACCAGCAGCACGCTGCAAACTGGAGATTTCCAAATACAGCTGGACTTTCTCTCCCTTGCCCCCGTGTGTGTGTGTGTGTGTGTGTGTGTGTGTGTGTGTGCATAGTCGCTCAGTTGTGTCTGACTCTTTGCAACCCATGGCCTGCAGGCCACCAGGCTCCTTTGTCCATGGGGATTTCTCCAGGCAAGAATACTGGAGTGAGTTGTCATGCCCTCCTCCAGGGGATATTCCCAACCCAGGGATCGAACCCAGGGCTCCCTCATTGCAGGCAGATTCTTTACCATCTGAGTCACTAGGGAAGCCCCCTTTGTCCCTAACTCAGAACAAAACTTCGCTGTGGTCACTGGAGATGACCCTCCAAAGAAGTCTGGATTTTTATTCCCGATCCCTACCGAGCGTTGGTCCATATGCAAGAATCCAAGGACCCGGAGGTTACATGAGCAGAAAAAAACCGGACAATGGGCTTCCATAGGAGCTGAAATTTCTGGTACAAGAGCAGCACAGAATGAATGACGTGGGCATTGGCGCCCTCTGGTGGAAGAGATTCCACTAGACAGCCTGAATCATTTCTCCCTGGAATTAACTCTATAAATAGACAGATGATTTATTAAACAGATTTGAGGCTCATTTGAGGCGCTGGGCCATGATTGCTTCAGGGCTCAAAGAAGGGAGTGCTTAGGACCCTGCCTCTTATGCAAGCACCTGGACTTACTTAGCGAGTCACTAGCATGATCTACATTACAAGTGCATCGGACTGTTGGCTCAGCCGCTCCCAGCCAGGAGATGCCAAATTCCTCATATATAAAAGGAGCTTTAGTAACTCAAGCAAAATAAGCACACTTTTTCCCTCACTGCCTTCCCAGAGACCCAGGCGGCAGGGTTTCTGGGAGGATACACAATACCTTGTTACAAACAATGTAATGTTTTAAAAAGTATCTATCTGACAGCCTTGGCTAAAGCCAGATCTTCTATCTCGATTACTTCAATATGTCACATCCCTATCGCACCACAGCATCCAGGCTTTCAGAGCCAAGGCCCCTCTGTCTTGTCCAACCTTCCCATCTGGAAGCAATGAGCTTAATATTCTGGCTCTCCCCCCATAAAAGCTATGTCACAAAAAGTAGCAGCCTGTGAACTGCTTTATCCCCCCAAGACGGAGTGGAGCTCATTCTATTCGGTTACATTTTAAGACCGTCCCCAGCCCCTCCCCTCCCCTGCTGCCCTGCGTCCCCAGAAGGCCTGTAACACTCAGCCCGGGACCAGGAGGACAGAAGCGAATTGACAATCATTTACACTTTAATCTCTCTTTTGACATTTTGAGGGTCGCAGCTTAAAATACAGCACGGGCTTAGGGACTCCCTCTGGACAGAAGTGTTTGCCGAAGAAGCAGCCTCCATTTGCCAGCAGCCTACTGTTTCTGGTGGCCCGAAGGGGACCCACCTTTGGAGTCTGCCCTGCACTCCTTTCCCACACGCTGGCTCCTCAAGCTTCGCCTGGAAAGCTCTGCATGGCTTTGTTTGGTAGTGCAGGGTGATGATGACGTTTCCTCTGATGCGTGCTTTCCTTACACATCAATTCAGTTCCTCCTTGAATTTTGGTTGAATACCTGGCATGTTCTTTTCGCTTTGCTCCCTGTTATGCTGCAAGGTCAGATGGGGTCCTGGCCTGAACAGGAGATGAACCCCAAATTCAGAGCAATTAGAACAGTGGTGCTCAAAGCACAAGGCGGATCCAGGGGAGTAGTTGTTAAGTGTGCCATTTCCTGGCCACAGCCTAGACCTTATTGAATGTGAATCCTTGGGAGCAAGGAAGGCTCAAAGAGCTGCACATTTAACAGCTCTCCAGGTAACTTCGACACGCACGACAACCCGGAGACTCACTGAGTGATGTCAGGTGGGATAGCAGATGATGAAGTGTAAAAATTGAGAAGTCACGTGACCTGAAGGGAGCCCTTCAGTCTCTGCCTGCAAATGTTATCACGCTCTGCTCATCCTCTGGTCCCAGGGCTCTGAAAGTTGAGCGCTAGTGGAAATTGCCTGCAGCTGAGCTCCCAGGACTTTGGCTACTTGACGGTTCTCCTTCAATTGAAAGCTCCTGGGGTCAGAGGCCAGCCGACCTGTGTGGAGCCCCTGGGGAGGGAGGGGTTTGAAAGGGAGGCTCATCCAAGTTCCTTGTTTCGCAGGGAGGACACCAAGCCAGGAAGGGAAGTAGGCTGCCCAAGGTCCCACAGCCTCTCCAAATAAATGTGTGTAGGCTAAGGAGACATCAAGATGTGGGTATACGCCAACGTCATGTTTGCGAAGGCCCATGCTCTCCAACTTCTGCCGGCAGTGACGTTCACTCACTTTCACCAAAGACTTTTCAGACATGCTCATCCGAGAGCCACTCCACCAGCAGGGCCTCGAGTGGCCCAGCGTCCACAAGCCACATGCACAAAGCCTGCTTCCTGAAGCACCCGCTTCCTTGCTGCACTGGAGTTAACCTTTTTTTTTTTTTTTTCTGGCAAATTAGTCCTTGACCTGGGAACAGTTAAACGAAACTGTAGGCACATCAAGAGGAGGTTATTTGTGTTCTGCCTTTTTTTAGACCGAGCCTCTGATGTGTTTATTTGGAGGCTTGGCTCACACTCACTATCCCACTACTTACAGTTAATCCTGTGTTTTCTTTGAGCTACCTTTAAATCCATGTCGAATGAAAAATACTGCCTGATTTTGAAGTACGTGGTATTATAAAAAGAATCCCAAGGTTTATGATCTCAAATTTATTGTCAAATGTATTTACTTCTCATTTTTCTTCTTCCTTTTTTTTTTTTTTTCTCACAAACTCACTTCAGCCTAGACGTTTTTAGTATGAGTCATGAACGAGCAAGGATGGAAGATGCCGGATCGTGTTTCTTGGGAGACTCTTCGTCCCACAAAGGAGATCCCCATAGAGAGCGCTCCTCAACCACAGCCTCTTGAAGAGCAAGGTGGTTACAGAGGGCAGCAGCCACGTCTGAGTCACGTCCGTGTCCTCCGTACCTGACAGGGAGTTTGGCACGTGGGGTCACTGGATTGATTGCCTTGAAAAAGGGTGGGAAACAAGTGCCTCTGTTCTGACTGGCTTTTACTGGGTTTTCAAAGAGCTGAAATATTTTTCTGTTATTTTCTTTTTTGTCCCTGAGACAAAGAAACTTACTCACCGGGGGGGAAAAAAAGGTGTTCATGCCTTTTAAATCAATTCTGTAGTTAGTTAAATATTCTGGAAATAACTAAAATGTTCAGCTGCCTCTGATTGGTGTTCAACTAGTTATTACAAAGCAAGATCCAGGAAAAATTAAACTTGCTTTTTATAACAATTGTTTTAACTTAAGCCTTTCAATAAGATTTGTTTTTTTACCATCAGTTTTAGGGTTCCGGCTTGGTTGCCTTTTGGACCTGCAGGATCCTCTGTGAGACAGTGAGGGTTTCCCCATGACCTCACAAAGGTAGCAGAAAATGAGGTTTCTTGGTGGGTAAGTGTGAACCAGTTGCTAAGGCAATTCCATGGACAGAGGAACCTGGTGGGCTAGAGTCCACGGGGTCTCAAAAGAGTCGGACACAACTTAGTGGCTAATCAACAATAGCAATGACAAATATGAATCAGGGAGCAAGAGGTTGCAATAGCAAGCCCAGGGCTGGTATTCTTTTCTTAGCGGGCAGCTTCCCATTGTCTGTGAAGGGCTGTGGGTAGAATGCAGGACAAGGCTGAAGGGGAAAAGAGAGGACACTTCCTGGCAGATACAGGTGGGGAGGGAAAAGGGAATCCAGTACCTCTCAGCCTCCTTTTCCTCTCACTCCTGTCACCACACTAACTCGAGATAATGTGAAGAGACACCAAATGCTTTTACATGCTGTAAGAGACACCAAATGCTTTTACATGCTGTAAGATGGAGCTTGCTCTGCTCTCAATCTGGGTTACTTCTAATTCATGCTTCTTTCTTTTTAAGATCTTTTGGATCATTTTTTAAAAGTCTTTATTGAATTTGTTGCAATATTGCCTCTGTTTTATGAACCTTTTGTTTTTGTGTTTTGGCCACAAGGAATATGTGATCTTAGCTCCCCAACCAGGGATCAAACCCACCCCAGTGCATTGAAAGACCAAGCCTTCATCACTGGACCTTCAGGGAAGCCCCCAATTCATTTCTTGCAGCTGCCAATTCACCCTATGTTGGAGGAGCATGTTGGCAAATCTTAGTGGATCCCTCAAAGTCTGGCTAGATCCTCTACCATATTCCTGGACATTAGGTCTAACAGTTCCATCTGGTTCTGCATTTGTTTCCTGGTGGGTTAGACTCACCTCCCAATCAGACTGTACCCAACCCCCAGAACCCAAACCTCTGTTCACTAATGTGCCATAAACCCAAGAAAGAGCCCCTTAGCCTGGCCATGTCCCTTGTCTTCTGAGAGAATGCTCTTCAGATCTCTCCAGGCAGGAGATGACCCAGGTACCTCTGGAAGATTTAAACTGGCTTTACGAACCTGCAGAGCCCCATCACTAGTTGGACTCTGAACCAGCCATAAATTTAGAATTAATGGTTAAAACCCACAAAGCTTCCTAAAAATGCTGCCAGACTGCATTAGGCAGATTGCTAATCACAAGGTAAATATTTTGCACATTTTATTCTATTTACCAAGACCCTGCCTTCTGGGACTGTGGTATTTCAGATGACTCCACTCCTGCAGGGTTAAATCGACTCCATTTGGGTTCACTCTAAACAAAATCACATTCCAGCCTTGCAGCCTCCGACCAGCACACGCAGAGCCCTCAGCACGTCCCATGCACCTTTCACATCTGAACCGTCCATCAGACATTAATGTGACGGAGCCATCACCAGACAAGTTCATTTTGCCATTAATATCCTGGAATAAGAACATCAAATATATACATCCTGAGATTTAATCTGTAAACAGAGCCCTGAGCATCTGGGAGAAGGAGGTGTGTTTATGCTTCACTAGCGCTACTTCCACAAAGCGAGATGGGTCTGTCTCTGGCACTAACCAGAGTCATTTTCTCCATGGTCAGGGTGTGAAGTCTCAGATGACGTTCTGACCTGTGATCTACACACTTGGGTGCAGTTGCGTTGGGCCAGTGTTTATCTTTGGCCACCTCTGTAGGGGAAGTCACGGGAAAGATTCTCTCCCCTTCTTCCAGGAAATGATAAAAGTCCAGGGGCTGAGGAGTTCTCTGAGGTCCCAGGATTCCAGACCCTGTTGTCAGCAGCTATCTCTTCAAAGTGGAAGGTCCAAAAGCAAATTCAAGAAGAGTTTGGTTATCGTCTCCGAAGCATCAAAATATGCAAGAGATGTTGACACTTAGAGTCACCCAAAGCAAATCATTTCCAGCTTCATCTTTTCTTCCTACTCCAGCCCCTCAAAGAGTGACAGCTTCTGTCTCCCCCTGAGTCTGTGATTATGAATTCAGGATTAGGAGAGACATGAGAAAGGAAATCAGGCTCTTGTTTACTAAAAAACAAAACAATCAAAAATAAAATAACAGAGAAGAGAAGAGGATGACAACAGACAGCAAAGAAGGAAGCAAAGAGACTGTTTGAAATAAGGGTAAAGCACTGTCCTAGGAGCTAATTTGGAACAGATTCCCTTCCCTTAAAAAAAGACTCAAACTGGCAGCCACAGTCACATCCCACTCTTGGGGGTGTTTTGCTTGGCCCCATCAGGATTGGCCTGGGGAGGTCCTTTGAAACAGAGGCATACCTTTGGCTCTGAGAAACTTACTATTTCTACAAATTTGCCCTTGAACACCCAGAGGGAGACATGGTTAGGCCTGGGGAAGATATTAACTCTTGGTGGCTCTGCAGTGCCTCTGCTTAAACCAAGGCATCTCCTGGAGGGATCCAGTGCAGAGTCACGTGAATGTGAGATTATTCATCGTCGCTACTTCTGCTCCTGCTTGCCTACTGCCGTAGATGCACTGATGGTCCAAGCCCTTCCCAGCTTCCCAGGTATCCTGGGTGGTAAAGAGCCTGCCTGCCAATGCTGGAGATGTGAGTTCAATCCCTGGGTTGGGAAGATCCCCTGGAGAAGGGAATGGCAACCCACTCCAGTATTCTTGCCTGGAGAATCCTGTGGACAGAGGAACCTGGAGGGGGCTACAATCCATGGGGTCCCAAAGAGTCAGACACAACTGAAGCGACTAAGCATGCATCCCAACTGCCAAACTCCATCACATCCACATACACAAACACACACGCACACACACACATGCACACACATTCTCACCATCCACTACAGCAGCAAGAGGCTGCAGCTGAATGGTAGGCAGTCTTCATTGAATAATATGTGTTCTCCTATTTGCCATGGTCCTGAAGGCACTGGACTTTGTCAGTGGTCCTGATTATCTTTCAAGATTTTTTGATAGAGACCATTTTTAAAGTCTTTATTGAATTTGTTACAATATTAGTTCTGTCTTATATTTGGTGTTTTTGGCCACGAGGTATATGGGATCTTTGCTGTCTTACAAGGAAGAGAACCCACAGCCCCCTGTGTCGGAAGGCAAAGTCTTAACCACTGGACCACCAGGGAAGTCCCTATCTACTTTGTTTCATAACTTTCAGACTTGTTTCTTCTCCTTCACCTCTGTGGAGATGTTGGGAGGAATGGTAGAAGTTTGCAGGCATGGTGCAGTCCACAAAGACAGAAGGTCTGGTGCTGGACCCCAAACCAGTGCAGCCAGTGACCTGTGCAAAGCACAGCCTTACTTTCAGCTTGTTTTCTTTAATCATGGCTCCTCGTCATCTGCGAGGGTTTCAGATACACAGAAACCCTCTCACCAGTGGACACTCCATGGTTAAATATCCTTTCCTGCTCTTCTATGATCAAAAGAAATTCTGTTTCCTCAGAGATGCTGGAAGTCCCCTACAGAGAAAGAAATATTATCATTTCTCTCTCATCTTCTTGTACTCATGTGCTAACACAGCTTCTCAAACCTCATGGGCTCTGCTCACAATCACCAAACCAAGGGGAACGCAGCTGGGAACACAGCCCAGAAACGTATTCCCAGAAGTTTAGACTCTGGCTCCCATGGAGGGTGCCTCCATGTGCGTGCCTTGTCTGTGTACACTCAGAGCATGTTCCCAGCCAGATCGAGTCTGCTTCTCATAACAGCCCCAAGGAGCCACAAGGACAGGTGTGATTATCCTCCCACAGAACAGATGACGCGACAGAATGATGTGTCCAGAGGTGTGCAGCAGGTTAGAGTGTGCTGCCTCTGAGAAGCTAGGTGGCCTGGCTACTTCACCATCCTTTGGAATCTGCTGTGCAGATTTTCACTTAAGATGCTCCTAAACAAATCGAATAATGCTGTCTAATTTCAAGCTAAAGATAGGACTCTGAGGTCCAGAAAGGAAGAACAATTTGCAAAATCATGATTGAAAAAAAAAATTTGTACTAGTCCTGTAAAAGATTAGTGAGAGTGAGGAATGAATGAATGGAGGGGAGAGGGAAATGGTGAGGCAGGTAAAAGGACTATTTAGACTTTTGGAAATCTCATCACTCTGGACTTATTTGATTGCAATTGCACAAGTATGTTAGCATAAATTGGAGTAATAGCAATGTTATGGGGGCAGTAGTTCGTATCTAGGAAGTGCCCAGTTTTTATGAGGTTGTCACGTTTAATTCTTACAGCCTCTCATTAGTGGGATGGAGGTATTCTTATTTCCATATTAGAAAAGATTACCATCTAGCTTTGGAATAAATATTAATATGTAAGAATATATTGAGAACCTCCAAGATATCTAAAGGCAATTTATCAACAATCCCCCTTCTAAATTTTTTCCTGGAGACATGATAATAAATGGGAGTAAAGATTCATATACCAAATATTGATTTATTTTAGTGAGAAATTTAAGAAAAATAGAAATAGGAAAAAAGTTAAACAAGTCATGGTATATTGATGATACATTATATAGATGTGAGAGCATGGTTAATGTTGTCTAATACTATAAATATAAATATAATCACACACATATGTGTAAGCATATATGTATACAATTTACATATATGCATGTGCACATATGTGTATATGTAATATCAAAATAGCAAAAGTGAAACAGTATCTCTCTGGGAGTAACAATATTCTCATTTTGTTTATTTTTAACAGAAATAATTCATATTGTTTTCATTATCAGAAACAAAAGCCCTATAAAAACATCTTGCAAATCAAGAGAATGAATCACTTTCTGGTGATAATTGTTAGAAACTATGGAATTCACATAAAATAACCATCCTTTCCTCCCAGGCCCTCATATTACTAGCCCAATGCTGAAGTTACTCCAACACATCTAAGATTTCAAGAAATAAAATGTCAGATTACTACTTAGTTTATTGAAATATGATTCCCATCCTGCAAATATCTAAAATGCTATAGGAAATACACTTTTGTATTGTAAACACTAAAGAACTGATGATGTGTGTACATTATCTGGCCAAAATTTAAATACAGGCACCCAAAGAGGTAAGAGGACTCCCACACTGCTTTTCGCCTGAGAATGTTGGCAAAACCAGATTAAAACACAGTTTGCCGAGGACAGAAAACATAGCCTAAGCTTTACAAGAAGGGACTCTAATAAGCAATTCATGCCCATAAGGCTGGAGTCCAACCAGAGATAAAACTGCTTTGGCTAATCCCCCAAACAAACCTGGGTCCTTCCTTCCCTGAAGAGGCTGTAGAGAAAGCTGTCTTGGTACCGCAGAAGGAAAGTCTCCAAGAAGTTGTAACCACACATGATATCTAAAACATACTGGCAACCCAAATTCACATTTACTCTGTTAAGAAAATCTTCAAACCATGTAGGTTAAAGCAGTAGAAACCCATGTAAATACTTTCCAGAGAAATACACCTTCATCCTAACCTCAGAGAAGGCCCACAGATAATTTCCCAAGTAAACAGAGCAGCTCATGGTCAAAAATAACAAGGAAACAACGAGGACCTACTGCACAGCAGAGGGAACTATCAATAATTGATAATAAACTATAATGGAAAAGAAACTGAAAAGATTATATACATACATATGTATTTTGCTGTACATTTTGCTGTATGCTTAAAACACTATAAATCAATTATACTTAAATTTAAAAACATAAATAAAAAAAAGAGATGATGACCCATAAGTAGAAACCGGAAAAAAAAAAAAGTAATAGAAACAGTTTCACAAAGATCTAGGATGCCAAAATAGTTACCCCTACTTTGTTTAAATAAATTAAAAGAAAATCTTAAAAAATACAGAATAGGAAGTTAAGACATGGCAGAAATAACAAAAAGTAAAACTTCTGGAAATAAAAGACAATATTTGAAATTAAAACTCAGTGCTTATGTTTAACTCCAGACTTGAAACTGCTGGAAAGTTTAGGAAGCTATAAGATGGGTTCAGAAGAATATATCCAGATGTAACATAGAATGACAAAGAGAAAAGTGTGATGGAGGAGTTATGAGACATAAGAGGCTTACATAAAACCTTCTTACCTATTTCCAATCAGACTCCCAGAAAGAGAGGATGCCTAGAATACACCAAAGGAAATATCAGAAGGTATAACAGCTTAGAGATTTCCAGAGCTGACAAAAGACGCTGACACATAGAAAAACTGCCAAACTCCACAATCAAAGAAATACAAAGCTAGAGGGGGAAAAACATTATGTTTAAACAGTAGCAAACCAGCTGACCTTAGAACAGCAACACTAGGAACCAAGAACGGCATTTTCGTTGGGCATTGGGTGTGTGGCACACCTCTCTGGAATGAGGGGAAAATAAAGATATTTTCAGACAAATTAAAACAGATTTCAAATCCGATGACTGTTACTTAAAGGAAATTCTGAAAAACAAAAAAATGTTGTTTTAGGAAGAAACTGACGCCAGGTTGAAGATCTGACTTTAAGATGGAATGAAGACAGAAAAACCAGAAGTGTGTGGAAGTATTTAAACAAATACTGCCTGTATAAAATTATAATAATGTCTGTGGAATTTACAAAGCATAAATAAACATAATTTATGAAGCAGGTACTGGAGTCTGTGTGATTTAAGGTCCATGCATTGTGCAGAAGAAGGGTTAAAATGCTGATAAATTTTAGACTTTTTAAGTTCAGTATTTATGCATTAATATTGTTGGTAATTCCCAAAATTGTAGGATGGAGTGTATATTTATAGAAGTTTAAAAAAAATTATTCTAAAAATACTCATATCTGCCTATAATGATTAAGACAGAAGGACAAATAAAAAGGTCAAGAATAGATAAAATATATAAATCCAAATATGTAATATATATGAATGAATAAATGCTCTAATATTTCTAATATTCTAATTTTAAAAATAAGCTTATTGGACAGTATTGAAGTATAAAGGTGAAAGTGTTTATGAGACATATCTAAACCATAAGGATACAAATGACTTAAAGAAAAAAGATAGAAAAGAAATACTGATCAAAGAAGCTGGTGTTTCTATGCTCATATTTGACAAAGCAAACTATAAAAACTGTATATATAAAATATAAATAGGGTCACTTCATTATGAAAAATTTTTCACTTGCTAAGAAAATATAACAATTCTAAATTGTAAATTTTCAATAATGTAACTCGATAAACCCTTTGCCACATCAAAAAAAAAAAAAAAACTAACTAACAACAAGCACACACACAAACAAAGCAAACAAACATTGGCTACAATTTAACAAAAACAATTAATTATTTAAAAATACCCAGGTTCGATCCCTGGGTCAGGAAGATCCTCTGGAGAAGGAAATGGCAACCCACTCCAGGACTCTTGCCTGAAAAATTCCATGGACGGAGGAGCGTGCTAGGCTATAGTCCATGGGGTCGCAAAGAGTCAGACACGACTGAGCGACTTCACTTTCACTTTCGTTATCAACAGAAATTGGAGCAGGTAGCATTCATTTCAAAGAGGGTTTATATTAATAAAAACCCTGCTACAACTATAATTAATAGTTGACCTTCTTAACATTAAGGATCTCTGAGTTTCTCACCAAGACATGGATGGCTCCTATCACTACTATTTTTCAACATTGTACTGAATGTCATAAATAGCATGATAAAGCAATGGAAAGACATTCGAATGGTAAACATTAGATAAGAGGCAAAACTCTCATCGTCTTGTGATGAAATAATTATATACTTGAAAATCCAAAAGAATCTTCAGATAAATTATAACAAATAGAAGCCACTCGAATCAAATGTAGATGTTTACTTGTAAACCATTGTATGATTTTTATGACATATGTATTATATAAAAATGCTTATGTATATACCCACAATAACCCATTAGAAAATGAAAGTTTTAAATCATGTAATTTGTAATAACATAAGAAAACATGAACTATCAGGAAATAAATCTTGCAAAAGTTGTGCAAGATTTTATGGAAAAAATTATTAAACTTAGGAAGAGTTATTGCAGAAGGCCCAAGTAATTGGAAGGTTAGGCTTTGTTTATGATATTCAGAAGACTTAATCTTTTAAAGATGTCGATTTTTTGCAATTTGGTTTATAGATTTAATGCAATGTCAAACAAAGTTCTAAAAGAAGAATGTATGAGTGTTTGTTATTGTGTGTCAGTTGACAAACTTTCAAAAGTATATGTGAAAAAGCAAAGGAATAAGAGTAAGCTCAAACAAGGGCTCTGTATCAACCTAGAGAGATCGAATGGGAAGGGAGATGGAAGGGGGTTCAAGAGAGAGGGGACATATGTATATCTATGACTGATTCATGTTGATGTTTGACAGAAAAAAACAAAAATCTGTAAAGCAATCATCCTTCAATTAAAAACTAAATAATTTAATTTTTTTTAAAAAGTGATACAGACATTCTAGATTGAGAGTATTTGCTTTAAAAGTAATAAGTATTTTTGTGAAACCATAATCATAATTGATGCAGAATGAACCAATAAGTCAACAAACAAAAGAACTCAGAAACAAAATCATGAACACATAAACTATTGAATATAGAAATATAATTTTATCTCATTTAGGCAATATGGTTTTTTAAAACAATTATGCTGAAGTAATTGATTAACAATATGAAAAAAAAAAAAGAATTTGTATCTCCGCTTCACTTTATAAACAAAAAAGTTTCATGCTGTTTAAGGATCAATGTAAGAGAAACAAGGCTATATGAATTTTTTTAGATTATAAGAGAATATCTTCAGTGTCTTAGAATAAAGAAACTAGCAATGAAAGAAGAGACTGATAATTGAACTATATTAAAAATAAGAACTTCTATGTATCAAAGATAATACTTTAAAAGGTAACATAAAAACAATGAAACTTCTAACTATAGAATAGAAAAAGCATATACAACTGTCAAGCAAAATATGTAAAGAATTGCATGAATCCTCAAGAAAATGACAGACAACACAAAAATGATCAAAAGATATGAACACATCCTTCAAAACTGGCAAGAAAGCTTATGAAAAGGTGCTAAATCTCGGTGGTAATCAGAAAAGTGAATATTGAAACCATGATATGAATCAGAATGTCAAAAATTTTTTGAGTTGAGCAATATCAACTTTGGTGAGATGTGAGTCAGTGATAGCTCTCATTTACTGTTGGTTAGAATGTAAACTCGGAGAAGGCAATGGAACCCCACTCCAGTACTCTTGCCTGGAAAATCCTATGGGCAGAGGAGCATGGTGGGCTGCAGTCCATGGGGTCACGAAGAGTCGGACACGACTGAGCGACTTCACTTTCACTTTTCACTTTCATGCATTGGAGAAGGACATGGCAACCCACTCCAGTGTTCTTGCCTGTAGAATCCCAGGGACAGGGGAGCCTGGTGGGCGGCCGTCTATGGGGTCACACAGAGTCGGACATGACTGAAGCGACTTAGCAGCAGCAGTAGCAGCAGCAGAATGTAAACTAGTACAATCACTTGGGGAAAAATGTTTGACATTATCTCCCAAAGTTGAAGATTCATGAACCCTGTGAGCCAGCCTTTCTACTCCTACTCCTAGAGCTGTGTGTATTAGAGAAACGCATGTGCAAGTACACCACAGGGCATGTATAAGCATATCCACAATAATGGAAACTAAAAACACACACTGTCTACCAATGGTAGAATGGTTCATTGGGATGTACTCATAGCAGGGGATTCTATACAGAAAGTGAATATCCAATTGTAATGAAAAGTAAAGAGGTCTTAAAGCTTCTCAGGAAAACAAAGAAATGATTGTGACTATAGTTAACAAAATGGTTGTTGTTCAGTCACTAAGTCGTTTGCAACTCTGCAAGCCTGTGGACTGCAGCAAGCTAGGCTCCGGTATCTTCCTCTATATCCCAGAGTTTGCTCAAATTCATGTCTTGAGTCAATGATACTATCTATCTCATCCTCTGCTGCCTCCTCCTTTCGCCTTCAATTTCTGCAAGCATCAGAGTCTTTTCCAGTGAATTAGCTCTTTGCAATCAGTGGCTACCCCTAGTCAGTGAGAAGAAGATAACACCTGGGGAGAGACAGACATAGGCATTTGAGTTTCTATAAATGCTCTATTTCTTGACCTGAGGACTGTTTTCACAAGAGTTTGCCTTTGTAATCATTCATTAAACTTTGCATATATATCTTATGCACTTTTAAATGTGTATCTTACAGTATGAAAATGTATGAACACGGAGAGAAGGGAGAGAGGGAAAGACAGAGAGGGAGGAATAAAGAGAGGAAGGGAGCCAGACAGACTGAACAGATGTAAATGTCAGAGCCCAACCTCCCCTGGAGCTATTATCCAAGCTGTCAGGATTTGCTTATTGTTTGGATAATTGGATATGTCATAATTATTCTGGATACCTTCCTCTGGAATACTGGAGGAACCATCAATCCAAACTGCCAATAATGATGAAAATTTCAAATGCCAGCCTCCACACTGACTTCAACCTCTCACCTCTGATCTAGATAAAACTGCGAGCCAGGGCTGCCTTGGATTTCAAGACTCTCAGCCTGCATTATGCTTCTGTGAGGAACTGCCAATGTTTTGCCCTCAGGCAAAGAGGAAACCCGATTTGTTTCCCCTGACCAAGTCTCAGAATGTCCAGTTCTAGAAGTTATGATCTTTTCCCTGCTGAAGTTGCTAATTAAGAACATATTCACTCACCTCTCTCTCCCTCTCCTCCTCTCCTCTCTCCTTTCTTTCTATGGCTGGACCCTGAATCATTGTTTTGTGGTCAAAGTGAGTGTTGTTCCTGTGAAAAAGATTTTTATTGAAATATAGTTTATTTACAACGTTGGGTTTGTTTCAGGTGTACGGCAAAGTGATCCAGTTGTACATATATACATATATGTATTATTTTTCATATTCTTTCCTATGATGGTTTGTTACAGGAGATTGGACTTCCCTGGTGGCTCAGACAATAAAGAATCCGCCTGTAGTGTGGAAGACCTGGGTTCGATCAGTGGGTTGGGAAGATCCCCTGGAGGAGGGCATGGTGGCCCACTCCAGTATTGGAGAAGGAAATGGCAACCCATTCCAGTATTCTTGCCTGGAAAAACCCACGGACACGGGAGCCTGACAGCCTACAGTCCATGGGATCGCAAAGAGTTGGACATGATTGAGTGACTAACACTTCCTATGATGGTTTGTTACAGGATTTGGGATACAGTCCCCATGCTATATAGTAGGACCTGGTTGTTCATCTAAAGGTTGACTCATTTTGGTTGTAAGACTTTGTGATAATGTTCAGTGAGACAACACATTTCAGATACGAAGTGTCACAGCCATTTTTACTGCTTTCTGTCCCTTTTTTACTGTCAAGGGAGAAAATACCATTGTCTTGCAGGATTTCAAGTCATGTGGGGATTTAGTTTTAAGTGGATCCCCAGAGAATTGAAATAATTCTATACACACTTTAACCTAACTTTAATAGCACCTGCTTTCTCACAAACATGATTTGGAAATGAACTGATATTACACGAATGTGAGGTTTTTTGTTTTGCTGGAGCTTCCAGCATTGAGAGATGGCAATTAGTGTCTCAACTGACTATATCAGTGGATTGAGTGGGTAAGTGTCCAGGTCCCTAACACAAATCATATCAAAATAATTAAGAATATTCTAATGTATACATGCTGCTGCTGCTAAGTCGATTCAGTCATGTACGACTCTGTGCGACCCCATAGACGGCACCAGGCTCTGCCATCCCTGGGATTCTTCAGGCTAGAACACTGGAGTGGGTTGCCATTTCCTTCTCCAATGCATGGAAGTGAAAAGTGAAAGTGAAGTCACTCAGTCATGTCCGACTCTTAGCGACCCCATGGACTGCAGCCCACCAGGCTCCTCGGTGCATGGGATTTTCCAGGCAAGAGTGCTGGAGTGGGGTGCCATTGCCTTAGATGCATTTCATCCTTAGAATTTGCTCCAGCTAAAGTGAAAATAATGATGATAATAATAATCCCACTAATTATTAAGCCCACACTATATGTCAGACACTGTACTAATTGCTTGATACGCTCTATTCAATTTAATCTTCAGTGGTTCTCCATAGATGTATTCTCTCTTTGCAGATGAAGAAACTGAAGCTCAAAGAACAGAACTGAATTGAGATTATGGTGCAAAGCCTGCTGCTCCTTCAAGAACAGGGTTTCTTCCTTGTCTCAGCTCCAGGAGACTTCTCTGGCCATGCTGACCCATAGGGCTCTCTGCTCTCTGAAAATAAAGTTATCATTATCCACACCAAGACTCCCTTGAACTCTTCATTAACTTTGTTTCACACCTCTTACTGCTTTACCATGAAAACATGGATATTTATACAATTCCCCAGACTAAGAGACCATACAGTCACATTTCCAGCTTTTGTCTCTTCTCATTCTTAACTCAGAAATGGGCAAAAAAACAGAGAAGCAGCAGACATTCGATGAGAAATAGGACCTACATGAGGTCGCAGAATTGGACACAACTTAGTGACTGAACGACAGCAACAAGGATGTACATGTGAATGAACAATATCAGATATGAAAGGGCCATGACTGAAAGCACAAAATAATTTCTAGGAATCCATCAGGAGATGTGAAGGAAAATAGGTGGGATGGGGAAAATTCCCATTTAGCACAAGCTGTGTCTAATTTATACATACACCCTTAGCAGTGGTCCCAAGGCCATTCTGAACTGTCCTCTGTGGGGTGAACATTCAAGATTCTTTTCCTTCAAATGGAAACTTTTCAAATTGTGTCGCAGAGGTTTAACTGAGTCTGAAATATTATTTGGAACATTGAAATGTACACACTGCTGTATTTAAAATAGGTAACCAAAAAGGACCTACTGTTTAGCACAAGGAACTGTGTTTAATATTCTGTAATGACCTAAATGGGAAAAGAATTTGAAAAAGAATAGTTACATGTATCTATGTATAACTGAATCACTTAGCTGGACACCTGAACTAACACAGCATTGTTAATCAATTTTGCTGTTGTTCAACTGCTCACTCGTGCCTGATTCTTTGCAACTCCATGGAATGCCGCACCCAGGCTCTCATGTTAATCAACTATGCTCCAAAATTTAAAAAAAGCCTAATAAAAAAGAAAACCATCTTAAAAAATAAAAAATGTAAAATAGAGATACAGTTGTATAACTTACAGGGTATTAAAGACGATGGGTGGTGGGAGTGGAAAACTTGGAGATATAATTCCCAAAACAACTGCTTGCTACCCTAGGAAACCACCAGTTGTAACTTCCAGTCCCAATAACTTCTTTCGCTTGTCACCTTAAATGCAGAAATGGGTACATCATTTAAAGCCATGTCAGCAGAAATGTGTATCAATGGTGTTTTTCATTTGAGAAATGAGAAATGAGCTTACAGTTCTATCATTTTTTCCAAAATCCCTTCAGAGAATCTCCTACACAAACTCAAGGCAAGTTTCACTTTTTGCAATTTAGCAGTTTGGAGTTTTTTCATGCATGGGCAACACTCCACCCCATCCCACTTCACCCTAAATTGAGTTTGAGGGGTTTTTTTTGTTTTCACTCTTGCACAACATGAAAACAAGTGAATACATTTTAGTCAAAATTTCCATCTCCAAGTCTCCTAAGTGGTGTGAAAAATCCTGGAAAATCTCAGAGCAAAAGAGGACATTAGGAAAAATCAGGACAAGTGAAAACAGCAGTGAAGGATGTAACCTAATGTCTGTGTCAACACAACCAACATTTCCCAAATCTATTCTCTCTCCAGTGAGGCTGGGCTACTGGGGTGAAAGAGAAACTCATCTTGGTCAACACTGATTGTCATGAATCACCCTTGCGACCATCAGCAGCTGACACAGATGTGCCTTATCCCCTAGGCATACTTTGTCCAGTGCCTACAGCCTATGATATGTATAATATGGTCAAGATCCCATAAGAACAGTATTCCAAAAAAATAGTAATGATGTTTGCACCTCTACATTGCACAAATTGTTATCATGAACTGAAGTTCACAAATACCTACCCTGAGTATCATAATGAATTTATGGTTTAAATAGTAGGAGCAAGTTTTCATTTCTTGATCTCCAGTTACAGAAATGGAGGTTAATGTCATGGTAAAGGAGACCTGTATCAAAAACATGACAAGGTCTAAATCCAGGAACTGGTTCTGTCACTCTGAGAAGGCAGGCAGTCCCTTGGAGGATTAATTTCTCCTCTGCAGAGGCAGAACTCTGATGCTATCACTATCGTAGCTATAGTAAGGAAAATGTACATGGCACCTGCTAATTGTTGGCATTATAAAAACAAGAGAAATATTATTTGCCTCACATTCAGAATTCTTTATTCCTGCAACATTGTCCAAAGAGTTATCTGGAAAAGAAAGGGCCATTTCCAACAGAATGAAAACCATGAAAAGCGCTCTACCCCTAGAGGTTACCTCTCCTCTTCATATGGCTTTATCTTGAACTTTCCCTCATGTCTTGAGTGTGAATGGAATGGATTTTAGAAATAGAAGAAATCACTGAGTCCAACCTGTGACTATTTCCTGAAGAGGAAACAAAGCTTTGTTTAAAAAAAAAAAAAAAGAAGTGGTTTGTCCAAGTTGACAGAGTGAGATTCCTCATTGTCCAAAGAGATTCTGACTCCTAACACAACTGTTTCTCCTGGGTCACACTGTCCTCCTAAGAAAAACCACGTCGTGTTCCTGTGTCTGAAGTCATTTATTTGTAGTTTCCTTTAAGCATCTTCCTACAAGAACAAAAAGTATGACTAGGATTTTGTGGGCAAGAAGCTGAGGCCAAATACTCCTTTTGCTTTCTGACTCTAACCCTGTTCCATGCTCAATCCCCTAAGCGTGTACAACTGGCTTGCTTTGTAATTCTGGGAAAGCTATTCAAATCTATAAGATTTAGTTTCTTTTGTAAAATGGAGGGGATTTGTATTAATCAATAGAGTTGTGCTGAGGACCATTAACTGAGCTTCCATCGGCAAAGTATTTAGCACAGTGACTGCTCTGTAGTTAGATATTCAATGAATGTTGCTGTTTTATTGTAATAGTATGATTAAAGTGTTTCATGCCATAGTTAATTCATGATTCTTTGCTTATCTGAGGATAGGATGTTAAACTCCTGAAATAGCTAGAAAAACCAAAGCAAAAAAGGAGACAGATTTCTCATAAGTAATTTAGTCTAATTTTTGGCTAGTTCCTAATTTTTTTTAATTGTGTAAGGCTGACTGCTAAGTGCTATTGTGATCATACAAAAACATAGAAAGCACAGTTTTGGATTAACAAATGCTTAATAATAAGCCAGAAATAGGAAATGAGGTATTTTATGACAGTAAATACAACTATAAAAATAATTTTCTACAGAACTGTGAGACAAGTTCAAACTTTGAATATACAAGATAATATTCTACCCACACAAAATACAAGAAATTTAGTAGACAAAAATTCATACTGATCAACTTTGGATAAACCACCCAGAGTTGAAGAAGGACTCTTTAAACACCTACACAGATGTTCCCAGAAACCAGAGGGAACCAAAGTCTACCAGGAAGTCCCTAGTAGAATCAGAAAGTATTGCCACCCACCCGGAATTATATTTTCCAAGTGGCATGTCACACATGGCCCAGGAGGGAGAACTTGTCCTCTAATCCTTGCATTAGTTAGAATGCAAACAAAAGTTTCAGTTATGTATCGGGCGCTTACATGCAGAGGAACCCTTGTTGCTGAGATGTATGAAAGAAGAGATGGAAATACAGCTGTCATAAGACCCACATAGATTCAGGTATATCCTTTGGTTTATACCATCTGCATTGAAGAGTAAAGTATTTTTCTAAGACCTTTGCTTTAAATAGTTTAAAATTAAGATTTATTTTTAGTAGCAGTTTTAGGTTCATAGCAAAATTGAGGGGAAAGTAGAGAGATTTCTAGTATCTCCCCCACCCATTCCCTATTATACCTTCCCCAGAGGGTATATTTGTTACAAGAGATGAACCTACATTGACACATTGTAATCAACTGAAGGCCAAGGTTTACATTAGTGGTCATTTTTGATATTGTTCATTCTATGGGTGTGGACACATATGTATAATGACATGTATTGATTGTTATAGCATCACACAGAGTAGTCTCGTTGCCCTGAAAATCCTCTGTGCTGTGCATATTCATCAGTCCCTCACCCCAGCCACTGGCCACCATGGATCTTTTTGCTGTCTCCACAGTTTTGCTTTTTCCAGAATGTCGTATAATTGGAAACACACTATGTAGCCTTTTCAGATTGACTTCTTTCATCTAGCAATACAGATTTAAGATCGCTTCTAGTCTTTTCATGTCTTGATAGTGAGCTGAATGACAATCCCATTGTCTGGATGTACCACTGTTTATCCATTTACCTACTAGAGGAGATCTTGCTCGCTTCCAGATATAGGTGATTATGAATAAAGCTGCTATAAAAATCCTATACATGTTTTAGCTCAGGAGTATGTTTTCAACTCCTTTGGGTAAACTTTGCTTGAAACTAAGGGATTGCATATAATAGCACTTTACTTGCCTTTGTGTGTTGTCTAAGAAGCAGATTGGTTGAATATTACAACAATAACAAATTCTGGAAGATTTAGCAAGAGGCGAGTTTTGTTTGTTTGTTTATGTATTACCTAGAAAAGTAGTTTGGGGTTGGTATGATAGCTCCAAGGTAATCAGAAACTTAATCTGAAACTTTTCATTTTCCATTTTCTTCAGGATATAGCTTTTATCCTTATGTTCACTTCATAAGATATCAGCGGCAGTTTCTAACCATCCCATCCACATTCCAGTCATGGAGAAAAAGAAGCTCAGATTCTCACAGGTCTCAGCTGAGTCAGCCTCAGAGCCTTCTTGGACAATACCACCCCCACCCCATCACCAATGGCTTGACTTGCCTGGATTTATATCTTGCTGGCCACTTAGAGCTGTAGACTAGGCTGTGAAAACAAATCCTTTAGCTGTGTGTATTTTTGCCCTGAATAAAGTTGGGTTGTTGTTTTTTAGTTACTAAGTCATGCCTGACTCTTTTACAGCCCCATTGACTATAGCTCACCAGGGTCCTCTCTCCATGGTATTTCCCAGGCAAGAATACTGGAGTGGGTAACCGTTCCCTTCTCCAGGGCATCTTCCCAACCCAGGGATGGAACTCATGTCTCCTGCATTCGAGGCAGATTCTTTACCACTGAGCCACCAGGGAAGCCCATAAAGTTAGGTGTTTGCTTGTAAAACAGAGAGGGAGAATGACTATTACACAGTAACAAAGTCTCTTCTACATTGTGCTTCACAATTCACAATCAGCTTAACTGATTGACTTGATTGAGGCTGTGAACTCAGAGATGCAATTTCTTTTATTTTTACAAAAAGTAGTAGTAGTAGTATTTCTGGCCAACATTTCCATACTGATTTATGGCTTACAAAAAAATCATCATATATGGCAACGATTTGCTTCTCACAGCAATGAAGAGAAGTAAATATTTTGTGGTCATTATCAAAGAATGAAATGAGCTCAGGAAAGCTCAGTATTGCCCAAGGCTAACCAGCCAGTAAGGTGATGCAACAAGATTCAAAACAGTTCTGAATGACTCCAAGCTTATGTTCTTTTATCTGAAAATGGATTAACAAGCCTGTCAAGTCTCTCTAATTATCTTTTTTAAACTACTGAGTCATGATTTTCCATTAATTCCATTCTTTAGTTGTAGTCAGCTATTTCTTTCCAGAGGGGTTAAAAAATCAAAATTATTTCATCTAGGTTAGAGAGACAAGAAGGAATGGAAAGCAAAGAAGGAAAAGAAACTAACTCTTGCAAGCATTATTTGCAAAGTTCTTTTCAAATGAATGTCCTCATTTTACCCTGGCATCAACCCTGTTGAGTAGGAAATGCTGTTCTGTAGATGAGGAAACTGAGATCAGAGAGGTTACGAAATTCCAGTTAGCTCACTCTGTTGGTAAATGACAGATGGGGATCTGAATGCAGCCCTTTCTGATTTCCTACCTGAACTTTGATTTTACTCATATCCTCAAAATATTTGGACGGTTGTTTCCTGATTTTTTTTTTATCCATACATCCTTACTGTAAGCAATAACAAAGGAGCAAAATGAAGTTGAAACTATGTCACTTGACTAGTAGAACTTCTGAATAATGAGGAAGAAATCAAAAAATAAGAAGCTGTGAACTGTTTGAGATGTTCATATGTGACACTTTAGGAAGATTCCAGATGTCTCTTTGCCCTGGTTGGTTTTAATATCTATTTTCTTTAAAGATAGGAGCTGTGCTTGATTTTTTCAGCTGACTCTGTCTACTTCTAAGTCCCCAGTAATAATAGCTATCATTGAACACAGGCTATTAAAGATTGCATGGAATATATCTATACTTTAAAAAAAAAAAGGTTGTTTATTCTTAAAGTACAATTGAACTGAATATCCTATACTTCTGTTTGCTAAATCTAGCAAACCTATATGTGACAGTTTTTTGTATTGCTTCACTGAATTCTTAAAATAACTCTTCAAAGGGTTAGATATGGTAATGTGTATCCAGAGAGATTAACTTCAAGGTCACATGATTGAAAAATGGTAATCTGAGGACTCACATTCACATATGTCAGCTCCATAGTCTATGGCCATAGTATATTTTCTCAAGATCTGCAAATAAAAACAAGCTTGACATCCTCTAACAATGAAAGAATTTGACTATTGATTAATTGTCCAACCAAAGGGCGGGAATCACATGAAAGCTACAAAGAATCCAAAATCTGTTTCCTGAAAAAGGCTAAAGTATGTGATATTTTTAATGTCTTCCAGACCATTAAAAGGAACAAGAAAGCGAAGTGTCCTCTCTTGACAATCATTAAAGCAGTGGTTCTCCACAAGGGGTGATTTTGTACACAGGGGGACATTTGGTAATGTCTGGAGATGTTCTTGGTTGTCACAGCTGGGGGTGCTACTGAAGTCTAGTGGGTAGAAGCCAAGGCCAAGGATCCTCCCACATGCACAGGCAGCCCCCACTGCAAAGAATTATCCACTCTCTCCATTCAATAGTGCTGAGATTGGGAAACCCCAAACTAAAATAACCTGTTGGGGTTTTAACACTTTTTCTTTTAAAGTTGTTATACTGCACAGAGAGCTGAAAAATGGCAGTTTAGGGCCTTCCATGACATGGAACCTCTCTGATCTCAGTTAGCATCCATAAAATGCAAATAATTTTACCCATCTCACCAGGTTGTGATAAGAATGAAATACAATAAAATATCTTAAAAATGATTTTGTAGTTTACAAAGCACCCCTTAAAACAGATTAAGGTCCTCACAGAGCATTTGCAAAGAGGGTTTGAAAGCATATGTGTTCAGTCAAAGCTGCTATCTGTGTTTCTTTATATTCATTGTTTTGACCAAGTCAATTTCATGTACCATAGCATAGAGCGACTGCCCTCCCTCAACTAAAGGAGGAAGACTCTTTTGTGAACTTTGTTTGTTTAAACACTTTCTCCTTTTTTTGCAGGGCGGTGGTTAGAGAGAGCAAAATAACTTCTTCCTCAAACAAACAAATGCAAGAAATAGCCAATTCTGGTTGACAGAACGTGGTAAACAATGGCCGATTTTTAAAAGTTGATGGCCTTGGGGTCCATTTGATTGTGAGTGGTGCCTTTAGCATCTCTTGACAGATGAAAATTTGTCAAGTGAGAAACACCAGACTGACCTTGGCTCTGTATTACCAAACTCAAATAGGACATCATTCTGAGCGGGAGGGCAGTCCTCTTCCAGGGGGCTGAGGAGAGTTTCCAGGGCAAAACACTTTAGATGCTGGATTTTTTTAAGTTTTCTTACAGTTGAGGTTTCCGTGAGGGTCTGTACATTTCAAGAATCTAATCTGTGTGAGAGTTACAGAACACAAAGAGCAAGAAGAAGGCTGATGTCTGAAATAGAGAGACACATGTCAAAGATTTAGAAAGAGCAGCCTAAGGGCAGGGTTAAAGGTCTTTCCTCTTTGCTTCCTTATCACTTGTTCCTTGCAACTTACCATACTGAGTTATTGTCCATTTTCATGTCACTTTCCCCCATGAAACTGTGAACCCCTTAGGGAGAGGGAAATGAGTCTTATTTATTCTTTTAATAACAGTGCTTGCATGTAATATCTAGTATGTAGAATGTGCCTAGTGAATAACAAAGGATGAAAGAAAGAAGGAAATAGGAAGAAAGGAAAGTGAGAAGGAAGGAAGGAAGGAGGAAAGGAAGGAATTGCCCAGGACCTGACTTTGCATCATCAGATGCCTCATCGTTCTTGGCTCACCTTCCCACCTCCCACTCTGGGCATCCTCATCAGCCAGTCCTCTCAATTCCTTACCCCTTTGCCCATTTACGCAGCCATGTTGGTATCCCTTTTCATTGTCCCAATTTGAATGTGATGTTACAGCCCTGGACAACTACTCTTGATAATAGCCTAGGTGCTCATGCCTCTCCCTGGGCATCAGGGGTGCACCCTGGTGCCAAGCCCAGGTTCCCAGACACCTGCCTCTTGGAAAGGGAATCAGAAAATAATGCTTCAAACCAAGCCCCTCAAACAGGCAAGACCTATGAAATGCTGCCGGTTCATTCCTACATCAAGCCACACCTGAAGCCAGCAAGAGAGAAAATTATTCAACTTCCCTAATTTTCACCTGATTCACCTATGAAAGGAGGTTAAAAAATTTGCTGTGAACAGGATAACAGATATGCTATACTTGTACTTGGTATTTTATTTATGGTTGCTCATTGCTGAGCACAAACCTTCAAGCCGAGAACCTCCCTCACCATCATCAGGGGCCCACCTTGGACAGGTAGTTTTATTGGGCCTTGATGGCTTTCAGATGGCCCAATAATAAAATACAAATTCAGCTGAAGGGGGCACTAAAACATACATTTTGGTGTGCAGACTAGGCTGAGGTAACAAAAAGCCCAACTATGAAGCACTCCACATAACATGAGTGCATGCTAAATTACTTCAGTTCAGTTCAGTCTCTCAGTCGTGTCTGACTCTTTGCGACCCCATGGACTGCAGCACGCCAGGCCTCCCTGTCCATCACCAACTCCCAGAGCTTACTCAAACTCATGTCCATCAAGTCAATGATGCCATCCAACCATCTCATCCTCTGTCATCCCATTCTCTTCCTGCCTTCAATCTTTCCCAGCATCAGGGTCTTTTCAAATGAGTCAGCTCTTCGCCTTAGGTGGCCAAAGTATTGGAGTTTCAGCTCCAGCATCAGTCCTTCCAATGAATATTCAGGACTGATTTCCTTTGGAGTTGACTGGTTTGATCTCCTTGCAGTCCAAGTCAAGAGTCTTCTCCAACATCACAGTTCAAAAGCATCAATTCTTTGGCACTCAGCTTTCTTTATAGTCCATCTCTCACATCCATACATGACTACTAGAAAAACCATAGCGTTGACTAGATGGACTTTGTCGACAAAGTAAAGTCTCTGCTTTTTAATATGCTGTCTAGGGAGGTCATAGCTTTTCTTTCAAGGAGTAAGTGTCTTTTAATTTCATGCTGCAGTCACCATCAGCAGTGGTTTTGGAGCCCAAAAAAATAAAGTCTTTCACTGTTTCCATTGTTTCCCCATCTATTTGCCATGATATGATTGGACTGAATGCTGTGATCTTACTTTTCTGAATGTTGAGTTTTAAGCCAACTTTTTCACTCTCCTCTTTCACATTCATCAAGAGGCTCTTCAGTTCCTCTTCACTTTCTGGCTTTCTGCGTAAGGGTGGTGTCATCTGCATGTCTGAGGTTATTGAGATTTCTCCCGGCAATCTTGATTCCAGCTTGTGCTTCATCCAGCCCAGTGTTTCTCATGATGTACTCTGCATATAAGTTAAATAAGCAGGGTGACAATACACAGCCTTAACATACTCCTTTGCCGATTTGGAACCAGTCTGTTGTTCCTTGTCCAGTTCTAACTGTTGCTTTTTGACCTGCATACAGATTTCTCAAGAGGCAGGTCAGATGGTCTGGTATTCCCATCTCTTCAAGAATTTTCCAGTTTGTTGTGATCCACACAGTCAAAGGCTTTGGCATAGTCAAAAAAACAGAAGTAATGTTTTTCTGGAACTCTCTTGCTTTTTCTATGATCCAGTGGATGTAGGTAATTTGATCTCTGGTTCCTCTGCCTTTTCTAAAAGCAACTTGAACATCTGGAAGTTCGCGGTTCACATATTGCTGAAGGCTGGCTTGGAGAATTTTGAGCATTACTTTACTAGCATGTAAGATGAGCGCAATTGTGCAGTAGTTTGAGCTTTCTTTGGCATTACCTTTCTTAGGGATTGGAATGAAAACTGACCTTTTCTAGTCCTGTGGCCACTGCTGAGTTTTCCAAATTTGCTGGTATATTGAGTGCAGCACTTTCACAGCATCATCTTTTAGGATTTGAAGTAGCTCAGCTGGAATTCCATCACCTCCACTAGCTTTGTTCATAGTCACTTCAGTCGTATCCAACTCTTTGCCACCCTTTGGAATGTAGTCCGCCAGACTCCTCTGTCCATGGGATTCTCCAGTCAAGAATACTGAAGTGGGTTCCCATTTCCTTCTCCAGGGGATCTTCCTGACCCAGTGACCAAACCCAAGTCTCCTTCATTGCAGGTGGATCTTTACCAGTGAGCCACAAAGGAAACACTCTCTACATAGTAACACTTAGTTTATTTCTAAATCATTTAATGTCCCAGGATTATTTCAGGTCTGTGAATAGTAAGGAGTGAGACTCTGCTTCATGAGGTCATTCAAGGAATCCAGAATGAGAAAAGCTCTACAGTTGTAAACCTGGTGCTTACAGTTACCATGGAGTTCCCAACTCCAGTCACCCTTAAAGATTAAAAGCACTTAGAAAGCACAAATGAGAGGAAATCTCATAATTTCATTGATTAGAGCTCAATCACAGGTCACAAAGAATGCAAGAGAGTCTGGTAAATGCAGTCTAGTTCTGAGCTCAGGAAAATAGAAGAGATACGGATGTACAGTTAATGGCATCCACCACAATAAGCAAAGTTCTATTAAAGGTGAAAGAAAATCAACTGACTTATGTATAATCACTGGTTTCTCCAAGGAAATGGTGGTGGTAGTTCAGTCGCTCAGTCATGTCTGACTCTTTTGTGACCCCATTGACTGCAGCCTTCCAGGTTCCTCTCTCCATGGGATTTCCCAGGCAAGAATATTGGAGTGGGTTGCCATTTCCAGGAAAATAAGAAATAGGAAAATGTGTTCAGGGGTTAGGGTGAGTGTGGTAGACAGGAGTTGGTGACTAAAAGAGAAAGTGAGATGGTGGGAAAGACCAGCTTTGCCACCTCTGATGGTCAGCTGGGAGGTGAGCAGTCTCTAGGGGTTTTATGATCACCATGAAGCTCTGAAGGCAACTCTTTTCTTCCTCTAAGAGAACCCTATAATTTAGTGTCTTTTGTGCAATAACATGAGAAATCAAAGTTGTAATGGCCATTTAAGCAAACTTTACCATGCTGGGACTCATGAGATAGGACATTAGTTTCAGAACCAGGGTACTCTCAGGGATGGTGGTAGTTCATAACTTACCAGTGAGAGACTGGTACTCAACAAAGCACTCTTTGAAAATATAACTTAAAGACACTCTGAAAAATACGATATATACTTTGCAACCCCATTTGTGAGTATCAAAGAGATCAAATCCAAGTTCAAAAGAAAAAGTTTGATTTAGTCATTGAAAAACAGTCAAGTGAATAATGGCAATCAGCATGATTACAGAAATCCTTAATGTGTCCAAAAGCATTAAAAAATCTGCATGCACTTGCATATTTTTTCCTTTCTCTACTATTTTCATTCTAAAATGAAGACGTAGGTGGAAATTTTTATTAGCATCTGGGTAAGGTCCCCTGCCAGTCAAGAAAGCCTTTATTAATCATTGAGATACTTACCCCATTTTTAAAGAACCATGACTCACCAACAATTACACAGCAATGAGGGCAGAGGTCACAGGATGTTGAATTTTCAAACTTTCCTAAGCATGTCTTCACTTCTGGAACACAGGGCTGCTTTAAGTGAATATGCATGTGTTTACTAGAGAGAAGCAGGGAAAGGAAAATGAGTTGTAATGAAGAAGTGATATTTATGTTAGGATTTCCTTTTCTTTTCAGTTTCAAGTTTAGTCTTAAGCATTTTCCCCCAAGGGAAAAAGGCACCCCAGAGAAAGAGCTGCTGTAGGCCCACCTAATTGCTCGTACCTCAGCACTTAGTTGGCAGTACACTGGGTCACATTCCCTCCCGTACCTTTCATCCAGGATGTTCTGGAAAAGACACAGTGAGAAGAAGAGAGGCAGATGAAGTACTTGGGAACCAGAAAAAATATTTGGTTTTCATTCAGCTGGTACTGAGGTTACTGTTTGAAAGAAAAAGCAATCAACAAAATACCTGGAAAAAAAAGAGATGTTGCAAAACTCTTCCATTTCTGCTTAAATAGGGGGAAAATATTGGCCATAACTTCCATGAAGAGCTTGTATTCTCTTTCTTTTAAGTTCAGCATCCTGTAAACCAAAAGGATGTCTGTCATTAGCTCTTCCATAGAAACGTATAGACCAACTGGTCCATCAGTAAAGGGATAACCTTTCATACGTGTACCCAGACACAGAGAATTGTGCAGCATGATATCTGTACATGCAAGGAAATAAGTTTGCCTGTTTTCATCAGATGGGCCCACTAGAAAGAAGGCATCCCTGGCCTCTGTCCTCTTTTGCTCAGGTGATGGAGGGAGTTAATTTGTTTAACCTCTGGGGCTCACGCTGCTTCCTCTCCTGCAAGGAGGTGCACAGTCTGGCTTGCACTCTTGGGTCAGCAGCTGCAGGAAGAAGAAATGGAAACTCTTCATTGTCATCAAGTCTCCTTCTTTGCCAAAGAACAATTGATCCCTGAAACTGCTAGCAGAGGGAAGAGGCTTTCCAAGGACAGCAGAAGGAAGAGACAAACTAACTCAAACGATCAGCCTCCCTTGGGACAGGGAGTAGTCTAGAAGCAAAGCAATAACAGGAGAGAGTGAGGAGGGTGGTGGAGGCTGCTGGGAAAGCAGAATGTTCTGTTCCAGCCCTGTGGGGGCAGGGACACAAGAGAGATCTGGGAAACTTGCTGAGATATGTCTCCACTTAGTAGGACTCTTTCTGTCATGTGATATGACTATTCCATTTTAAACATGCCTACAATGCTAACGGAATCTAAAGAGATCTAATTCCAACCAGCCCATGCATCCTTAAGATGATATGGGGAAACAGGCATGGGGCTAGTTCATCATCACATCTGCAGAGAACATTCTTTAAATCTTGGGACTCATGAAAGAAGACTATGGATGAGGTGACCTCACTCACATGAACGTGAGAGCAGTATTAGTCCCTCAGTCATGTCTGACTCTCTGTGACGCCATGGATTGTAGCCCATCAGTTCCCTCTGTCCATGGAATTCTCCAGGCAAGAATACTGGGGTGGATAGCCATTCCTTCCTCCAGGAAAGTCTTCCCAAACCAGGGATCAAGCTTGGGCCTCCTACATTGCAGGCAGATTCTTTACTGTCTGAGCCATGAGGGAAGCCCTTCCTGCATGAATGTGGGAAAGAATTAAATGGTTAAAAAGGAACCCCTGAAATAAAGACCAAGTTTACAACTCACCGATTCTCTCTGAAAGAAATACTAAATCATGTACTTGAAGCAAGAAGAAAAATAAATCCAGAAGGAACGCCTGGGCTCAAACAAGAAGTCACATGAGAAAAGAAGGAAAGATGATGGCAAAAATATGGAAATGTGTCAAGGTCTTATCAACCACAAATATCAGTAGTACTGAGGGAAGTTAAAATTGGAGTGAGATGTAATTACAAGACACAGGGTTAGAGAAGGAAAGTGAGAGGAAAACTAAAGCTTCTAAGGTTCTCATCTTATTTTGAAGGAGAATAAGGTACTGATTTTAGGATTTCTTAGAAAGGTATAAATTTAAGTGTTCATGTTACTTGGTGATTTTTTTCTTATTAAAAAAAAAAACATAATATAAAACTAACATTGATTGATCCTGAGTCCATGGATGATTTTCATATAGTTTTCTATATCTTATAAAAATAATTCGTTTACCTAATTAAAAAGAGAGAGAATATAAGTGAGGAATGGAAAATGGAGAGTGACAGAGAGTGAAAGAGAGAGAAGGAGAACCTAGTTATAGACCAAAGCAGTCAGGTTTCAAAGTTGCAGAACTAGTAAATAAAATGGCTATTCTGAGGCTAACCCATAAAAGGGAACAATGGCCTTGTGTGGAATTGTTTAAAGGAAACAAATTGCTATGGAAATCAATCAAAAAGGCAGTTATTAAGGGGAAAAAACTGGTTTGACTCCATGACTAAAACCTTAAGATTTTTTTTGCTAACAGTTAAAAGGAAATAATGAAGTCACATTGAAGACAGGAGTTGAACCCAGGGTAAGTAAGGAAGATCCAAAACAGACAAGTCCTAGTTCCTCCAACTCTTTGGCTAGGGGGAATTCCCAGAAGAATTATGATTCCCAGAAGAGTCACACTAAACATAAGCTCCGAGCTCATATTAGGATTTCTAGAGTTTTAATTTCAATGTGACATGTATGTTATTACTTAAGTTCAAGTTTGTGAGTAATGTCCAGTCTCACTTACTTGGAGGGCTCAGTTCTTCCCAATGCTTTGTCATCTTCTAGGGCATCTAAGGAGAGAAGGCAATGGCACCCCACTCCAGTACTCTTGCCTGGAAAATCCCATGGACAGAGGAGCCTGGCAGGCTGCAGTCCATGGGGTTGCTAGGAGTCAGACACGACTGAGCGACTTCACTTTCACTGTTCACTTTCATGCATTGGAGAAGGAAATGGCAACCCACTCCAGTGTTCTTGCCTGGAGAATCCCAGGGACAGGGGAGCCTGGTGGGCTGCCGTCTATGGGGTCACACACAGTCGGACACGACTGAAGTGATTTAGCAGCAACAGCAGTCACCTTGAGGGCTTCCCTCATAGTTCAGTTGGTAAAGAATCCATTGGTAAAGTCACCTTGTAGAAATGAAACTTAGTATATTTTCCTGTTCCATAACTTACAAGAAATTTTTAAAATTGTTCATTCAGTTCAGTTCAGTTCAGTTGCTCAGTCGTGTCTGACTCTTTGTGACCCCATGAATCGCAGCATGCCAAGCCTCCCTGTCCATCACCAACTCCCAGAGTTCACCCAGACTCATGTCCATCAAGTCAGTGATGCCATCCAGCCATCTCATCCTCCGTCGTCCCCTTCTCCTCCTGCCCCCAATCCCTCCCAGCATCAAAGTCTTTTCCAATGAGTCAGCTCTTTGCATGAGGTGGTGGTTGTAAATTGCAAAAAAGGGAAAGACATGGAGCAGTTTTTCATTTGGAAAGTAGCTTGGAACTAAAATGGATAAACAACGAAGTACATTTACTTTAGATTAGCTTTGGGATGTTAGTGCTGGAACATAGGTCCATCTACGACATAAGAAGGCCATGAGGTCCATCTCCTGCCTCCAGAAAGACATCCCATTAAACAGATTCAGCTCTCCCTTCCTGCAACAAGGGGCTTATTTTTCCTACCCACTAAGCTCCAGGGAATACTTGGCAAGAAAAGTCTGAAGACGTTTTTAGTCGGCACAGTTGAAGTGTGTTACTGATATCTGGTGGGTGGGTTCAAGGATGCTGCCATACATTTGACAAAGGACAGTCTCTACAATAAAGAATTATCTGGCTCCAAATACCAAGAGTGCCAAGGATGTATGCATCCTATAGCAGCACTATTTACAATAGCCAAGATATGAAAGTAACCTACATTTCCATCAACAATGAAAGGAAAAAGAAAATGTGGTTTATATATATATATATAATATATATAATGGAATATCACTTAGCCATAATAAAGAATGAAATAATGCCATTTGCAGCAATATGGATGAATGTAGAGAATTTCAAACTAGTAAAGTCAAACTCTGGAGAAGGACAAATATCATATGATATCCCTTATATGTGGAATCTAAGAAAATTATACAAATGAATTCTTTATAAAACAGAAATAAACTCAGACATTAAAAAAAAAAAAAACTTATGGTTACCAAAGGGCAAAGAGGGGAGAATTGACATTAACATATATACCACTATATACAAAATAAACAACAAGGACCTATTGTATAGCACAGGGAATTATATTCAATATCTTGCAATAACTTATAATGGAAAGAAGCTGAAAAAGAATGTATATATATATATGAGAAGTGAAAGCATTATTTGTTCAGTCATGTTCAGCTTTTTGCAACCCTATGGACTGTAGCCTGCCAGGAACCTCTGTCCATGGGATTTTCCAGACAAGACTAGTGGAGTGGGTCACCATTCCCTTCTCCAGGAGATAATCCCAACCCAACCTGGGACTGAACCCAGGTCTTCCACATTGCAGGCAGATTATTTACCATCTGAGCCACCAGGGAAGCCTAGTATGTATGTGTGTGTATATATATATATATATACATACCCATTCATTTTGCTGCACAAAACATTGTAAATCAATGAAGTATACTTCGATAAAAAATTAAATTAGAAAAATAAATATATGTTTAAAATAAAGCTTGCCCCTTTTGTATTAGTTGCATTTATTCTAACAGAACAATTTATGTCTTTTGATGTCAATCAAGAAGATTTAAAACTTTGATTCATGAAGGAAAAAAAAAGTACCAAGACTGAGATACTTTGCCTCATTGAAATTAACAACAGGAAGCTTCTCTTGGAGTAATTATTAGTCTGTAGACTCTCGAAGGGACTCTAATGCTCATGTCTATTACTTTCTGGAATTAATAAAACAGAGTAGGCTGAAGAAGTGACCACACTAATATTTGACCTAAAATGCAATATGCATTTTACTGTGTCTTAGCCTCACCTCTGATCAATTTCCATGTGTTTCTGCAACACAATAGAAATCCAACTACACTAAATCATTCCTCTTCAACATGGTCCACGGTTAAACACTACCACTTACAAGGTACTTGAGTTTCTAGGCAATACCTCTACGCATAATGTATGTCTTAAAAAATAATAACATTCTGGCCAGTGAGTTCCTGATCACAGCTCACTGAAGGAAATTAACTTCTGTGAGCAGCTGTGCTAACCACTGGCTTCAAGGAATGATATTATAATATAAAATTGAAGATTACTATATGTAGGGAAAATAATCTCTTTAAAATTGTCCATCATCTGGTTTTAATGAGAAAACTGGCCGTTTGGAGGCTGATGCCAGAAGAACCAACTCATTATTTCTCAGAGCCTTCATCCCATGTTAGAAGAATGTTGTGGGATTTACAATACGTCTAATTGAATTCTGTACCCCAGTTTGGAGATTTAGGGAAACTGAAGTTACTTATTCACAAACAGCAGAACAAAGGGTTAGCTTGTAGGGTCACTAGAGAGCCGGGAACCCTTCTCAACTGGGCCCTTTGAGAGTCTCCCTACTCCCTGGTCTGCTGCTTCAAGACAAGCTCAACAGAGAGCTAGGGAGGCACTGCTCCAGTTTTGGGTGTGCCTAGCATCAGTACTGCGTGTGTGTGCCCAGTCAGTTGTGTCCAACTCTTTGCAACCCCATGGTTGCAACCACCTGTCTCTTCTGTCCATGGAATTCTCCAGGCAAGAACACTGGAATGGGTTGCCATTTCCTCCTCTAGGGCATCTTTCCCACCCAGGGATCAAACCCTTGTCTCCTGCGTCTCCTGCAATGACAGGCAGATTCTTTACCACTGAGCCCCCTTAGAAGCCCGTCATCACTTCTACCCGAGGACGCAAAGAACATTTAAGGCATTCCACATGCTTTTAACAGCAAGTGGAGTAAACCTGGATAGATCTTCTCCCAATGCCAGTGGGCAAGATCAGTGCTTAACAACAAAAACTGATCATATCCCAGAGAATGCCCCAGGTAAGAAGCACATGGTTCATTCTCACTTCCCCTGGGGTGGTCAGAGGTTTCCAAGGGAGGGTACAGAGACCCACACTGGGAGTCAGCACCCTGGGACCTCTGGGCTCCATTCCCACCTCTGCCACGGACTTGGACACCTTTGCAGCAGCTGATGATTGCCTCATGGTTCAAAGAGCTTCTGTTGGAGGCCCCTGATCTCCCTTAACTTGCACACCCAGTTTGTTCTCAGGGCAGCACAGGCACACAGATGTGTGGCCCAGTCATCTCAGGAGGGCCTGGGGTAGGAGGACTGCCCAATGAGGCTCTCTGTGGGGCTCTGGCATTCTTTCTAAAAGGCATGCTTTCAGTTGGATGCTAAGTAGCATTTGACAAAATAGAGGCAGCAAAGAGTGGCGATGGAGCTCCGTTGGGTGAAAACACTGGCAGTTCGGGCAGGTACAGCCCTGGGTATGCAGACAGGAGGAATAGGTGAGGGAGTGCAAACTTGGGTTGAAATCATATTGTAGGAGGTGTTGACTGACCTGGAAAGAATTATTGGGAAGTCTTGTTGGGAAATAGGCAGTGAACTGGGAAGGATAAGAGAAGAGGACGTGGGATTTCCTGATAGTCCAGTTGTCAAGACTCTGAGCTTCCAACACAGCATGCGTGGGTTTGATCCCCGGTGGGGCAAGTTCTGAATGCTGTGAGGGCAGACAAAGAGGACCTGGAGTGCCAGAGCTGTAGAAGTGAAGCCATGTGGAAATGTTTCTCTCTATGTAACCAAAACCAGATTCTCTACTCCTCCGAGCCACCAATTCCTCAACTTGAAGTAGGGATTATAACCTACTTTGTAAGAACATTGTAAGAATTAAATCAGATCATGTATGCAAACTATTCAGCAGGGAGCCTGTTCTCATGGACACTACATTTGATGATAGTCCAAAGTCATCGATGGCCTTCATTCAACCCATTCAGTCCAACACTTAATAATCAAAGAATATCCAGCCAAAGCCAAAGCTGACTCTGGGTCCTCTTAAATTCTCACTGATTTTGTAGTCAGTTGATGGCAAGGTTGTCTCTCCATTAGTGCGGAGACTCTTCAAAGACATATGTATCTCCGAGTCCTTGGCTTCTAGCACAATAGAAAATTACAAAATCATGATCCAAATGAAGATTATTTTTTAAAAAACGACATGCCTTCTATTTACAAGGCAGACCATTTCTCAGGGTTTGCTATTGACCACTCCACCCTGATTTTATAATCTTAGGAGGAAATGATCTGTGACTCTGTGATTACCCATCTCACTGGGTCCCTGGTAGCCTTCCAGAGTCAGTCACCTGCCAGCTTCTCACATCTGGCACCTGACCTCACCCTTCTAGGATGCAGTTTCCTCATCTGTGATAGTCCCTTTCTGGTCTTGCAAAATGTACTTCTGTACCTTTTACAAGAACATGTTGGACTAAAGTTCTTAGAGACACAAGCTGTTAGGCCCAGAAAAAAAAATCTTCATTAGCATTTGGCCCAGGTTTCGCAGCTTCCCTTTGGGACTCAGATTTGTTTGAGAATCTGATGAAAACTGTGAAGGCTCAACCCAGAAAAATGCACCAACAGGCACCATTCTGCTTACAACATCAGGGGCATCTGGGCTCTTAAGCATATGTGAGGATCCCAGGCTAAGAACCTGGGTTCTAAGTCAGAAACAGAGGTGAAGAAGGAGGGTGACTGGTTCAAGGTCACCCAATTAAGTCTGTGAATACAGTTTCAGATGTCACTCAACAGTTTGCAATGATCATTTCTCATACATGATACATTACCATATGAAAACATTTTGTGATTGCAACAACTTCATAAACTGGGTCAAACGGTATTATTATTATTCATGATCTGGAATATTTAAAGGGTGTGGAGACTGTATAACTTCCCTAGAATCCCACAGTGAAGCAGAAGCACAGTTTGGGCTTTCAACGTGGCTATCCTGATTCTCACTGCTTTCTCCTGGCCACACCATAATTCTGAAAGCAACCTACTGTGTGTTCAGTCACTCAGTCTGACTCTTTGCAGTCCCATGCACTGTGGTCATCCAGGCTCCTCTATGGGATTCCCAAGGCAAGAACACTGGCCTGGATTGTCATTTCCTTCTCCAGGGGGATCTTCCCAACCCAGGGACTGAACTCATATCTCTTACATCTCCTGCACTGGCAAACAGATCCTATACCAGTAGCGCCACCAGAGTGAAAAATGGGCAGGAAGAACCTTGACAAAGAATCACAGGAACAGTGCAGGGGCTAACAAGGAGGATCTAGGAAGGCTTCATGGGCCTTGATTGAAAGGGCTTCCCTGATAACACAGTTGTTAAAGAATCCGCCTGCAATGCAGGAGACCCAGGTTCAATTTCTGGGTCTGGGAGATTCCCTGGAGAATGGATAGGCTACCCACTCCTACCCAAGTATTCTTGGGCTTCCCTTGTGGCTCAGCTGATAAGGACTTAGCCTGCAATGTGGGAGACCTTGCAGGTCTCGGAGCCTTGTGGGTTCCGATTCCTTGGTTGGGAAGCTACCCTGGAGAAGGGAAAGGCTACGCACTCCAGTATTCTGGCCTGGAGAATTTCAGGAAATTCCAGAAAAAAACAAAGAAGGTGTTTTCTGCCTGGAGGTATAGAGTGGATTGCAGCAATTGCTGGCACAGTAAAAGCTTAAGGAGACTTTACTGCATCCTGGGGGCATGAAATTGTGTACAGATGGGCAGGCTCCCCATTCAGTAAGCAGGTAAAACAAACAAATAGAGTCATTATATTTTTACCACCATAGCTATTCTGTAGACGAGGAAACTGAGATCAGAGAGGTTATGAAATTCCAGTTAGCTCACTGTCAGTAGGTGACAGATGGGGATTTGAATGCATCATCAACAATAATGTTTTTAATATGTATATAACATAATATATTAATATTTTATAATAGATATAGATAGATATGGGATTCCCTGGTGGCTCAGACGGTAAAGCATCTGCCTGCAATGTGGGAGACCCGGGTTCGATCCCCTGGTCAGAAAGATCCCCTGGAGAAGGAAATGGCAACCCACTCCAGTACTCTTGCCTAGAAAATTCCATAGATGGAGGAGCCTGGTGGGCTACTGTCCATGGGGTTGCAAAGAGTCGGACAGGACTGAGTGACTTCACTCATATATATAGATACCCTGATATTATGTATTCTATTATATATATGCAACATATTATCAGGTATATTTACTTATAATTAGTCTTTAATATTATGTTAACTATATTATTTATAAAAACAAGATCCTGCTGTATGTATTATATATTCTGTTTTGTTTTGTTTTGTTTTTTTTGCTTGTTCATTTTTCTGGCAATTACTTTTTTTTTGTTTCACTAAACTTTCAATAAACCTAACATCCACACTTTCTACTTTCCTTAACTCACCAAAATATATAACATTTACGGATGGTTGGGGCAAACTCATTCCTTTTTATTTTTCTTCTCATCATTTTTTTGGCCATGCCCCATGGCTTGTGGGATCTTAGTTACCTGATCAGGGATCGAACTGGTACGCCCTGCATTGGAAGTGCAGAGTCTTAGGTACTGGACCATTAGGGAAACCCCTCATTTCTTATCCTGGATCTTAATGTACTTTGAAAAGTTATTTCAAGGTGGTGGCTAAAGTTTGTTCCTACTTTTTTAACAGGAGATCGTAGCTTGCCTCCTTTAGGGAAAATCTTTTCTTCCAGTAAACACTATGATACAACAAAGGAGCAATTTATCATAAGGAAATGGGTTTTCTACTTACTGGGTCATTCAAATTAAGCCAGCTGCTGGCAAAGATAACATCTACATTCAGCTGACATAAGAATGCTTCAAATATAAGCATTGGTGGCTGTATGGCTATTATAATTCTCAAGTTCGGTTTACCACAAAATAGATTCACATGAGTTCTGAGTAGCTGGGAAAAGAAGTTGAAAAATAAAGTGTATTCAGTTTTACCTGGGTTGGTCTTTTAAATGGCCCAACACAACTTATTCAATGCCTCTGCAAGGGAGTATGGATTTTACCACCCAGAAAAAAGCCAGGTTCTCTGGACACAGAACACTTTCTAACTCAGACTCTCTGCCTTTCAAGTAGGCGGGAAGGACCACCTCATTCCATCCTCAGCGTTCTAGGATCCCGTGGTTGGTCTCCAAAATCACCAGTACAAATTCAACTTATTCACTTGTTTAACAAAGATTTACTGAGCAGGGATCGCATGTCACTTGCTGGGGACACATTAGTGAATAAGGCAGGCTTACTCTCCCACCTCCTGGACTTTAGGGCGCACCAGGCAGGAGCTAGAGGATGCTGTGGATCCGAGGGCAGTGGGGATCCTTTTGCATTCTTTGTTTTTATACTTAATCTGTGGCTCCGCTCTGGTCTCCAAACCAGGACTGGGCTCTGAACTGGGCTAATAGGCTCTTCTGTCCCTGCAAGTGTGGGTGAGCACACGAGATGAGTAGCATGGTGGCTAATTGCCTTTAATTTTTTCCTCTGAGGCACTGCTGCTGTGACCTCTCTTCCTTGGAAAGCTGGATCTGGCAAGTTCTAGGGCGTTCTATGTGGCATCAGGGGAATTTGGAATGAGAAAAACCTGTTTTCCCCATGTTACCAGAGACCCCCTCCTCCCTGACTCATCTGTAAGCCATGTGGCTCCTTAAGGAGAAGATCTGTCTTCTGTTCTCATCCAAGCTGATGCTCAAATGGTCAGGACCCAGAAAAAGCCAATGCAGTCATTCTAAGAGGAACCTCTTCTTTAAGGGCTGGAACTGGCAATGCTATTAGCCATGGGGCAAAGCAAGTTCCTCCTACCAACCAGAATGTCAACTTTGTCTCTCTGATGGTCTAACTTCTGTTCTAAGAGTCTGTTTATGCTCCTGCCTCCAACGGGAGGTTTTTCCTAACACCAAGCTCACTCCTAGCTTTTACTTGCAGCCTTCACTGAGATCTGCCGCATTCTGCTTCTTTTTGCAGTAACACTGCCAGATGCTTCTCTCAGGTCTTGTCCCTTACAAAACGTTATTGCTGTTTAGTCGCTAAGTTGTGTCCGACTCTTTTATGACTCCCCTGGACTGTAGCCCATCAGGCTCCTCTGTCCATGGGATTTTCCAGGCAAGAAAACTGGAGTGGGCTGCCATTTCCTTCTCCAGGGGATCTTCCTGATCCAGGGATTGAACCCGTGTCTCCTGCATTGGCAGGCGGATTCTTTATCACTGAGCCACTAGGGAAACCTTTACAACACATGAAAAGAACAAATATGCAGAAAATTCTCTGTGACTTCAGTGGGAAGCCACTAGACTGTACTTTCTTTAGGGGGAGGCAGGTTAGTACAGTACTACCCTGGTGGCTCAGTTGGTAAAGAATCCACTTACAATTCAGGAGACTGCTTGCAACGCAGGAGATACGGTTTCAAACCCGGGGTCAGGAAGATCCTCTGGAGAAGGAAATGGCAACCCACTCTAGTATTCTTGCCAGGATAATCCCATGAACAGAGAAGCCTGGCAGGCTCTAGGTCATGGGGTCAAAAAGAGTCAGGCACAACTGAGCAATTGAGCGTATATACATAGGTTAGTACAATGCTTAAGAGGGTGACCTCTTGAATCAGACTGCCTGGTCAAAATCCTGGCTTCATCACCTACCAGCTGTCTACTTTTTGGCAAGTTGCTCAGCCTTCTTGTATCTTTGCTTTCTCATCTCTAAAGGGGAAAAAGTAGTACCTACCTCTAACCATATTTGCAATAATTGAATTATTTAACACATGACAAGTATATAGAACAGCCCCTGACACTTCAGTAAACATCAACAAAGTTATTATTATTCTTACTTTTAGGGTTGAGACACCTCGAAGTAATTTCTCACAGAATTATAGATGAATAGATGAAACAGATGAATAGATGAAAGAACTTGGAAGTAATTTGATCCCATCTTTCACCTGAACTTCATGACTGACTGGTAAAAAGACAACAAAGCAAGATTAAGTTTTTCAAAATATCTTAAAATCCTTTGTACCTCTTCAAATATCAGCTTATGAAAAAGAGCACAATTGGACCCAATAATATACTTCCTCTTGAAGCCTTGGGTCACCATGTAAGCACTTTGACTTTACAGAGCCTATACAGGTGGAAAGGCCATACTGAAAGGCCCTGAGACTATATGGAGAGAGGAGGAGGCGGGAAGAAAGGAGGGAGTGAGGGATGGAGAGAGAAAGTGAGAGAGAGAGACAGAGACAGAGCGACAGAGATGCTCTAGTAAGCCCCCACTGGCTTTAGACCAGCTCCTGCTTTCCCAGCTCCTGCCTCTAACTTCCCCTTGCCAGGACTGTCTAACCCATCTCTCCCCAAATTCCTGACCTTTGAAAACTGTGAGATATAATAAAATGGGTGTTGTTATTTTATGCTACTAGGTTTCGTGATGATTTGTTAAACACGAAGAGATAACCAGAACAGATTTTTATTTCTCAATCGGAATCTTTCTTTACTCTCTCTTTTTTTTCTGTACACAGGAATGAGTTCAGAAAGGAGAAGGCTTAGAGTCTTATTAAAACTACCACCTCTTTCTAGAGCGTTGGCACACTGATTCTTACCTGTAAGAATTCAAAGAGTGGGTTTTTACCCCAACAGAAGAAAAACAGAAAATGCTGCTTGCTCTAAGTATAATGTCATTGAATCATGGCTTATCATTGAGAAAAAAGAGAAAAGAAAAAAAAAAAAAAAACGATGCTGTAGGACCCTGCGAAACCTGTCATGTATGTGCAGGTCCTGGACTCGGCTGGGCAGCTGGAGACACCTCCTTCTCACGTGCCCACTCTCCCACAGGCTTTGTCCCAGGGTTCCCAGGGAGGTTCCGACGGTAAATGTGAACCGCATTCCTCCTCGGACCACTTCCCAGTTTGACAAGCTCCGAGGAAGCAGCACATAAAGCGGTACAGGAAATGCAAGACATCTGTACTGGAGCCTGGGAACACACTTTCCCCGGTCCCCTTGCTGGTGTGGTCCTGGCATGGAGCGGGGCCTCTGGAGAAATGAATTAAAGCAACAAGTCCAGTGGAGAACATGGGATTCCACTTCCATTCATCTTCCTTATTTTGCAAACACCACATTCTGCAAATCCCATGCCAGTAAAGCTCTTGGATCAGCCCTCAAATTCTTCTGGATCCTTCAGGGAGGAGATGTCAGGGCTGGCCAAGAATCTAAGTGGAAACTGATGACAGAAGCTGACATTAATCAGCTACACAGTATGTTCTTCCCAGCAGGTTTCTTCCAATAAATCAAAGGCCAGCAAATCCAAGGGGTGTTTAGCCATGAGAGAGCAACTGTTTGCTGTTCTCTTTCCTTGCTAAAGATGATGAATTTAATGTTTAATTGAATCCAACACTGGTGGCCGTGGGAGTGTTTGCAGTAGGTGTTGGGTCCACATACCACATACGGTCCCATTTCCTCCCGGGCCAGGGGCTTTGGGCGAACATCCCCTGCTCCACATGGCTCATCGTTTATATTGAAGTTTTCTGGCCAAACAGAGCCACCACCCTATCTAGTGATCTGAAACAGACTCACTCTTTCAAGTTGGAATCCTCGGGCTGTTTTGGTGACCAAATAATTCTTTTCCTTCCTGTAAGACCTAATTAAGGTACTTAAAGATATTAATGTAATAATGCCTGTTTAAAATCCAGCGAGGGCCAAGCTCTTTCAACATCAGCATGTGCTGCCGGGGTAAGATGCAGGACTTGGAGAAGAGGAGAGTCTTGGGTCTGAGGCCATGCCCCACCCAGCCTAGCTGTGCCACTATAACCACTTCTTAACCTCTCTGAGCAGCTTTTTGTTATCTTTAGAAAGGATTAGATCGAAAACCATTGATTTGTGGTGAAAATAAAAAAAAAAAAGAGCTGTGGAAAGGCAGTTCTTATACTGAAAAATTACTTTGGCAAAGTAGAATTTCTGTGATTTGCCCTGTTAATAAAATTTGCCAAAGAACATGAAGAAATGGAGTGACTCTTGCAGCAAGAAGCTATGCAGGAGAAGTGAACAGAAAGAAAGTGCCAAGGTCTCAGCAATAGACCCTTGCTGAGAAGAAGAATAGAGAAGCAAAACTCTCTTCTAGGGTAAATATCTTGATGGAGGTAACATATTTATCTCTAAGTCGAGACCCATAACAGACCTATCCTAGGCCAATAAATGGCAACTCTATGGAGAAAAATTCCGCTGATTACAGCCAGATCACAACTTGGATAATTAAGGCAAGTGTTTCTTGGGCATGAATAATAATTAAATTGAAAAGTTACTTTGCATGGTTTTGGAAAATAGACTGATATGTGTCTGATATTTTTCAACTTTTACTCCATAAAAGTCTTGACTTTGGCAAGAAAATGAATATGAAGTCTGATATTCTGTATTTCCTTAATAATTGCCAAAATAAGACACTCAAAATTACTTATATTTACATTTTTTCCAAAATATCACATTTGTTATTACTTTAGAATCCAGAAATAAGCTGGGTAATTATCATATTTATCTTCATATACAGAAACTGAAGTTCAGATGGGAAAAGTGATTTGTCCCAGGTCCTGTATATACCTGTTGGCAGAGTCCACTCTGGGACCAGCTTTTCTGAGTCCTCTTCAAATCAATCTGTGCATTATGCTTCAAATGGTCATCTTATTTGGGCTTAATTGCCTAAGATGATTTTGTGACATGTGTCAAAACTGTTAAGAATTTCATCCTAGACATCTCACAAAATGGTATCCAACTAGCCTGTATGTAGCTGGTAACCACATCTAGACATATGTTTATGAAACTGACTATGGATGCATAAGATTCTTGCCCCATTCACTTTCTTCTCTGAAAGAGATGGTGTCATATGTGTCCATATAAAGATTTTGAAGTTGGAACAAATTCTTGTTGGGTCACTGACTAGCTGTGTGACCTTAAATGAACTTCTCTCTGGATCTTGATCTCTTCTTGTATAAAATGGGGCTAGTATCTTTTGGATTAATTTTATTGGTGTATAGATGCTTTGCAATGTAGTGTTAGTTTCTGCTGTACAACAAAGTGAATCAGCTCTATGTTTCTATCAGTTCAGTTCAGTTGCTCTGTCATGTCTGACTCTTTGCAACCCCATGGACTGCAGCACATCAGGCTTTGCTGTCCATCACCAACTCCCAAAGCTTGCTCAAACTCATGTCCATTGAGTCAGTGATGCCGTGCTTACACATCTCCCCTCTTTTTTGGATTTCCTTCTCATTTAGGTCTCTAGAGAACATTGAAAGGGCTTCCTTGGTTGCTCAGAGGTAAAGAATCTGCCTAGAATGCAGGAGATGTGGGTTTGATCCCTGGGTCATGAAGATCCCTTGGAGAAGAGCATGACAACTCACTCCAGGATTCTTGCCTGGAAAATCCTATGAACAGATGACCCCTATGGGGTCGCAAAGAGTCAGATGTGACTGAATACTCACATAAGCATGCATGAACATTGAAATGAATTTCCTGTGCTATACAGGTAGATTCTCATTAGTTGTCTATTGTTCACATGATATCTTTAGTGTATATATGTCAATCCCAATATCCCAATTTATTTCACTCTCCCCCCAAATGGCGTTAATATTACTTAATAGGATTGATGTGAGATGAAACAAGCCAATGTAGCCTAGTGTGCTCAGTCACTCAGTCATTTCCAATTCTTTGAGACGCCATGGACTATAGACTGCCAGGCTTCTCTCTCCATGGGATTTCCCAGGCAAGAATACTGGAGTGGTTTGCCATTTCCTCCTCCAGGGAATGTATGCTTACCTCTTTCTAATCATCTGAGTCTCAACTCTAAATTCTCCTCCTCAAGAAAGACTTTTTCAGACTCTAGTAGCTAAATAGCCTTTCCCTCAGCATCCATTGCTATTAATGCTAACATCCTATTTTCGGAAAACTTTTCATTACACGAATTTATAGAATTCACTTATTTGTTAATGAGTTTATCTTTTGTCTTTCTTTTTAAAACTGCAAGTTGCAAGAGAGTAGAAACTTGACTTCTTACTGCTTCTCAAGGACAGCAAGATATAGTTAAACACCCACTCAGGGGATGCTGCTCACATTGTATTAAATGTTAAAAGCAGCTCCTTATCCTGTATTAATACAGCGCAGTCTTTTTGGTTCTACAAGTGTCAGCCTTGCTGCTTTGCAATCAATGCTTAATAAATCTTTCTGTGCACAAAGTGAATGTACAATCATCACAGAAATTGTATATTTCTTGCCAGGGCCTATGATAAAGCCTGGAAATGCAGAGACGAATAAAACATAGTCTCCGCTTTCCATACTATAGCATTGAAATTCTTTATTCCTCTAACGTGGTTGTAAGATACAAATAAAGCAAAATAGTTAGCTTCATAAGACTTCCTATTTATAGACTCCGTTTTGAAAAACATTTTACTATTTTGCATTGTTTAGCTTTACCATGATCATCAAAACTAACATGATTTCCTGCAGAGTTCTGTGCTGGTCACTGTCAGGGTACAGAAATGATTTAAGTATGGTCCTGTATTTGCCATACTCTAAACAAATATTTTCAATTTTCAGACTCAGAGATGATAGAAGATTTTGGTTGGCTGATGTCTAGGGTACAAATGTACCAAACACCACAGGCTGAAGTAGCTATTCCATCCATAGGCCACCCTCGGCTATGACCTGGTATACAAAAGATCAGTGTTTTCCTCTTTCTCCACACATCTACAGCAGATGAAACATGAACAAGGAGGATTCCAGACCAATGGGTAAGGCTGACGACGGGCTTAGGGTGTCTAGAGACTAGCTTTGCAGCTCTTCAATGCAAACATTGCTTGAGTGAAGGCAGGATGTTGTTAGCAGTGTGTGTGTGTGTGCACGTGCTCAGCGGCTCAGTCATGTCTGACTCTTTGCAACCCCATAGACTGTAGCCCACCAGGATCCTCTGTCCATGGAATTTTCCAGGCAAGATACTGGAGTGGGAGTGTCATTTCCTACTCCAGGGGATCTTCCCAACCAGGGACTGAAACTGCGTCTCCTGCATCTCCTGCATTGACAAACAGGTTCTTTACCACTGTGCCACCTGGAAAGTAGAGGAGAATGTGTTTTTTCCTATTAGCAGAAGGGAGTGTGTCTGTGTGTATGTGTGTGTGTGTGTGTGTGTTTTCCCTACCTCCAGGTGGACATTTGCCCACATTGCAAAATGGGTACCCTGCCATTTATTGATTAATTCTCTTTCACTGAAAGGCCAGATCCTCAAAAGCCATGGACACAAAATTCTATAGAAATATCACATGAACAGCAACAAGGGCTGTTGTCAGGATATGTGATGCCCCCCCAATATGGTGCTATAGTCATTCACACTGTACAATTTACATCAGTGAACACAGGCCACACCACTCTAGATTCCAAGGACACAATCTAGAGCATCGAGAAACAGAGAGATGAAGTCTTGAGGCGGTATTTTAATGCTTCGCTTAAATTCTAATCCTCTTTCTCTGTTCTCTAGTGGTTTTCCACCCAAGCCACTTGTGACTCTAAAGCAAAGTCTGTTAGATCTTGGTTGTTTCTTGGCCCTCCCTGACATCAGCTCAGTCCAGGTGTTACCATCTCAATTAATCTTTCACTGGTTTATACAAGGGCCTCAGATACCATCCTATCCCACCATTTGACTACAGATGAGGATGTGTGAGGGAAAACTTGGCTCCCAGAAGTGGCACTGTCTTCTAGAAGACAGAACTGCTTGAACCAGGAATGCGAGAGACTTCTACTTTCTGAAAAGATAAACGGAGGTGGAGAAGGAGGATCCTGAGGAAGAATCTGGAGGGTGCGTGAATACCCAACATACAGCAACTCATAGATTTACTTATAAGTCATGTAAATTTATGTAGTAGTGAGTGAGCATGCCAAGCAAATGAACAGGTCCACAGGTGCTCCTGGGTTTAAAGCAGAATTTAAAAAGGACAAAATTCCCCCGCTTCTTCATCCCCCACACTATCACCATCATCATCCTCATCTTATACAAACAATCAAAAAAACTACCCCAAGAGGAGTTCAGATACTGGTAGAGACAAATTGAAAATGTAATTATGTAAACCGAGATGGCTAAGCGGGGACAATCAGGGATGATGTCAGATTAGCGAAATAGAAAGATAGCAGAGTTGTCAGAGGAAATCTAAGATATTTCTAGAAACAAGGCTTGGTGAGCCAAAGGGAAATTAAATGAATATGCTGATGTTTACTTTCCCAGCTTTTCATAGGAAATCGAAAGGCAAGTGGGGAAAAGGTGAGTCTATAAACCATTATCCACTCAAAGCCTTGATTTAAAACACTTGCTTTCAAACACACTAAGGATTCAATATCTAGTTGTTAAAATTTGCTCAGTGAATTTTTCTCATAATTTATTTAAAGAAAATACCTGGAGGAATTGGCAATGTGCCAAACAGGAAAAAAGAGTCCATCATGAAGGCATACTGTTGGAATTTTAGGGGCTACGAGCCAGAGACTTCCCTGCCCACAAGTGCTTCTTCCCCACCCCCACCGTCTTTCAGCCTGAGATGGCTGAGGGCTTGGATTTTAGGGACCACAGAAAACGTATGCTCTGGTACTTGGCTTCGGAAAATTCTGGATATATTTTCATTTGTAGGTCACCGTTTTACTGGTGGGAAAGTCAGGACAGGGATGATGTAGGCAAAGCTTTGTTCTCCTTGGAATGCCCTTGCAGCACAATGCTGGATGAGGTTCCCAAGGACGTGGCCTCTCTGGGTAACATGGAGTCCTGGTGCTCCAGAAAGCAAGAGCCACGCTGGGAAAGAGAAACAGCATGACCAACAGCAAGCTTGGCTCAGAGTAGAGATGTGTCGCCCTTCCACTTACCCCCAACTCTGTCATCCATGCATATCACTTTCCCCTGATGGTCCGTGGGTCACAGAGTCTGCCATTCAGACGAGTTTTCTAAGTCCACTCTGTCCTGGAGCCCGGAAGTCCACTTTGTCCTGTGTTGGACAAAGCCCAGGAGCCCAGGGGGCACTACTGGGTGGGAAACAGGGTCCTGTCCTGTTGGGCATATAGGTCAGGACTCTGCCCTGTCAAGCACCCAAGGAAGGGAGAAAAGGAAGGATCAGAGAATTGTTTAGGAAAACAGATGCAGTGATTAAATCATTGCAGCTAGAAGAACTTTGAGGCCAGCAGTTTGCTCCACTGCCTCTCATTGGCTTCTCTAGAGGGAAGCCTCCAGGGACTTCCCTGGAGGGACATTAGCCCTCAGGGTCACTGCGGTGTGTGGGAGTTGGGGTGGAGTGGGTGGCTACTCCTGGTCTCTGGATCTCACTCATCACTGCTGGTAGCCTGGCTTGCAGAAGAGAGGAGGAGAGCACAAAGCACCCTCTGCAGAGCGTGCAGTGGTCAACCTCAAAGACCACCTGGAGGATGGCTAGAAATGGAAAGGGAACAGAAGGAGAGAAGGAAGAAGAGATGAAAGTAGCATCTATAGTGGTGAGTGGAAGAAAACAAGCTTGCCTCTTCTCTCCAGGACCTGCAAATAGTGAAAATATCTGCTCTTTCTTCTCAGCCTGAAGTACAGTTACTAAGACCTTTCAGTCTACTTTCTCTACACTGTGTTTCTCCACACTCACAGCCAGCCTGCTCTACAGACAGCCTTGTGATCCCATTTTATGAATTAGTACGCTGAGGCTCAGAAATGGTTAGGAATCTCTGGGGACACATAGCTCAGGAGGAGAAAGAGGGTCATGCCCCTCAGCGGTCAGTCATAACAAAAGGACGGGATGCACGGTCATTGCCCTGGACACATATTCCCAGCTCGGAACTCTCCGGGAGCGTCCAGGGAAAGAAAGACACATGATGAGAGGTCTGTGGCAAGAAATCTGGAGGAAAAGGCCAAAGAGACCAGAGGTTAAGAGGAGAGAGGTGTGAAGGAAAGAAAACACACCATCCGCAGCGCCGTCTCTACGCCACTGTGTTTCACTTAATAGACTGTGTCCTGAATCGGGAGATGGATGAGGGGATAAACAACACCCACACAGGCTGACTAAGGCCTCAGGGACTTGGCTGCATGGAAAAGAGGCAAAAAGTGACTCTCACCCGAGCCTTGCAGAGGTGAAAGGAAAGGTGAAAGGGACCATCGGTCTTGGCCAGAGAGGGCAAGATGAAGGTTGGGACAGACCAGCTCCAGGGCAGGAGTGGTGGGAAGCAAAGAGAACGAGCAACAGCTGGGGCAGGTGTCTCCTCCTCATCCGTCGCTGGCCCTCGGCCCCTGACAGGCCTCCCCTACGCCTCACATTCCAAATGAGTCAGTGTCATCATTGCCCTTGCTGTGTATTCACAGGGCTGGAGGAAGGGATCTGGCTGGAACATAGAAGGCCCCTTAACACATGAATCTGGCCCAAAATGCACCCCAAATGCTTCATCCTTTGCAGCTGTCTGCACCCACAGGATTCTAAGAGCTAGAATGTCTCTCCATTGGTTGTTCACTACTGACTTCCATGTTCAACAAACATTATTGGGTAGCAGGTACCTTGCTAGACATGAAGAGTGTCGCAACTTGAAGGTCCCAGTCTTTTGGGAGAGCACAGCCTGGTGGGCCTGCAAGGCAAGTCAACGAACAGCTTTGACTTCGTGAGATAGATTGGATGGGAGGCAAACACTGTTTAGGTCTGCACTGAACTTAGTTGGAGGGTGAGTGGTGGGTGGGAGGAGTCTGTGGCAGTCTCGGGCTGGCCACATTCCTCTAAGAACCAGACTGTACCCCAAGGATCACTCGACAGTACCCAGGTGTGGCCTTTATCCTCATGACACAAGACAGCTAATAGAGCTCCAGCCATCGCCTTTTCGTTTTATAATGTAAGCATGAACAGCAAACTCAGTGGGCCTCATTCTATTTGATAGTCCTAGTGTCTTCTTTCATGCTTGTCTTTATCAGCATTTATTCGTTCATTCCCCCAAATTTAGTGTTTCTTCAATGCCCTATTCTAAATATTCTAAATGTGGAGCTTTATATTGTACTAGGACTTCCCTGGTGGCTCAGATGGTAAAGCATATTGTATTATTGGAGCCATCATTGTATTGGATCCATCCATTGTATTGGATCCATCAACTCTCGTGGTCCATTATCATTGTAGAAAAGAATTTCTGTCATATTTGAACCCAATCCACTCCCACCTCTCAACTCACACAGATGCACACAGACACAAACATTTGTTGAATTATACTGCGGGACCATGGAGATTTGAAGCTCAAAGACATCATAAAGCCATTTGCAGAGTTTTTAGCTTGTTGAAAATCCAGCTTGACCATGGGATTAGACAGTAAAGTGACTACAGAGGAGGCTGAGTGACAGGGGAGGGGCCTGAGGTCCCCTACTTCGGCCCTGGCACTTCCCTCATCTGATGACTTGACATCAGACTCGATTATGGTCATGGGCTTTGAAAAGATCTAGTCCAACTTGAGGATTTACCTACAGATTTATACTCTTTTTCCATTCTGCTACTGTGTCTCTCTGCTTGGTGAGAGTGAGCATCCAGCCTGAAAGGTTATATTGTCCAAGTGCTAAATGTGAATCCAGGCATTCAGCAACCCTGAGCCAGGCCCTTATAAAGTTGTGTGATTTGAGATAAGGCCCTTCACTGTTGAGCCTGCTTTTTATAAAAACAGAGATGGTAAGAATCCCTGCCTCCAGGTTTTTATGAACATTAAATGCAAATAAGTCTGGCAGAGCCATGCAATAAAATGATAGTTTCCTTTCTTTCCCTTTAAAGGGGTTTTCTCTTCCAAAATACTTGCATCCTAGGAAATGGGGATCCTCTGATAAAAGGGGAAGTAACTCAACCACAAAATCTTGGTGCCGGCCTGGATTTGAGGAAGCCTCCATAACTAACAGCTCAAATTTCCTTCTCTCTTGGCTGACAGAGTTGGAGGCCAGAGCCTGATATTTATCTCCCTCCATCTGTTTCTCTGTGCAGACTTATTATAATGGGATGTGTCTATTCCAAAACAGTGGTTCCTGCTATACAAGTGTGCAAAATATTTCTCCTAATTTCCTTGTGCTTTGTTCTCAGGCTTCCAACTGTAAAATCAAGAAGTGCTAAAAAGACAGTTTCTTTCTGAATTCTCTGCTGCTGCCTGGGGAGAGCAGAGCCTTGAGGCAAGCTATGGGGTAGGGATGTTATCTCCAGAGACCTCCCACACTCCCCAAGTCCCCAAACATCCCTCCAAACCCACCCAGCCCCCCCAGCTTTGAGCATACTTGGTTTGAGTCAGAGGAAACTTCATAGACATCTGAAAAAATTGAATGGACCCAGATATCCTCCAACCTCACTGCTTCCCAGGAAACTTTATCCCTATGGGCCTGAGTCTGTATTTAGAAACTGAATGCTATAGACTGAATTTTTCTAGGTCCGTATGTTGAAGCCCACCCAGTATGGTGGTTTAGGAGATGGGGCATTTGAGACGTAATTGGGTTTAGATGAAATTATGAGGTCTTAGTTCAGATTACAACAACAAATTATTGAAGACTGGGCGGTTTACACAACAAACATCAATTTCTCACACTTTTTGGAGGGTGGGAAGTTTAAGATCAAAGGGCAGCAGATTCAGTGTCTGGTGAGAATTTACTTCCTGGTTTGTGGATGGCTGTTTTTTCAGTTGTATTCTTACATAGCAAAGAGCAAAGAGAAAGAGCAAGTGCCTTTCTTGTGCCTCTTCTTATAAGGGCACTAATTCACTCATGAGGGCTCCATCCTTATGACTTAGTTACCTCCAAAAGGCTCCATCTCCTAATACCATGACACTGGGGGTTAGGATTTTAATGTATAAACTTTGGAAGTAGAACCCAATTATTTAGTCTACAACATAATCTGAACTGACTAAGACACTAAAGAGGTCTAGAGGCTCAGTTAGACATTTATATCCTTTATATACAATTTGTATCCTTTTGTTTAGGCTTCCAAGTTGGCTTAGTGGTAAAGAATCCATTTGCAATGCAGGAAATGCAGAAGATGTGAGTTCGATCCCTGGATTGGGAAGATCACCTAGAGAAGGAAATGGCAACCCATTCCAGTATACTTGCCTGAGAAATCCCATAGACAGAGGAACCTGGCAGGCTACAGTCCATGGGGTCACAAAGCCATTCCTTTCTCCAGGGTATCTCCCAACCCAGGGATCGAGCCCTACATGGCAAGCAGATCCTTTACCATCTGAGCAACCAGGGAAGCCCCATGTCCTTTTATATGCTTTTATTTATATGCTTTTAGGAAATGCATAGCTCAGCCTAGAAGCCCAGCCATCCTGGCTGGTACAGCCTGATCTTTACTGCAGGGCCTAGAACCTAACATTTTGGGGGCTGTGTGGGCTGCCGTCTATGGGGTCGCACAGAGTTGGACACGATTGATGCGACTTAGCAGCAGCAGCAGCCTACAGGTAGTAAGCTCCTCATAAATGACAGAGATGATCTTCTTTTAAAAAAATATTTTCCTTTCCATATATTTCCCACAATTACTCTTGCTCCAGGAGAAAATAAACCATGAGCATGGTTTTATAGATATATCTGCAATTTAAACCTCAAAGTAACCCAGTGAAATAAATATTGTAACTCCCATTTTATAGATGAAGAAACTGAGGCTTAGAGGAAACCTTCTTCCAGATATTCAACTAGTAAGTGGTCGATATAACTGAAATATAAATGAAATCTTCTTTACATACAAATATCCTATTACCAGTGTGATCTGTTTCATATTGTGTTCAGAATGCTGAAGTTTCTATACACATCTGAAAAGCATGACTACTCAAAAAAGTAATTTTCACAATTATCTTTTAGTGACACCCCAGGACCACAGAGGCCTGATTGCATATTCATATAAATATGTCTACTTAATTCCCTTTAGATCATTCAAATGATAACCACTTTTTCTTTTTTTTTTCTAATTTTATTTTATTTTTAAACTTTACATAATTGTATTAGTTTTGCCAAATATCAAAATTAAACCACTTTTTCTTTTAACTTTCCACTACACCATGCTTATAGCATTATCATGGCATCTGTAACACTTGAATGCACTTATTTTATTACATGCCATGTGGAGTTAGAAGAACATTCCACACAATAGGAGATCTCCTTGAGAGCAGGAATCATGACTTAGTCACCAACACCATTAGTCAACACCATTCTCAAGTAACCCAAGCAGGGGCTGTTGCCCCAGCTTGCTCATGAGGCAACCTCGTACTTTGGAGTCACTTCCTGGAAATTTTCTATGTCCCCTTTCAGTGCCAAAGATCAGTTCATTTCCGATCCACTGGGGGAGATGGAGACGTGCTGTGTCCACATGGTCAGGCCCTGGTTCTAGATTTCTAAGAGGGTCTGGGGAGAGATAGCTCCCCTTGGTTGGCATAGTATTTCTTTCATGAAATGGCGTGAGACTGTGTGGCCATAATCTGCTGAGATGTTGATATTGGTGTTTTAAATAGTTTATATAGAAAATTATTTTCCCAGAACCCAGCATATTGAGAAGGTAGCCCTGAGAGTTGTATACGTAGCTCCCAGGCACAATGCATCTGTTCAATAAATACTTGTTAAACCAACAAAGGAATGGATAAAATGGTCTATGATATTTAAAATTTTAAATTCAGAACATTCAGAATTTTTTTCCTGATTATGGAGTTGGCATTAATTTGCAGCCATTCTCCATAGATGCTCCAGTGTCAGAGTCCAGTGAATCGCTCCCAGACTTAAGTTGACAATTGACAACATTGGTACCAACTGGTCCGTTTAGACAGTCCATGCCCTCTCCTAGACTTAGCACAATTCTCTGGGTTCCGGACATCAATGTGCCTGTATCCTAGACACATTCAATGTCCTATATTTCTCAGTCATGGAAAGCTCAGCATCTCTCAGCAGCTACCCACCCCACACACCTACCATTATAGGGTCACCAGGGCCAGGAGCTCCCAAAGAAGAGAAAAACAGCCTGGTTTATCTAAATCTTGTGCAGAGTTAAAATGACATTTTATTATTATTATTACTCCTCCACTGATGTTGAAAATGAAATCTTCAAGACAAACGACTTTTTGGGCAGTGGGAATTCCAGCCCCAAGAGACAGGCAGAAAATGAGCTTTCTGTTGTGAGGGTTGAAGCCACCGAGACTGTGGTATCTGATTGGCTTATGTGGTCTATTTTGAGTGAGGATTGACAAGAGCCTTATGAGGAATCATCATGTGATTCTGTGGAAGATACCGCCCTTATTTCTTACTTTACTACGTGATTTCCAAAGGAATTGGGCCTGTTGTCAAAAATAACATGCTTCATATGAAATACAGATTTATTGGAACTTGGGTAAATAATTTATGATCTTGGGTTTGTGCCTTTAATAACCTATTATCTGAGAGGGTGTCTGAAGGAGGAAGGCCTTATGGCTAGGAGCCAGTGAATTACACACATGACTGAGGGGAAGCCACTCATTCCTATCAAAGACAGCTTGTCCTCATATTTGTCCTGAGCCACTGTATGCAGTACTTCAATAAGCACTGAGTGTATACATACAAGTGGGACCTTGAGGCAAGGGCATATAATCCAAATTTTATGACATGAAAACATCATGAATCATTTAAATGGATATTCACTTGACACCATAAGAATTCAGTTCCTAGTAGACTGAGATTCTCAGAAATTTCCAAACTTAGGGCATTTAGGGCAGGGCCCTGAATATTGGGTATGTTGATTGGGCATTTGGAATTGAGGAAGGCATTTGAGTAAACAACAGGAACAAAATAATATAAGTGGGAGAACACAGCCCACAAAGGAGACAAAGCAGGCAAGAAGGTGGGAAGAATTAAGAGTAGATTAGGAGGTAAGGCTGAAAGAGCAGATTTGATGATCGTGTTCTTCTCTCATATTTCTATTTAAATAACTCGTTGACTACAATAGCCCAACATCCTTCCGGATAATTATTGACAGTGTCTCAAAAATATAATATATTCCACCCCAGTGTGTATGCATGCACAATATATATTTTGTGTGAGTATCTGTGTGTGGCTGGCAAGTGTTTGGTGTGTGATGTGTACATGAAGGGATATGGAGGGAGGTGCTAATGTAACATTTGGTATGTGTGTGTTGAGTTTGGATGTGTATATATAAACATATAAAATAAATATTATGTATATATATATAATATATATATATGGGCCTTCTAGGGTAGCACAGCCCATGATGGAGAGACCCCAGCTACCACATATGCCTCCAGACAGCCTTCCTTTATTGAAAGACCATTAGTCCATCTATCATGTTGCAAATAGTGAGATTTCATCTTCTTTCATGGCCTTGTAGCCCAGCTGGTAAAGAATCCATCTACAATGCAGGAGACCTGGGTTTGATCCCTGGGTTGGGAAGATCTCCTGGAGAAGGGAAGGGCTACCCACTCCAGTATTCTTGCCTGGAGAATTCCATGAACTGTCTAGTCCATGGGGTCTCAAAGAGTCGGACATGACTGAGCAACTTTCACTTTATGGCTGCACCTTGACGGTATTCTGCCAAGTGAAAGAAGTCAGGTGAAGGGAGACAAATACCATATGATTTCACACATATGTAGAATATAACAAACAAACAAAATAAATGAACAAACGAAACCAAACAAAACCAGAGACACAGAGAACAGAGTGGAAGAAGCAGATGGAGGAGGGTGAAATGGGTTATGGGGATGGATCATATGGTAATTGACGGAATCCAAAGTTTTGGTGGTGAGCATGGTGTAGTGTATACAGAGGTAGCAATGCAATGCTGTACACATGAAACTTATAAAATGTCATAAACCAATGTTACCCCAATAAAAAATAAATTTTCAAGAAAGAATAGAAAGAATACATTCATATAGGTTTACGATCAACAGTATTTTTCTATCAGGGATTCCCCGGTGGCTCAGATGGTAAAGGGTCTGCCTGCAATGTGGGAGACCCAGGTTCAATTCCTGGGTCGGGAAGATCCCCTGGAGAAGGAGATGGCAATCCACTCCAGCACTCTTGCCTGGAAAATCCCATGGATGGAGGAGCCTGATTTATATCAAAAAGTTCACAGAATAATAAAATCTGAAGGGAATGAAAAAGAAAGATCACTGGGGAAATAATTAGCTTTGTAAAGGGAAATATAATAGCTTCTTTCCACACTAAGGTATAAATTATTTAATATTTATACTAAAATCAGAGAGCCAGAGGCAGCATCTAGCAATCAGGCCAAATTACTTTGCTTTAAATTTGTGGAAAACTGTGCTAAGACAGCAATTCAGGTACTAACAAAAAGACTTATCGAAGCTTTGCTTTTGAACCCAAAGGTTATTATGAATAGTTCCTGTTCCCAAAGAGTTTACTAACTAGTTAAGGAGGAAAAAAAAAATCCTAGTGAAATACATAAGGCAAGTAAGGGTTGAGATGAAATACAAGCTTTATCCTGTAGGAATACAGAGGAAGACACAGGCTGAAGACTTAAGGAATATGACTTGAAATTTTTAAGTTGTCTATAGGTTGAATAGGGTTTTCAAGTTAGAAAAGGGGTGGGTGAAGGAAGACGCTTCCAGGATGAAGGTGTCAAAAATGAACAAAGCCTGACCAACACTAGTTAATATCCTAAAGACAGATTTTTAAGTGGACACAGTGGTAAAGAATCCGTCTGCCAATGCCTGAGATGCAAGAGATGCAAGTTTGATCCCTGGGTGGGAAAGATCCCCTGGAATAGGAACTAGTAACCCACTCCAGTATTCTTACCTGGAAAATTCCATGGACAGAGGATCCTGGCAAATTAAAGTTCAAAGAGTCACAAAGAGTTACAAAGAATCGGAAACAACTAAGCACTTGAGTGTGAGCGCGCACGCACACACACACGCACACACACACACTATTGAAATAGAGAAAAGAATGCAGTGAAAACTGAACTTGGTTCCCATTTATAAGAGGAGACTGGGCACTTTAAATGAGAATGAGGGAAGAGAGACGGGAGTAAGCAGAGGCTCAGTGGGCTTCCCTGGTAGCTCAGTTGGTAAAGAATCTGCCTGCAGTACAAGAGACCCGGGTTTGATCCAAGGATTGGGAAGATCCACTGAAGAAGGAAATGGCAACCAGCTCCATTCTTGCCAGTATTCTTGCCTGGAGAATCCCATGGACAGAGGAGCCTGGCGAGCTATAGTGCAGGGGAGAAGCAAGAGTCAGACACGACTTGGCAACTAATTGACTAAATGAACATTGGAAAAGACCTTGATGCTGGGAGAGATTGAGGGCAAAAGGAGGAGGGGGCGGTAGAGGATAACATGGTTAGATAGCATCGCAAACTCAATTGACATGACTTTGAGCAAACTCCAGGAGATAGTGAAGGACAGAGGAGCCCGGCATGCAGCAGTCCATGGGATCACAAAGAGTCAGACACAACTTAGTAACTGAGCAACAAACTATAGCAAGTAGAATCAGGGCTTAATTGAGGAATATTCTCCTTCCTTCCTCAGGATCAGAGGCCTCAGACTATTTCATCCCCAGTTAGATTTCAGAATTGTCAGTTCCATGGCAGATGAGAGCCTTCATTCTGCTCCTTTTCACGTTGCAGTACTTATTATGGCAATCCTGCCCCCTTTCTATGATGGCATGATGCCCTTTTAGTACACGAGTCTTTGGATCAAGAGAAAACAATGAACAAACCTAAGGTAGAGGCTGTCATCCATGCCCCTGTGTCCTGGAGGTTGACACAGTTGTGACAAATGAACGACACGCTGGGTTTTCTACTGTGGGCGAGAGAAGTGCTTTCCATGTGGAAACAAAAGTGAAGCAATCATTGCATGAGTAGAAGGGCGGATGTGATTGATATTGTTAGTATTGACCAATACGTGGTCCTTTTCTCCTTCCAAGCCCACATTGGGAGTTGTATCATCCTTCTTGCAACAGAAGAGGGCCATGTGACCATTTCTGACCAAAGAAATATGGGCAGAAGTAGCAACTGTCCTTTCTCAGCTGAAGCAGAGAAAAAGCCCACGGAGAAGTATCCAGTCTCTCTTCTTTGCTACCACAAATACAAAAGGTCACGGTCCCCTTCTGTCTCGAGTTGAACAAGCCAGCTGAGCAGAACAACACACCTTTGTTGTAAAAAGCCCTGAGATTTGAGGGTTTTGTTACTACTGCAAAATTTAAAACTGCTTTGACAAGTGCAATGACCATTCCATAGAATTTTTACAAAATGTAATTACTCACTCAACTCAAGCTAACCCACTCTACTCCAAATGGATTAAAAACCCTTCTCTTCTAGGTCCCTCTGCCTTTCTCTTTACACTTATCCTTGGCACCACAAACGTAAGTCAGAGATTGTCACGGACTCTGAAGTATTGACTTTGCTTTCCCACCCTCTTTGATTTAACAAATCCAATCTGCTGTGCTCATGTTAAATCGGAGAATGCTGCAATCTGAATCATTAGTTTATAATTGAGAAATAGCGAACAGGATTTGCCAAAACCAAGAAAAGCGGCTGATTGAAACATAACTCTTTTGGCAGGGACAAAGCAAATATCACTGATCAGAATGGGCAAGAAAGAATACAGTGTCTCCTATTCCAGGAAATTGACGGGACATAGATGACAGTCTCTGGGACCTCAGAGTACATTGGAGTGGCCCTGCTCTCAGGGCCGGTGTCTGGGGCACATGGAATAAAGTTGTGGTTTTGAAAATAAAGGGAAAAACCCAGGACAACTCCATCATCCATCAGTTAAGCAATCACATAGTCAATGTATCTTTATTACTTATTTTGTGTCAGTACGAACAGTATCAGGCTCCCCTGGTGGTTCAGCAGTCCAGAATCTGTCTGCCAGTGCTGGAGATGCAGGTTCCATCCCTGGGTCAGGAAGATCCCATGGAGAAGGAAATGGCAATCCACTCCAGTATTCTTGTCTTGGAAATCCCATGGACAGAAGAGCCTGGCAGGCTATAATCCAGGTGGGCCACAAGAGTCAGACAGGACTTAGTTACTAAATGAACTAATGATTAACAATATCAGCTGACCAAAAAAGATGATGTAAAGTCACAAGGATATTTTTCAAACTGAATCAAAGGCCATTTTCATCCAGAGGACAAAATGGTCTACAAAGACCTCTTTGATTATTTATTCAATGAACTGCAAATTTCTCCAAATAAATAAATAAGTAAATGAGACAGTTTCCTTCACACTCTGGAAATTCTGAAATTTACTTCCAGCACCTATTAATAAAAAAAATCAAAGGAATTGTACTCCATTCATCGCATTAGCAAAGATCTGGACTGCTTGAGTCAGCAGTCAACTGGCAAAAATTTGTATGACAATGTGGTGACCTCACCAACCAAACTCAGTTCCACATCCACAGCCTAAAAGTAAGTGGAAAAGCAGAGGCTCATTCCATCAAAGCCAGTGAACTGATAAACACAGGGAGCTGTGAGGCTGATCCCCAGAGTTTTGTACCGTGTAGTGGCCCATCTTATCTGAGACTGGGACCTCACCTGAAGAAAACAAATTGCTTAGAATGGTTACATGTTTGTGGCACGAAGCCACTGATGTTTCTTTTTTCTGCAGATTGAACACCCACTCACAGATTGGACCTTCAATAACCCCCTGCTGGGGTCCTGCCTCTGCTCTAGGTAGTGGAGAAGGGCACCAGCTTAAAATTTATAAACAAGACATACAACTTCCAGGGGCCATTGTAAAACAATGTAGCAGGAAGTGAGATGCCTGCTAGAATAATTCCTATTTCTGTAAGGACAGTCTGTTGATTTTAGCTCCACTCTGCCAAGGCTACACCTCCACGTCTTGTGCAACTTGCTGGTCACTGGGCAGGACTGAATCCCCTTCTATACTCTGGGTATTGAAACGTCCCTTGTCATTCATTGCTCAGCACCATGACACTTCTTAACTGATCTGATGACACTTCTTCCATGTCAGTTTCCTTGATCTCCTTAGTCAGAATTCTCTGACCCTTTTCCGGCATTCGTCTGCCTCTCACCAGTTTTCCATATTTCTGTTTCATCCTGCTAGAACGTACGCTCCTTTGGAGAAGGTTCCCTGGGCTCTGTTTGTATCGTTTTTGTGTTCCAGGTGCTGCTATCTGAGCTCAGTTAATAAAACAGGGGTGTCATTTTTTTTTCCTTTGGAGACAAAGGGCTTGAGGTTATCTAAGGCTCTTGGGTGGATTAGATGCCAAGTCATGAGAGGTAAGACAGGAGTGGTTATGAGGCATAACAGTCTCAAAGGCAGAGCATTTGGCTCCATCACTTTCAAGATGAAAGTGGGGGTAAAAGGCAGGTGTTGGGACAGGAAAGGGAAGGTCTCAGATCAGAGACCGGCAACTCCAGGCAAGTCAAAAGCAGCAACGACAAAGGTGGCCATGGAGCGTTTGGCTCTGGGACAAGGTGGGAAGGCAGTGGAGACTAAACGTTCTCAAAAGGCCCCTCCCTTTTGACAGTCCTCTTATGACACCCTGACAAAACAAGGTCACTTCCCTGAGCAAGGTGCCAAGTTTCCACTCACTGACAATTGATGCAAAAATATGCTCTTAAATATGCTCTTAAGGTAAGTGAGCCTGTAGGTTCTGAGATGTCTGAGATGTAGGTTCAGGAGTTGCCACTCTACCCTGGCTCCTCACCCAGAGGACATTCCTGCTGCCTCTGAGGAGTCCCTGCCCCACCCCACTGGGCACCCAGGAGGAAATCTCTGCCGAGTCACGTGTGCCTGGCTTTGTCCTACGGCTCACACACCTTCCCAGCTCACCCTGAACGTGATTATTTATTACAGTAATTTGACCACATGATACTTTAATGATTTGCTTCCATAATCCTAAAAAATACTTAGACTACTTATAGGTTCAGGGCTAAGTTTTGCATGGTATTCATTTACTCCCCAATCAGAAGTAAACAGAGTTGTCTGTGGATCTTCTCATGCAAAGAGATTGAATGACATGTGATAGATACAAATACAAATAGATATATCATGCAGTGAAAGTGTTAGTCGCTCAGTCGTGTCTGAGTCTTTGCGACCCCATGGGCTGCAGTATGCCAGGCTCCTCTGCCCATGAAATTCTCCAGGCAAGGATACTAGAGTGGGTTTCTGTTCCCTTCTCCAGGGGATCTTCCCAACCCAGGAATCAAACCCATGTCTCTTGCATTTCTGGCAGATTCTTTCCTGTCTGAGCCAACAGAGAAGCTCAAGATATACTATACACATCAAGAAACTGGCTCTACTGACCCCACTCTCCCCAGACTACCAATTCCTCTGCCCTGGGCTGTCTTCTAGCACCAGTCTGGGAAATGTGTCCTCCGGGCCTCCTGTCCAATTATTACTCTGTGGGATGAGCAGAACCTAATTAACCCACAGGTTAGTATCATATTTCCCACCTAGAAGACACACTAACACCAACAAAGTTACAGACATGGTGCCGGTTTACCCTCCCATGGGACCTCTGATATACTGATCATGTTGTAGACAGATTTTATTTGGAACCAGGCAGTGTCCTGGTAATGACCACCAGCAGCAGAATTCCTTGTTGACTCCAGTTCACCTTCACTAAGTAAGTGTTGAACAAATATTTAAAGAATATTGGCTTAATGGGGAGCCAAATTGTTGGTCTATGGGGAGAACCTCAGTCTGGCCCTGGAGATAGGCTCCTTTCCTTGAAACAAAGGAAAAGGCCATGGGTCACCAGCTCAGATGCCCTGCTCTCTACCATCCATAGGATTATTTCTCTTTGCCTCTTGTCACTCCCTCTAAATATCTCTAAGTCCCTTTCCCCACTATTCTTCCCTCTGCCACTGATTTCCAGCTCGTGAGTTCTGACTTGGAAGGAGAAGATGGATCCCAGTCTCAGAAAGGATGCTACTCCCAGGTATCCTGACTTGTCATTCAGATGCACAGAAAATCTGGTGAAACAAACATGCAGTGAGTCCAAGTTCTTTCATATTCCTAGCTTAGTTTCACAGAATAGTAACTGAGTGCCAATGATGTGCAAGGCACTATTAGGACTTGAGAATTATATCCTTATTCCTGAGCATAAACTCTAATTTTCTTACTTTTTTGCAGCTTCATGCAAAAAGTACTGATGGATGCCTGTTCTATGACGGGCACTTGGCTGAATTTCCTACTAATCCAGATTTCATTCCATTTCCAAAGCAGGAGCAGTCGCAGTTTATAGAACAGGCTTATTAAATCCACTTATTAGAAACTGAATCTATTAATGAAAATGATTTCAAGTATCAATGACAGAACCCAATTCAATGTCAACTTAATTTTCAGTTGTAATTTAATTTTTAACTGAAATTGGGAGAAAAAAAAAAAAAAGACAGGGAATGGAGGAGATTTCTGGAGTAGATTTCAGGCCCAAAGGAAAAGTGGGAGGAAGAAGGCAGTTCTGAGAATCCCCTGCCTGGGAACCCTGTACCCTGAGACTCTTACTTCTGCTTCTTTCTGAACATTGGCTTCCTTCTCTTTCCTTTGGTAATATGCATGGTTATCAGACATTAGGTTCACGCCCTTAATTCATCTCTAATAGGAAGGAGAGGAACTGTCTCTCTCAGTGTCAGGATGACATATCCCAGGGGAAGACTCTGACTGGACAGATTTGGCCACCAGCCCATCTGAATCACTGTGACCATGGAGATGAACACATAACTTATGTGGCCACCCATGGCAGCAGAACAAGGAGGCAGGCTGCCTCCTTGACAGTCCACCATACCCCGTATTTGGGGTTGAAGAACGGTTTTACAGTAAGGTGGTTGGGTTTCTGTGGGGACTGCATTTCTACAAAAGAGGGAAATGTACAGTGTAAGCCAAAATAACATGAGTCCACACCCTGACTGTGTTAATTCAGGTCCTCTGAGAATCAAGAGCCAAGATAGGAATAGGTACTCAAGAGATTTCTGGGAGAAAACTCCAGTGAAGAAAAAGGGGAGAAGGAACAGCAGCAGGCAGGGGCTTCTGCAGAGTGCAATGCTGTTCTGATACTTTTGAAAGAAGAGAGAAGATGATGGCGGGTTGAGTAGGAAGAACTTCGGACTCCACTGCAGCTGGGTGTGCTGGGCAGTGAGGGGAGCCCCTGGGCACCTTCTGCTCATAGAAGAGGAGTCCTGTGTTGGGCAGGAAGACCCTAATATGTTCAGATGTTTTCTGTGAGTATCCCTGGAAGAGTGTGGCATTGGCAAGAAGGCTGTGGTGGAACCTGAGTGTGCATCTGAGTGTGCAGCCCCCATTGGAAGCTTCCTTTGTGAGGGAATCTGAGAGTGTGCTTCCATGGTAGCTACGATGATGCCCAGAGAAGTCCTGGCCCCTGCTCAAGGTCGATGACATGGTTTGTGCAGTGATGAGACCAGAGGTCAACATTCTTCCCTCCATATCTCTTAAACTTCCCATTGTACCACCCTTCTCCAAAGAAGATACTCTTGTTGCCATGGTGTCTGCTTATCTGGCCATACTACTGATTTGCCTTAAGACAGCCAAGTACTATCCTGGGAAGACTCTTCTTCCCAAGACTCAAACCCACTCGAGAAGCTAGGAGGGGTCCAGTCTTTAATACTCTGAGTTTCCTTGGTGGTCCAGTCTTTAATAGTCTAGCCTTCCACTGAAAGGGGTATGGGTTCAATCTCTGACCAGGAACATAAGATCCTACATGCCACCTGTACTTAGTCGTTCAGTCATGTCTGACACTGTGAAACGCTATGGACTGGAGCCCACCAGGCTCTTCTGTCAATGGAATTCTCCAGGCAAAAATGTTGGAATGGGCTGCCATGCCCTCCTCCAGGGGATCTTCCTGACCCAGGGATCGAACCCGTATCTCTTTATGTCTCCCGCACTGGCATGCCACCTGGAGTGGCCAATTTTATTTTATTTTTTTAAAGAAGCCAGAAGGGAAACCGGTTCAGCCAAAGCAATAGGAATCATGCTAAGTCTCCCTCAGCTGGAAGGTGACATGAGAGCATGTTAAAAACGCACTATTCTTTAGCCTGATGTTACCATAAATCTTGACATTTTGTCCAGCTAGAACAGACTGTCCAGAACCATACAACAGTGACATGAACAACTTAATACAGTTCTGCTTGAAGCCCCATAGGCATATTCTTCCTAAGCACAAAATCTTCCATCCAACTTGTCTCCACCATAGCATTAGATTTATAAACTTCATAATACCAACTGGTTAGACAGCAGGAAATACATCAAGAATGACACAACCACCTGCAGAGATGAACATTCTGGAATTTGTTCCTCCACTGAAGCGGGAGCTGAATTCACGTCCACCGGTGTGGCAGAGCCACGGCCCTGCCCTGCCCATCAGCAGGGGTGGAAATCACACTAACCAAGTGCATGTGTTGACAGGAAAAAATATCATCCTTTGTTTTATTTGTTGGAATGCAAAGCATGAGAAGAAACGCCTTTGTGGTGTCTAGCCAATTCCCCTCATCTCTAAATATACCTGAGGCCTGGAATTGGTCAAGTACATAAATCATAGAATACTGAAGTAGTCACTGACCCTAAAATCAAGCAGTTTGCCATTTTCCAACCATGAGCTTGTGGTGCTTTGAGAGAATTTGTTGCCTTATAACCAGGGTTGAGGATGGAAAATGTCATCATGATAAAGGAAATAAAAGAAAAGTGATGCTAGTCTACATGCAAACACACAGCTGTACTTTACTTAGTAAGTGGATATATCCATGTATCCAGAAAATGAATCCTTCCAAAAATTTAGATATAGTTATCATAAAAGTCAATCAAGAAAATGGATGCATTTATGGGACACACGTGTGTGCCTGTGTGTGTGTGTGTGTATGTGTCAGTCACTCAGTCATGTCCAACTCTTTGCAATGCCACAGACTGTAGCCAGAAGTTCTCTAGGTAAGAATTCTGGAATGGGCTGCCATTTCCTTCCCTAGAGGATCTTCCAGACCCAGGAATTGAACCCAGGTCTCTGGAATTGCAGGCAGATGTTTTACCGTCTAAGCCACCATGAAAGACCCCTATGGGATACATGGACCCATCTGTTTAGTACTATTTAATACAAACAGTCTTGCATTATCTTGACTCCAAGTTCAGAGTCAATTATAGAATGAAATACAGAGGGGAAATTTCAGGGTAAGAAGTAACGCAGAGTGCTGGTTGGTTGACTGACTGGCAATGAAGCTGAAGGACAAAGCAATGTTCAAAGCAGACACAAGAGTTAGTGTTTTTGTTTTCTTTAGCTAAATACCCAGAAGTGAAATTACTGGATCCCATGGTAGCCCTGTTCTCATTTTTTTGGAGAATCTCCATACTGTTTTCCATAGTTGCTGTGTCAATTTACATTCCCACCAACAAAAAAGCAGTCTTGTTTTCTCATATTTTCATGAGTACCAAATAAAGCATAGGTTACTATATAGATATAAAAAATACAAAAAAGTTCATGTGCTTTCTATGTTTACTCTTCTTAGGATAATTGCCATAAACATTGGTTAGTGTACACACATACACACATAAAAGGTAATTTGGTATCAACACAAGTCAGGCTGCTCATGGAAAATATCCACTAGATTATGAGCTTCGGGGGGAATGGAACTCAGTCTTAACATCCCTGAACCTCTGGTTCCTGTCTCAGGGAATGACACAGAGCATGGCCTCAGCAAATGTTTGTCAAAGAGAATTTAAGCCTACTAGGTTAGAAATTATTTCAAAATATCTTGGATAGTTATATATCTGAAATAATTGGCACAAGTTTTTTAAACCCAAGAGAGTTTGTTGAATGCAACATAGCCTTTTGGTACTACTGTAACCTTGGGGAAATTACTTAAACTCTCTGTGGTTCACTTAACTCATTGGTAAAATAAGGACAATAATATCTTCTCCTTAGAATTATGACGATTAGCTCATAACAAGGATTTAGAGAACAATGCTTGGCACATAGTATGTACTCTGTAAACATCAGCTGTATGATTATTACTAGAAATTTCAGTATTCATAGCAGTAATTTTATCACTATTAGAAGTGACAAGGAGTGTTGAAAGGCTCAGAAATTAATGTTCTACAATATGTTCTAGGTCTTATTATTATTAAGACCTTGTGTTTGTTTTTCACTAAAGTATAATTGATATACATCATATTACTTTCAGGTATATATATGTGTGGTCTCTCTCTCTCTGTCTCTCTCTCTCTCTATATATATATACACATACCATATTTTCTTATCCAACCCCCTCCCCTCTGGTCACAACCAGTTTATTCTTTGTGTCTATCTTACTGTTTTGCTTATTTATTTGTTTTGGTTTTTTAGAGTTTACATATAAGTAAAATCACACAGTAATTGTTTAATCTAACTTATTTCCCTTTAGAGACTATTATTCAGCCATAAAATAAATTTTGTCAGTTTTGATAACCTGAGTGAGCCTAGAAGAGAGTCAAAGTAGGTAAAAAAGATGAATAGCTACAAACTTCCAGGTAAAACACAAATGTCATGGGGATAAAATGTGCAGTATAGGGAATATAGTCAATAATATAATAATTTTGTGTGGTGAGAGGTGGTATCTAGACTTATCACAGTGACCAGTTTAAAATGAGTGTAAATATCAAATAACTGTGATATATACTTGAAACTAATATGATATATATCAATTATACTCTAATAAAAAACAAACATAAGATCTTAATAAGCAATAAGATCTAGAACTTATTGCATAACATTAATTTCTGATCATTTCAATACTCTTTGGCACTTCTAATAATGACAAAATTACTATTAGGGGTACTGCAATTTCTGGTAATAATCATATAGCTGATGTTTACAGAGTACATACTATGTGCCAAGCATTATTCTTTACATCTTTGTTATGAGCTAGTCATAATTCTAAGGAGAAGATATTATCCTTATTTTACCAATGACTTAAGTGAACCACAGAGAGTTCAAGTAACTTTCCCAAGGATACAGTATTACCGAACAGCTATGTCACAATCAACTAATTCTACTTCGGTTTAAAAACTTGTGCCAATTATTTCAGATATATATATATATATAAATAAAACTATCCAAGATATTTTTAAATAATTTCTAAACTAGCAGGCTTTATTTCTCTTTGACAAACATTTGCTGAGGCCATGCTCTGTGTCATTCACTGAGACAGGAACCAGAGGTTCACGGATATTTAAGACTGAGTTCCATTCCTCCTGAAGCTCATAATCTAGTGGATATTTTCCATGAGCAATCTGACTTGCTGACAATACCAAATTACTCTGTGTGTGTGTGCATGTACACTGACTAATGTTTAGGGCAATTACCCTAAGAAGGATAAACATGGGAAACACATGTGCTTATTTGTATTTTTTGTATCTATATAGGTTAATTCCATTTCACTTTTATATAGTAACATATGCTTTATATGGTGCTCATAAAATATGAGAAAACAAGAGTGTTTCAGGGGAGAAATGGAATTGAAAGACTCTTGAAGAAGGTTCCCTAGACTCACCACTGCAAAGACATGCTTGGCTAAACTAGAGTGTGTGTGTGGTCTGGCCTAGAGCATGCAATGTCCCTCTGGTGTGGGTTTTTGCCACAGAGTAAAGGGCAGGGACAGAGAAGGCGATGGCACCCCACTCCAGTACTCTTGCCTGGAAAATCCCATGCACGGAGAAGCCTGGTGGCAGTCCATGGGGTCACTAAGAGTCGGACATGACTGAACGACTTCACTTTCACTTTCATGCATTGGAGAAGGAAATGGCAACCCACTCCAGTGTTCTTGCCTGGAGAATCCCAGGAACAGGGGAGCCTGGTGGGCTGCCGTCTATGGGGTCGCACAGATTCGGACACAACTGAAGCAACTTAGCAGCAGCAGCAGCAGCAAGGGCAGGGAAAAAGTAAGAAGCCACTTGAGCTAAAAGAAAGGAAGGAGGGAGCTATTTCCTCACTTTGGACATAAACTTGGCTGCAGAAAGGCCATGTATGCATGCACAGTCTTCACTTTTGACAAGAAGGGAGCATTCTACACCAACACAAGAGTGTCTTAAAGGTCTGGAACAGAGGTTTCTACCTGAATCCACGGTTCTCCCCAAGGTTTCCTTGGGTTCTAGAACTTGGTTGAGAAAAAGCCTCACTTTTTATTCCCAATAACTTTAACTGAATTGTAGCATGTCTTTGCATTATAAATGTAGACAGTAAACCACAGGAGTATTAGCAATATTTGTGACTTTTCACCAATAGAAATAGGATACTGCCCAGTTGCATGACAGTTATTACAAACATTTCAGAATTCTTTTAAACTTAATAGTTGTTATTATCCTAAATGTAGATCACACATGATCACATTCTTCCCATGTAATGTTGCCAGATGACTCTCATGCAACCCACAGCCAGGCGTCATCAGCCACCAACTACTGGTTTCCCAGACATCTGCAATACATTCTGTCTCTACAATGGTTTGTTGATCAATATGTGGAAAGGGATGAGTCATTTTCATGATGTGTTACTGAATGGTTTCTGATATAAATGGTATCAAAGATGCTATCATAGCCAAATATGAGCTCATTGATCACAAAACTAAAATCGTGAAACGTTGGAGTGTAACTCAAAAATCCATGGAGATTTCTGGTATTCCTTGATAGACTATCCTGGCCTTGTAATACCATCGATGGCAGCCTTTACTCTAAATACCTCAATATATCTTTGTGAATTGGGATCTCTACACTTGTAACCATCGAAACAAAAAATCAACATTGACCAAACATCCAGCATGACACATGTGTTGCCTTGACAAAACCACCCCATAGTTCAATATCTTTATTTGAGGAAAGAAACAGTGGCCTTGAATTGGACTTCATACTAATAAGCTTATAAAAAAATAAAATACACTTCTAACTTGCTTATGTTCTAAATGTATTGTTTTGCTATTGAATACGTTAATGCCAATACCATACATTTTAATTTTTAAAGATTATTGTAGCTATTTAAATTAAGTTAGTTTATTTTGTGGTCTTTTGCTTTTATATATGGCTTATTTTAAACTTTAATTTTTTTCTTCTAAAAGTTATTCATAGGATTCAACAGGCTGCCAAAGGTATCTGTGGTATAAGAAAAGTTTAATAACCCCTGGACTAAGCAATATTACAGTGACTAGGAAACCAGGAGACAGAGTAGTCAGATATGCTTGAGATATACCATGGAAATGGCTGATTTACCATCACCTTTCAGCTGACTGTGTTAGTGAAAAGTCAGGTGCTATAACAAACAGCCCCCAGATTTCAATGGCTTGGAACAATATGAGTTTGTTTCTTGGAGGGGACAGTACTGAAAAGAGTGAAAAAGTCAGCATAGAAACCCTGGCCTGTGCAGCATGTTAATGATTTAGGATGACGGAGCCTCTGCCATTTTAGCACATGACTTGACAATTTTCCATGATACTGACTCAGCCAACTGGAAGAGGAAAAGAGCATGGAGAGGTACCAATGGAAGGTTGGTATGGGCCTTCCACTTGATGGCTAGAACTCAGACGTATGGCTGCACAAAGCTGTGAAACAGTAGAGGAGGTAGGGCTGGTAAACATCTAGCCAGGCTTTCCCCTTGTTTATCCACAAATTATAGACAAATGGTGCTAGACTCCTTGGAGAGCTTCTAGGAAATTACAAATCCCTGATCTACTGACTAAGAAGTTCTCAGGGTGATATTTAGGACTCTAATGGAAAGAATAGTGTAGATTGGACAATACCTTTATTAAGGAATAACACTGTTATAGGGAAGAAGGAGGAAGAGCCAAAGCAAGAAACTGACAAAAAGAATGAATAAAGAGTAGGTAGTTACAGGAATGAAGGATGGAGTTCCAAGTAGGAGGCAGCAGCCAAAGGCATTGAGTGCCTTTAGTGTGCACACAAGATGTGCACACAAGATATTAAAGACGACACGCATAAATCTGTGACTTTGGTAGGCTCATTAGTCCAGGCCGAGATGTATATCTTACTCTTTCTCAGAGAAACCTGATACAGCCAAAACTTCAGGACAGGAACTCTGATGATGCTGCAGGTTTTTTGTTTTGTTTTTCCTTCTAGTTCAAAATACTGGGTATTATGACCACTGACTAACACATCAGTAATGAGGAGATCCTGGTTTTGAGAGAACAGGGTGGTTTTGCTTTTGGAAACACTGTGCTGTCGGCATCTCTGAGACAAGGTGCAGCTCTGTAGAAAGGATAAGAACTCAGAAGAAAGACTGAGTTTATAGGCTACACACCATGTTTATGTCCTCCTACGTGTGGTGGGCTATGGGAATGAACAAGATTATCCTTCTAAAATGTGTGGTTGGAGAAAAGAGAAAGAGTCTTCTGTGTGATTCAGATAAAAACTGTATATATGAAAATATACAGTGAAGGTCCAGGCTGGAGCCTAGACGATTTGACGAGAAATGGGAAGGTTATTAAAGTAGGCCGGGACTTTTGAAATCTCTGTTTTAGACATTGCAGCTATTGTACAACTCCTTTTTTTTTTTTTTTCCTGCCCTTTTTATTTCAAAGAATCCACTAGAGAAGCAATGGGAAAAGTTGGCCTGGGTATTAATCCTCTCCCACTAATGTGTAATTCTGTTCCCTTTTGACTTCCATTTCCTGGTAAAAAGCATCAGTTCCACTGCAGGCAGTCCCTGCAGTGTTATTACTTCTCTTCTTGGCTCTTTTATCTCTAGATAAGACACAGCATCCCCCTTAGATAGCAGTCCTGCCTTCAGTCTCCCTATGGACATCTTCCTTTCCACCAGCCCCGAAATGGACACTTCATGGAGGAGGAGAGAGTCTTGCACAATCACAATCAAACGTATGACTTATTTTTAAGCTAACAAACAATCCTTCTGACTCCCTCAGGAGACAAATTCTAATATTTCCAAAGGAAAGTAGAGTCAGCGCCATGGGCTGGCTCCCTGGGATGTACTGTAAATAGCCTCCAGACCAGGAGTAAAGAATGCAGCTTGGTTGGAAGAAAGGAAGACAAGGCCCAGAGAAATGACCACGCTGGCTTGTTGTTTTTCCAAACATGTTCATATTGGCAAAGCTCAGCCTGATGTCCACAGAACACACTTATCGCCTCACACAGCCAGGCTCTGTCATGTGGAATCAACTGACATCTGGGAGCTGTTTCATGTTTCTCTCCTTCATCTGCCCTCACTCAAGCACTTACTCAACCAGTTACTCAACCACGCATAAAGAGAGAAAGCAGTGATAATCAGGTCGCCTTCTATACTGCACTGCACATCGTAAAGCTCTATTAAAATAATGACATCACTCACTAGCAAATGTATTTCCCAGGTTGCTCTTAATTTCATTAAGGAGAAGGATTCAAACAGAGAGAGCTGTGAAAATGTTCAAGATATGAAATCTTAGGGAAAGTCATAAGACAACATCTTATGGGTTTTTTCATCTCTTTCTTATGCCATGTCAGGGATTGGGAGGGAAGTAGTTTCTAATCATACATAGGACGAGGAGTCCGTGTGTAGATGAATGAGTCTTCCAGCAAGCAAGAATACTGGAGTGGGTAGCCTTTCCCTTCTCCAGGGGATCTTCTTGACTCAGGGATCGAACCTGGGTCTCCTGTATTGCAGGCAGATTCTTTACCATCTGAGCCACCAAGGAAGCTCCAGTTATTAATCATTTTCTAATGTGCATGCATAGGAGGAGGGCTTGGTGCATAGAGGGGTGAGTCTTCCTGTTAGCAAGGAAGAGAATGGAAGGAGTATCCCAGGATTCTTCTCACCTGATTCAAGAGTCAACCATGATGGTGGAGAGTGGTCCCTATTGCAGTCAACATAGGTTCTTGTATCATCTGCTGGTCTCCCAAAGAAGCCACTTTCTGGTACAGAAATGGGTTGGTTCAAGGATTTGAACTTTAAGAATTAGGCTGAAAAACTCTGTTCCACTAGCAAATATCCTAAGTCAAGCTTATGCTTCCTACTGTGCCTGACAATGATAACCAGAGAAGGACCTCAATGGCTATTGTTTTACTCACACATAGAAAGTCACATACAGAATTTTCTCCAAGAGTTATTTAAAATTGCTCCAATTCTTTTAAAATTCTTTACCAAACTCTATCCCAGTAAATTTCAAGGAGTAATTTAGACCACTTTTTCACCAAGACTGAAGCCATCAAGGTTGAGTTTCTTTTGATTCTTTCTATATATATAGCAGACATTTTTGTGGCTTCTCAAGCATCACTTCACCTTTAAAGGAAGCACCGCTTCTCCTTCAGGGCATAACAAGACCCTCCAGTAATCCTCAGACCATCACCTCCACCTTCAAAAGGCCTTGCCCAAATAACTATTCTCTCTCCTTTCTTCCGTTATCTCTCCTTTCTTCCATTCTCTCCCTCCTGTATTAATCATGGTTTTAAATTTTATGATGTTTTGACAGCCCCTCCCAGGGTTGGCTAATTCCTAGAGATAATGAGCAACTTGCCTGCAAACACATTTTTCACATGCAAACCAACCAATTCCCATACACCCAGCCACCTCCTTCATTTCACTTTCACACACCGAGCAAATATTCCCTCTGCCCTAAATCAACACAGGGCCAGGCACCAGATAACCACTGCTGTATCCCACAGCCCACCAACATTATCCCTACAGCGAATCCTGAACTGTTTCCCCTGGCCTGCTCTAGCCACAGAAAACCCAATAAATGCTCTGGGCTATGCTTTCTCCCCACTGCCCCTGGACCAAGCCTGGGGCTTCCTCATGCTGCCCTGCACTGTGTGGTGTGACCTTTCGTCTTGAAAATTGTAAGCAGCTTTCTTTTTTCTCCCCATTGACTTGACCCCCCTGTGTCATCACTCAGTCCCTCTGTGAAATACAATTCCACAGCTTCATCTGAATACAACTTTCTCTTACTCCCATTTTTCTCTTCTCTCTCCCTCTTTGGTTGCTTCTCTCAATTTATTTTACATATTTCACTTGGAAATGTGATTGTTTTGGCAAGAATGTTTTTAAAAGTTTAAAAACTGAAGCAACACAGAACAATGCATGGGAAATCTTATGATCCAGAGAAAAACACTGCTAACCTTCTAATGAATATCTCTCTAGACATATCTTGTATAAATAAGTATATATATATATATATGTAATATTTTGAATAAATGGGATAGTACCACACTTCTTTCAATAATATGCTAACAGCTTTACATTTCAATAAATAAGGGTCTAAGGAGATCCAACCAGTCCATTCTGAAGGAGATCAGCCCTGGGATTTCTTTGGAAGGAATGATGCTAAAGCTGAAACTCCAGTACTTTGGCCACCTCATGCGAAGGGTTGATTCATTGGAAAAGACCCTGATGCTGGGAGGGATTGGGGGCAGGAGGAGAAAGCGACGACAGAGGATGAGATGGCTGGATGGCATCACTGACTCGATGGACGTGAGTCTGAGTGAACTCCGGGAGTTGGTGATGGACAGGGAGGCCTGGCGTGCTGCAATTCATGGGGTCGCAAAGAGTCGGACATGACTGAGCAACTGATTTGATCTGATCTGATGTTATCAATTTTAGTAACAAAAAAATTTTAGGTATATCACAATTTACCTAATCTATTATATATTTCACTGCTTCTATTTTTTGCTGATTTAAACAATAATTAAGTAAACTTCTTTATTCACTTAGATTTTTACATTTGCATATTTATCTTGGTATAAATTTCCAGAAGTGGGTTTGGTAGGTCAAAGGATACATACCAAATCAAACATCAGAAAATATGTCATTATTTATATTTAATTCCCACGCCAGTAGTATATGAGAGCAATAATTTTCCAACTCTTCTTAAAAGAATATTTTCAATCTTTTTAACTGAATCACCAATTTAGCAGTAGGTGAAAAAAATACCTTATTTTATTTGAGTACCTTTAATTAGGATTAGTTTTCTTTTATATAAAGTATATATTAATTTGTATTTCTTTTTTATAAATTACATTCTTCATCTATTTTTCTAATGGCTACTCATTTATATTCTTAATTATTCTGTAATGCTCTTTATGTATTTAAAAATCAAATCAGTGTCAGTTATATAATTGATAAACCAGTTTCCCTGATGGCTATTTTTCTTCCAATCTTATTATTACATTTTTTCATATAGAAGTTGTAACTTCTAAGGCAGCCAATTTTGTTGATACTTTCCTTTTTGGTTTCTAGCTTCACTGGAGTTCTTCGAGTTTCTCAGCCACTACATTATAAAATGTCCTCAGTGGTTTCGTTTCCTGTCACATCTTTGATCCTCCTGGAGTTTGTGTTGAGCTACAGAGTGAATGATGACCTCCTTTTCCATCCTCTTTCCCTTTATTTTCTACCTGCAGAGGCATTCCTGTTCAGAAACCCAACGTTCATCTGAGACCCTTCCCTTCTCTTTGTCCCACACATCCAGGTAGTCACTTAAATAGCCCTCATGAACTTCAGAGGGTTTTACAAACTTTATGAAATGTTTCCACACGTATGACCTCATCTGAGCCTCTTCACAGCCGGGAAGGAATTAGGTGAGCCCTCCTTCCCTTGTTGCCTTTATTAACACGTGTTCAGGTACATGCTGGGGAGGAAGAAGAGGAAGCCTGAGAAGTTGTGGCTTACTCCAGGAGGTTCCAAGAGTGAGAAAAAAATGAAGTTCATCCTAAAGCCCAACTCATCCCTTTTATAACAACACATCAACTCTGAAACCTTATCGATCCAGCTGTTGTAAATCTGCCCTATCTACCCTGTTTTCCCTTCTAAATACTCCAGTTGACATTTTTATTATCTCTTACCTGCATCTTTTCAGACACCCCACATCCCACACCCTATCAATATACACAAGGTTTTAGATACATCTTCCTTGGGTTCTGTTTGCCTGCTTAGAAATCCTTCAACATACTGAGTAGGTCTTTGCCAGGCACATAAAGACCTTCAAGATATGGCCTCAGCCAGTCTTTCACGTTGTCTACATTTATTCTTCTCCAGGGACTGTGGGTTTCAGGAACGTGAAGGATTTCCCAGTCCTCGAGCCTGCCTCATACTGCCCTATATCCACACCTTCCTCAGAGACTACCCACTGTCTCTCCTTTCTCTATGTTTGCCCAGGTGGCTCAGTGATAAAGAATCCACCAGCCAAGCAGGAGATGTGGTTCAATCCCTGGGCCAGGGATATCCCCTGGAGAAGGAAATGGCAACCCACCCCAGTATTCTTTCCTGGGAAATCCCATGGACAGTGGATCCTGGATGGCTTCAGGCCATAAGATCACGAAGAGTCGGACATGATTAGTGACTGAACAACTCCTTTCTCTCCTTGCTCCAGCTGAAATCCCACTGCCTTCATGAAACTCTCCCTGGAACCTTCCAGTGGACATTTTCTCTTTTCACCCTTTAACTTCCCACAATCCTTTATCAGGGTCTCTCTCATGACTCACAATTCTCTACTTTACAGCCTGTGCCAGTGTCTTAATTTTCTTATCAGACTGTCAACTTCTTGAGTTAATAGATTGCCTCTTCTTTAAATTTTATCACCCCTCTCCCAACGCTTAGAAAAATGACTAGCACAGGTAAATATTTGAAAAATAAAGCATTTAGTGACTGAATGTACAAATGTAAGAATGATGGAATGCAGGGATAAACTGAGTGGGTGACTTTGGATTATTTGGGGAAGCCTCTATATTGGAAAGATTTTCTCCTTTTATCTCTTTTGCCTGCCCCAATACCCACTAGCACACACTCTTGATAACTTGAGTCTGAAATCCCACCAGTAGAAGACCATGATTTCCATTTATTACTTTGATTTGTGCAAAATGTTGATGTCCTAAGAATCAGAAGCCCACATTTCTCAGAGAAATGCTTCATCATCTACGACAAGGGTCCCCAACCTCAGGGATCTAATGTCTGATGATCTGAGGTAGAGCTGATGTAGTAAAAATGAAATAAAGTACACAATATATGTAATGCACTTGAATCATCCCCAAACCATCCCCTCCGCCCCATTTCATATAAAAATTGTCTTCCATGAAACTGGTCCCTGATGCCAGAAAGGTGGTGGTCTATGATGAATCAAAGTTTTGAGAAGGGGAATTTCCCCAAAGCCTAGGGATGGTTGCATACGGAATGGAATAGCAAGCCTCATAAAGGCCACAGAAGAGAAGCAGAAGGAAAAATTGGGCCAGTTTGGAGGAATTGGCCATTAATACAAGAGTCTGTCTTCTTTCCAACCCTGTGGCTTGGTTTACAGCCCTCAGAGTTCCGCATAGGAACCTTTTCTTCTTTATGTCTCACCCCTCACCTGTGACAGCTCAGCTGACCCCTGGGGAGCTAAGGTTTAGGGTCTGCTAGGCTGCCCTTGAAATGGCACAGCCTGTCACACACCCTACTGCCCCTCTGGCCCAGGGAAGTCCTCGTTCCCAACAGGGACATCATGTCTCAGAGAGGAGAGGAACAGCCGTGGGACACGTGGAAAGGATGGTATGTTCAAAAAGAAAACTGGCCAACAACACCCTCTCACCCCAAAGGCAAGGCATCACTTTAGAGAGGGCTGAGTGCCAATTTGTTAGAATTGAATAAATCAGATTTCTAATGTTTAGTAACAGATGTTCTGGCTACAAGTCATGAAATCATTTAATATTGCTTTATGCTCCGGTAATAAAAAAAAAAAGTCATCTGGCTCCACTTGGCCCAGGTTACATATCTTCCTCAAAGGGTCAAAATGATTTGATGCAACTCTTGGATCAAAAGGCCTAATGCTCTCTGTTTGTTACAGGCTGTGGATGGGGTTTGCTCAGAAAACAGGGCAGATGCTGGCATCATGTATCCAATGGCCTGAGATGTGCCCTTGATAACCCCCAAAACTTGCTCTAATTCTGGGTCTTGAAGAATCTGAATGCTCTCCAGAAGGCTCACTTTTTCCATCCTCTACATATCTCACACCTGGCAGTGTGAACATCCCAGGAAGGTAAAAATAGGTTGACCAGCTATCCTGGATGTGACTGGCAAAATGCCAGAGCTTTATCTCTACAGCCCTGAAGGGGAGCAAATAACTAGGAATGATTTGGCCTTCTTAGAACAGGCTTTGCAGATGGGTTTGGACTCATCTCCTGAGATGGGGAGCAAGGGGGAAATGTGCCTGATGAAGCCTGATAATAAATCAGGCTTCAACATAGATAAACGGTGAAATTGCCAAGATGACTCAAATGTTGAAATAACCAAGTTAATCAAAAAGATCTAAAGAAAAGTGTGATAAATAACAATACAGTGATTCCTTACCCTAAGAGAAAATCTAAGGGAAAAATCAAACAAAGACAAGCTCGGGGATCAAAGATGGAGATGGCCTCATTGGAGCACCATTCCAGAAGCAAATTGAAGGGAGATAAAGGGGGATCCAAGGGCTGTAAAAAAGGAACCATTGCTGCAACTTCTCAAAGAGAGTGATAATTCCTTCCTAGGAAGCTTGATGTCAATACTTAGTAAAATAAATGACAAATGCTGAGCAGCAACATAAACACCACGTAGGATCACGAATTGTAGAGGAGGACATGACTTGGACTCGGAGGATACTGGAGGCCATGGTGCCAAGTAAATCTTACAGTTAAATCAACACACACACACACAGGCTCTGGCAGCAGGTAGGAGAAAGGCAGACAGCAGCCTGGGAGACGCTTCTGAGGCCCCCTTCCTGCTAGCCCAAGTGGTGGCCCATGATACCTCTGCTGAGAAAGCCCCCTTCCCTGATCCTTGCCCACAAATGAAATCTCACGTTCAGGTCCTCACTGCATTCCTGCACGGAGATGCCCAACCCTATATCCACTGTGTTAGATTCTCTGGACACAGATACCTCAAGTGTTTGCTGGACTTTTAAGCAGCTGACAGCTTATCTGGGGAACTGAGATGAAAATAAATGAGCATACATACTAAAGTAGAATTGTGCCCAAAGGCATGGTGAGAACCCAGAGGGGAAGTGAACATCAGGCACAGGGTCTAGATTTGTACAAAGATGCCTTGTTACCCCAGAGCTATGTTGGTGGTGGTGGTGGTGTTCAGTCACTAAGTTGTGTCTGATTCTTTTGTGACCGCATGGACTGTAGCTGACCAGGCTCCTCTGTCCATAGGATTTTCCAGGCAAGAATACTGGAGTGGGTTTGCCATTTTCTTCTCCAGGAGATCTTCCTGACCCAGGGATCAAACCCATGTCTTCTGCATTGGCAGGCAGATTTTTCTTTGGCGCTGAACGGCCTGCAGATATGTGGAGAGAAGTCAATCTGTGGTTCTTGCTCTCAGGCTCCTAGATCAGAATGTGTATCAAGGCAGTAAGAAGCATGGGTGGAACATCATTCTATGGTCATCTAGATAAAGCACAGTGTCCGGGTTTCCTGAAAGAAATCTGAGGTCACATGGCTCAATAAAAAGGTCCTGGGCTGGTTCAAGATTCCCATGATGTTGTGAAAGGTTTAAAAATGTTGTTGATTAACAGAGCACTTTGTTTTTTGAGGGGAGACTAAAGGCAATAAGTAATGGTGGTGCCCAACCCAGCAAGATGAGAAATGTCTGAGAATCAGAGTGTCAGGGCCCAGAAGGATTCAATAACTCAACTCCTTCAATGACAGATGGGGAAGCAGAGACTCAACCAGGAGACCTGAATTCCCATGGTCACTGTGCTGGTAGGTGGCAGAACAGGAAGTTAGATCTAATCTGGTCATGGTTCCTCGGGGAGAAAGCATCCTCTCCTACTCACCTTTCCATTTTAGGAAAATCTCTCCGAGTTAGAGGAAATGCAAGGGTACCATTTGCTCTGTTTGGGTAATGTTTGCTGTAGTAATCAAGCTCTCACTTTCTTTACCAAGACATCTTGCTTTGAACCTGTAGCCCACGGTCTAATTCTCTCTGTGCCATTTTAGCAGAAGCAATGAGGAAGTTGGGGCAACTTCTTTAGAGAAGAACAGAAGTCAAGACAAGGACCTTGAGCTGAGATGGAGTACTAAGGGTCAAGAGGCTGGCACTGGGCATGGCGAGTGGCTGACCAGAGCTCCTGGGCATTGATTTAGAGAAAGACTTGGGGTCCGCTGGTGGCCCCTGCATTAAATTTCTGCTTCTGCCACTAAGCGTGTGAGGTCGGGCAAGTTTCTTACTATTTTTCATTGGCTTTAAAGGCCCATTTTTTCCTATATTTTAAAATCTCTGAAATTTTGATGCACCTTGCTACTGATGAAGGTATCAGAGATTTTTGTTTTCCTTGGGTGACGCCAATTGTATTTAAGGTTTGATAACATTTAGCAGTATTTCTGATCTGTTCATCTGTAAGATGGAAATACTAAAAACTGTTTTGAAATATATAAGGGTCAAATTAGATGATGTTTAAAAAGAGAAGAAAACATTTAGGAAAGTATCCTGTATTTAATAATGGTCTCAAATGGGAAATGTAGGTATTGAATGATAACTCCCTCATCTGAGTCATCTGAGTCACGTTGTCCCCAGTCCTTGGTTCACAAACAAGATGACCTGATAAATGCGTGGCGGCTACTCTCTAGTTACTCTGCAGCATTGGGATCTTCTGGGACCAAGGATTGAAGCTATGTCTCCTGCTTTGGCAGGCAGAGTCTCCACCACTGAGCCATCCAAAAATTTTTTTGAAAATTATTTGACAGATTTATTATAAAACGTAATTATTGTTGAAATAAAGTTTACCAGAATAACGATTTTAAAAAAGATGACCTGGGAAAATGGAATAATACAAATACCTAATATCTCTACATGGCTTGTTTGGTTCAGACCCTGTGCCAGTTGGTAGATGGCCCTGTACCTCAGGAAGCTTGTAAGCAGTGTGGACGATCTGACGGCAAACAAGATGGTGAGCTGGGACTTTTTGGCTTCCCTGGTGGCTTGGTGGTAAAGAACTCATGTGCCAAGTCAGGTAGATGCAGGAGGCACAGGTTCGATCCCTGGCTCAGGAAGATTCCCTAGAGAAGGAAATGGCAACCCACTACAGTATTCTTGCCTGGGAAATCCCCATGGACAGAGGAGCCTGGCAGGCTTATACTCCAATGGGGTCACAAAAGAGTTGGACTCAACTCAGTGACTAAATAACAACATGGGTTTTCCTTCACTTTATTTTGCAGCACTCTGAGGGTACAGTGAGCTCCCTACCTGTTGAAGATCACCCAGTTAACAGCAAATCTCTGGTTTCCGTTATTTCTCTGTGATAGCGCCCCATGCTTTCCACCACCAAGCAGATGAGCTGAGAGTTGACTACTGCACACTCAAGGAGACCCCTGTACTTTATGTTGTCTGGAATCAGACCTCTTCCTCTGGGTTCTAATCAGACCTCTTCCTCTGGGTTCTAGTGTGGACACTAGGCTTTTCTATTCATCCTAGGAAACTGGATTAACATGTTGGAAAAGGTGTCAGGAGCTGGAGGAGAACTACCACAGGTGTTACAGAAACGAATCCTGCAAACATGTCTAATCCTGACTCGACCTAAGACCCTTCCTCGCTCCTCCTGGTGCAAAGCCCCAACCATGACAACCTCACATAGAAGCGAAGGCAGTGGGGAAACACCATCAGGGTCTTGTTACAATGGTTTGAACTCAAACAATCTCCTGATGGCTTCTCTGGGCCGAGGCCAACGGCAATGGTGTGTTCTTCACAAGTAGTCTTTTCCCATTTCTGGGACTCCCCGAGGTGTATTCAATAATGCGCTCCTCATTCTGCAGCAGATGGAAAAGTGTTTAAAAAGGTGCCAGGTTTATTTATGGAAGCATGAGATTGAATTTAAGAGATGTGCTTGGCCAAGATGAAATGTGAGCGCTCAAAACAGGAAGTGTATTTTACTGCCTATTTATTTTATTGCCGTATCAGCTGCCCAGAGCCGGAGAATCCTTCCTCTCAGGAATTATTTATTTTCTAACTTCTGAACCAGAACATCTTGACCATCAGCATTTATGCTCCTTGCTGCCAGATTCCCAACTACAAACATGTGCCTTGCTGTCATTCAGAGGGGATCCACTGAGGTTTCAGGGAAAAACATTTGGCCTCTAATAGTTTGTACTGAATCCTTTTTTTTTTTTTTTTTAATGTAAGTGGAGATGTTTCAAACAAATTGAATCAAAAGGACAAAAGATGATACAAATCTTAAAATAGCTCTTAGAATCCTAGAGGAATTCTTGAATGTTCTCATTTATCTCAAAATATCAAATACTCAGTATTCTGTCCTTACCTTTTAATGGGGAGTTTCTCAGGTGGCTCTACTTGTAAACAAACTTCCTGTCAATGTAGGGATGGAAAAGATGTGGGTTCAATCTCTGGGTCAGGAAGATCCCCTCAAAGAGGGCATGGCAATCCACTCCTGTATTCTTGCCTAGAGAATCCCATGGACAGATGGGCCTGGCAGGCTACAGTCCATAGGGTCCCATAGGACTGAAGTGACTTAGCATGCACACACACACCATTTAATGGATATGAAAAATTTCATGGAAGAAAATGAATGTCTAGTCATTTGGACATATTGCTATTTACCTGGTGAGAATGAAGTCATGGACCCTAATTTAGTGACTTGTTCAGAGTATAGTTCTCCCCTCCTGCACTGATACTTTCACCACTTTTTTCAAGAGTTGAAAGTTATTACTCTAGTCTTCATTTAAAAGGCCGATAATAATTTGTCAGAAACAACATTTGATATTTGAAGAAATAACCTGATGCACACAAAAGCAAGAACGAAAACTCCGGAGGAATGAAATACACATGAACAAAAAAACAGGCTCTGAAAGCAAGCATGAATATTGTTGCTAAAAAAGGAGGGGCAGAGCTTCTCTGTAAGAGTTTTAAGGAAAAGCCATCCCAGCCTAGTCCACTAGAGTCATCTAGACCATCTAGTCTGAATGTTTTGGAAAAGGTATCTTTTCTCACGTCGATTTTACCTGCACAACTCAAGCTGCTGAAGCCCTTAGGCAGAAGATGTGTTACAATGCCGCCACCTGCTGGATACTCTCTGAAACTTTTTTTAAATCTTGTCTTTCTCCCACTAAAAACTTTTCAATGACTCCATATTGCGGACGGAAAACGAAATCTTAAATCCCTGGCGTTGAACGCCATTTCTGATCTCACATAAGTTTATTTTCATGTCTCGTGTCCTGATAGCCCCTTGCATGGATACTCTGGTGACACTCCTCAGGATAAGTTCAAATGTTCTAACTCCTCATTCACAGGCCCAGTATTAATTCAATGCGTAAACCAGAGGAGCAGCTTGACAGAATAAAGCCGCAAGGTATGAGGTGCCCACGTTATGTGGGACACCCCAATGCTCCTAACAACTGAAGACTGAGTTTAAACAGGAGAAAAGTTAGCAATAGAAAAACAGGTGAAGGACACGAATACACACAAAATACATGTTAAAGTAAATATCAGAAAGCAAATGGATAAATTCACAAATGATAAAAAATCCAAATGAAAGTCAAGCAATATCATGTTTGTCCATAAAGTTTAAAATGATTGTTTTTAAAATGATGCTGTGCTGTATTGTGAAGGTCTAGAAAATAAATCATCGCCTAGGCTTTTGCCAGATAGCACTTCTGAAAGGCAATTTGTAAATGTTCGTCACAGGCCTTAGAATATGAATGAGTACACTTTAGTCCAGAAATTCTATATTAAAAATTATCTTTAGGCTATTACCACAGTTTTGTCCTAGGATATATTCCACTAGAATGATGGCTATCATGGAAGCATTAATTGCAACAGATAAAAGTTTGAAAAACTTACATGGCAAACCTTAGGAGATTTGTTATATTCATGTGATAAATTTAAGTAATCACTGCAATTAATATTGTGATAAAATTGTTTATTATAAGTGTATTATTCATATATTATTTAGTGAAAAGTAGAATACTGAAACTCAACATATGGTTTGATTCTACTTTTGTTTTTAAAATATGTGTATAAAACAGTAATTGCATAATAATACTCTAAAATATGAATGATTATTAGTAATAAAACTAAACTAAATAAATAATAATGATGATGATCCAGGTGGCAGAAACATGAGCACCCTTTATTTTCCCCAAATTTCAAAATGTATTGTTAAGAAAGAAAATGATAGAAACCTAATGAAAGCAGGATTCATATTAGGTTGGATCTGTGCATAGTTTTTTACTAACTTCAGCTTGTCATAATTTTTGGTTTTGGTTAGTGTCTAGTGCAGTTGGTATCTCTGGGATGCCTAATAATTTCCTCTCTACCAGGTCCAATGTGGGTGAGGGTGTGGAGAAATGGTGCCTGAACAATGCCAGATAAAAACTGTAACTGAACAAAGTGTTCTATAAAGAATCTTACCCACCTCTATCAGGAGCCATAAAAATGCTACATGCTGCAACTCTATAATCCCATTATAAATATCCCATCCAAATGGCATACTTCCAATAAAAGAGGTAAACTATTCATGCTCAAAATGTTTATTACTAAGAGCATTAATACTGAAATGTTTGAAAACAATTTCAATATCCAATAATAGACAGAAGGTTAAGTGAGTCCTAGGGTATGCATTCAATGAAATTTTCAGTAGCCATTAAAATAATTCTTTTGAAAATTGCATAGCAGGATTTTATGCCCAAGGCATAAACGTTAAGTGAAAAAATAAGTAGCATAAGACATATGTGGCTTCTTGTGATTTTGAGTATGCAAAAATAAGTCTGCACATCATGAAAGAAAAGAAGAAAACGTGGAAAGGAAGGGAGAACAATTAAAACTGTCTTGTATTTCACGGTTTTTATTCGAAATAAAAGTAATCTATGTCCTTTTTAGATTGTAAGTCTCTGCCCAGGATGTGAGGATAGAAAGCAAAATCCACAGTGGTCCAGTGTGATGGAAGCTGTGAGAATCTGAAGGTGTGAGGAGTAGCAGAAGCGCTTCATCTCCACAAACAGCTTGCTAGGCAAGTCTGCTCATGGAAAACTCCATGACTATGGTGACTTTCTCCAAGGATGTTTCTGCTGGGGGGGGCGGGGGAAGCAACTTTTTAGCTCTGATGTTTCGGAGAAACATATAGGGCTCTGACCTTCTACCCCACACTCTATTTAACTCAATGAGTAGAGGTTTTACAAGGGGAACTTGGATCTTCAGTTTATATAACTTAATCCCTTGGTAATTTTCTCTTACAGAGACACCCTATTTTGTCGAGCAGTAGACCAACTAAGTGACCCGGAGCACATGGATCCAAACAAGGAAAGAGAGATTTAAAGAAAGAGACAAATTGGCCTTTAATTGAAGGAAGAATGAGCCAGCTCAGTGCAGCCTTCTCTGAAATAGCAGATCCTCTAAAGACATGCTTCTGCTCTCAAAGAGGTTGGCCTGGCAACTTGCTTACACACTCCACTTGGGGAAACTTCTTTTCAGCACCAGCCAAAATGCCGATCCAGGTTCTTTTTGCCTAGCAGCCTTGAAAGCTTGCACGCATTTAGAGAAAATACTTTCAAATGACTCCGGAGTTCTGCTTTATGTTTTCTGTTCCTTTGAACTTATTACCTCTTTACAATGTCTTGGACTATTAGTTTGGGAACATTTAAAGTTAATGACTATATGGAAAGTAAAACAACACTTTGATGTAGCCCAAGTCATTCATTTCTCTCTTTCATACACAGGAGGTTATAGAAGGCTGGGTGATGCCAGATCAAGTCATTTCAGGAATAAATAACTTATTTGGGGGTCTATATGGATGGTTGCTCAGGGGAAAAAAAATGGATGGATCAGCTCTGGAGTGTCTAAAGGAACTGGAGCTATGATTAATGAGGGTCAACTTTAAAACCCGAGCACACACAGATAGGATTATTTCACACAGAGAGCGGAGTCTGTCTGACCCAGGCTATCCCAACATAGTCCCCTGAGGTACGTCGTTCACAAATCTTGTTAGTTTCAGGGATGCACTGACAGCAAAAAGAGATACAAAGAAGATCTCCTTTGGCCATGAGCAGATGGTACTTCTAAAAGTACCATGCAAATGCAACGATGATGGCCATTAAAGGAAATCAGCAAGTGTTTCTAGAAAGTCAGGGTTGAAGCGTTATGCTAGGGTATCTTTAACTTAAGCACATCATGCTTTTCCAAATATTAGTCATGGCTAGCACATTTTTTGGTTGGCTTGTTCCTTATTTCTTTAGGTAAGAGCTTGAGAGTTAGCTACTGGATGGATTTCTCTGTGATATGTAAGAGGCTTAGAAGTGGAGCCAGGAAATCAGAGGGAGAGGGAGACCTGCTTATACTAGGTATCTTAGACAGGGCCCCGGTCTGAGTTCATTGAAGGATAAACAGACCCTCTTCACACAAAACTGCCTTATCTCTGTGAATAAACAGCAAAGGACAGTAGACCAGGGATAGAGCTTCTGAAACATGAGAGACCCAAAGCGTATTCAGCAGAAAACCTAGAACACTGTTCCTTCTTCCCCTTGACAAAGCAGCTAAACACGTATTTATGTTTGTTAACAATTGTGTTAGAGTGTGTATGAAGAACATGGGTGCCTTCTCTCATAGAGTTTACATTATTAAAGGGCACAGTTATTATATTTAAGCATTCAGACTAATAGACAGCCTTGCATTCATTACTCAGTCATTGAGCAAATATTTGTTGAGCGTCTACAGCATGCTTAAGACTGATCTAGACATGGAGATTCAATGAGGGAAACACAGATAAGGTCCCGGTTCTTGTGAAATTTATGTTCTAGTGGGAGGAGATAGACCATACAAGTAGTAACAAATTGAAGATGATTTTACTTCTTCAACAGCAATGGAGAAACTAGAGCAGACAGATCTGATTGAGGGCAAGTGAAGGTGTGCTTCCCAGGTGGCACATTGGTAAAGGATATGCCTGCCGATTTAGGAGACACAAGAGACTTGGGTTGATCCTTGGGTCAGAAAGATCCCCTGGAGAAAGAAATGGCAACCCACTCCTATATTCTTGCCTGGAACATTCCATGGACAGAGGAGCTTGGCGGGCTGTAGTCCATGGGGTAGTAAAGAGTCAGAATCGACTGAATAAACATGCACTGAAATTGAAAGTTAAGTCACTCAGTCGTGTCCGACTCTTTGCGACCCCGTGGACTGTAGCTCACCAGGCTCCTCTGTCCCTGGGATTTTCCAGGCAAGAATACTGGAGTGGGTTGCCATTTCCTTCTCCAGGAGCTCTTCCCAACCCAGAGACTGAAACCAGGCCTCCCTCATTGTAGACAGGGGGTATTTGAGGTAATTTTATTTGAGGGTAACAGAAAGCCATTGGAGAGATCAAGAGTAACATAGTTTATGTTTCAAGACATCACATGCCTGCTCTGCAGAGAATGAATGGTAGAAGGGAAAGGGTAGAAGGGAGACGAATTCGGAGGATATCACGATGCTTCAGGACTAGACATTCATGATGTTCTGGAATGAATGCTGCTAGTGACCTGAACAGAGTCTGGATACATTAGGCAGCGCAGCTGCAGAACTCCATGGAGAATCAGGCAGTGGTGCCACATCCTGAGATAGGAGAGGACAGGAAGGAACTGGCTGGGAAATACCAACATATTTTTGGGAGAATGAGAATTGTGTGACTTCTGAGCTCAAGTGGTTGAGAAGAGTTTCCTAGAAGAAATGAGTCTGAACTGGACCTCTAAGAATGGGTAGAGTTTGAATATGTATTTAAGGATGAGTTGTTGAGATTGATTTTACAGTGCTACTTGAAAATTTTTCATTACTTCATCAATTATTCATTAGTGGTGGGTTTTTTTTTTTTTTTTTTTTTTTTTGCCACACCAAATGTACTTTTATGTAATTTCTCCTCCAATTAAATCTTCTAATTTTTTTCTTAAAGTAATATTTTTAAAATAAATATTATACCAAGGAGTTGATGGGATGGATCTCTGTAAATCCTGGATTGAATTGTTTGAACTCCATCAGCTACTCAATTCCGAAAATCAGTGCTGGGTAACTTTTATAAGCATTCCCTTCCCTAAGCCAAGTATTCTGTTTAACTATCTTCATTTTTCCCAATTGATGATAAGTTCTTTGATAGAGAGAGGGAAAAATAGTTCTTGTTTGCTTTGCTATTGTTCCAGGGAAGCTGTAGGACAGACCCATGTGGGTTTCATCAGTGCAGTCTGCATTCTCAGAAGACCTGGAGCCAGGGACGAGGAAGCACCAGCAGGCCTGTTGAACCAGTGATTCTACATGGAGCATCTCGTGGTCTAGATGTCTGGGTTTCAACCTCTTGATTCCCCTCTGTGGAGAATGGAATGGTGACTCCCCAGTATATATACCCACCTGTAGCCTGTCAATGTGACCTTTTTTTGTAAAAAGAGTCTTCCAAATGTGATTAAATTCAGGATCTCAAGAGGAGATCATCCTGGATTCTATGGATGAGGCCTTCGTCCAAAGACAAGTGTCCTTAGAAGAAGAGGAGAAGACATAAACAAAAAAGTTCACGTGGAGGCAGATGCAGAGCTTGGACTCACATTGCCACAAACCAAGGATTACCCAGAGCCATCAGAAGCCACCTAGAAGCAGAAAGAAGTGAGGAAGGATTCTCACATAGATTCTCTGAAGGGAGCATGGCCCTGCTGACACCTCGGTTTTGAACTTCTGGCCTCTAGAACTGGAAGGCAAAGTTTCTTTTGTTTTAAGCCACCAAGTTCATGGTAATTTATTATAACAACCCTGGGAAACCCATACAGTCTTTATACCCAGCTCAGTTGAGCTCTCAGTGTGGACCTTCTGGACCAATCTGTATCCAGCCGGGATGGGACTAGGAGTGGGGGATGAGTGAGTTACCCAGGGCACAAAGTGTGGGGGGAGCTCACTGACTCCTCTGTCTCCCACCCCAGCAGACGTGGAGGTTATCCAAGCTAGTCCCCATGGGGAGTGAGCATTCAGAATTCAACTAACTGTATACAGTAAAAGTGATGGGATGTCATTCACATGTGTAATCTATTTTCAGGTATATTTTCAACCAAAGAGGCTTAGACATTCTGATTGGAGTCAGAACACCACAGAGAGCCCCCAGAAATATACATAGTGACCTCATTAGAGACAACAGACTCCCAGGGGAGCCTGTTGAGACACCTCATTTTGAGAAAGGGGAAAAGCGAAACAATCTCAGGCTGACTGGTGATGCTAATACCATTCCTCTTGATTATCTGGGTGTGCAAGAGATAGATGGTGAGGGGGAGAGCTGGCAGAAGAGCAGGAATCTCTGAGTGTGAGAAAGAGGAGCCCAGACAAGAGTTACAGAAAGAGAAATTCATAGACAAGAGCCCAGCAAATACAAAGCATCCTCAGCCAGAGTGGTTATCGGTTCAAGCAGTGACTTGATCCTGATTTGTTCTCTCCCCGTATCTGCTCCCTAATGAAATATGCATGGTAGCTGATTCCCATTTAAGCAAATTAAACACACAAGTCAGCCCCTATTTCTAGATGTTTAAAAAGTCAGAAATTTATTTAATTTTCAGTGGAGCTAAAGTTGTTTTTAAACCAATTTGTGTTTTATTAATAGCTACTCAAGGGGGAAAAAAAAAAGTTCACGTTCTCTTCCTGAAGGCTGCAACTAGTTAGAATGACAGTAATACATGAAATGAACGAGATGATCTAATCTCTGATTATTTCATCCAAAATGTTAAATGGCTAAACTTTTCAAAGTCAACTTCCAAAATGCCTTCAACTGGATGATCAAGAAGAAATACATCCTCTGCCCTTAATTCCATGATTAAGTGACAGGAGGGAAGTCCCTTATCTTTTGCCTTCAGTTTATTTTTACAAGTTCTTATTTTATGAGGAGAATGTGTACAAGTCACTGTTGGGTCAGATCATCTTTGTCCAGTGACGTGAGTTTTCAAGTTGGCAGTGACCCCCGGAAAGTCTCCTGAAGTTAAACTGCTCATTTATAGAGGCAGCACCAAGCCCCAGTATGAGGAGATCACATGTCAAGGCCATCAGTAAGTTAGAGAAAAGGAAAGCTGGTTGGTCACCTTCTTTTGCTAGCATTTTATAAGATGTTTTATCTATGTTTTCTATTTTAAATTGCCTAATAGTCACCTAGGAGGTGAGTGTCATTGTTGTCATTTTATAAGTGATAAGAGTTAGATTCAGAGCAAAATATATGTTGCTTAGCAGCCCATCTCTTTCTCTGTAATTCTTTCCTCCTCATCTCTCCATCTGCTCATAAAATTAAAAATCAGTTTGTAAGGAAAGCAGTCTTTGAGAAGGTTCCCGCGACTCCTCCCTCCTGGTTTTTACACTCCTGTGTAATGTCCTTCTCCTGAATGCAGATGGGACTTGCCTCTAACTAACATATACAGTAAAAGTGATGGGATGTCATTCACATGAGTAACCTACGTTGTATAAGACTCTGTCTTGCTAAAAGACTGACTCTGGAAACTTTTTCCCTTACTGGCTTTAAAGAGGTAAACTGCCATGTTGTGAGAGGGTCTACTGGAGAAAGTCACATGACCAGGAGCTCCACATTGCCTCTATGAGCTGAGAGTCGTCCCTGACTGACAGGCAGCAAGAAGCCAGGATCAGTTCTACAATCGCAAGAGATGATTTCTTGCACCAACATGAGTGAATTTTGAAGCAGATTCTTCTCAAGTTAACCCTTCATATGAGACTTCAGCCTGATTTATATATTAATTGAAGTCATGTGAGACCCCAGTGCAGGGAATCCAATTAAATCATATCTTAAATTGACCTACAGAAGTGGCAAAATAATAAATGGACATTGTTTTAAGTCACTAAGTTTGTGATAATGTATTATTCAGCATAGAACATTATATCGCTTTTGTTACAACTCAGGTCCTGTGATAGGAGCTTGCAATTCAAAAAGTTTAGTAGGAAACTGTCTCTACCTTCAAGCTGAGGGTTGGGAGGGATAGATAGGTAAATATCATATAATCCTAATGCAGGGGAATACATTCTATAACCTTTCGTAAAGAAACGCTTATGACAGTGAACAGGAAGGATAAGGTAAGGAGTCTTCCAACAGTGACCCCAGGCCCCAAAGTCTCCTCTCTCCACATCTCAGCATTCTCTCAGAACTTTCATTCCCACTGATATGTGAGGACTGATGACAACCCAAACCACCACTTTTATTCTTAGTGAGAAATAGCAGAGGACGTGCCCACCAATATCTATGTGTTTCTTCTCGTTTTGGGCAGGCAGGGTGGTAAATTTTGCCCCATGGTTGGACGGGCCACATCACCGAGTGCTGGCCAGTGGAGCTGATCTAGTAAGCTGCCCCACTTCCATGACTGGCTCCTAAAGTCCTCTACCAGGTCCTTCAGACAGAACTAATTGTCTCCAGGCAGAACGAGAGGATCTGGTAGAAGATTGCAAGGTCCTGATTGATGGCAGGATCCTGGGTTCCTAAGCCACACTGTGAAAGGATGCCCAACACACAATCAGTCTTACCATGGGGTGAGCAAGACGTAAATATTTATAGTGTGTTAATCCACTGGGTTTTTTTTTTTTTTAACTTTAGTTAGTCTGTAGGAGAATTAAATTTTTTACGGGTATCAGTGATAATTAGAAGGATTGGGTCAATCGATGGAGACCTTTCTCATCGTCATGTTCAGCTGTCCTTGAGATCCCCGGTATCCTAGAGTTAACCCCCAGTTAGCACATTGATCCCATGGGGCTCTGAGGACGAGGGTAAAGGCGTGGGTGGATTCCGCAGAGGTGCACAGACTTCCATGACGATGGTACGGAGGCAGTAGCAAGGCCAATGTTCCAAGATTTCCATAGGCGTGGCTTCTCCCTCCCCAGCAAGTCTGGTTCAGACTTCCCAGTTCATTTCTAGCTGGTTTCTGGGACCATACTTCAGGGGAGAAGGCCTCTTCCAAGGGCTATTATAAACTCTGGGAAAGGGGCCAGAATGCTTCATATTGTAATGGAAAATAACCCTTCCACCCTCAATCTGCACATTTTATTTAAAGGTGTGAAAAATGCTTTCCCAGCTTCAGCCAGGGGCATTCAGGTCTCCACAGGGACCTGGGTTAGGGGGTGGTGAGGGAGCAATGATTAGGTGGGGGAGAGAGGAGTGCTCCCTACAGCAGTTTCCAGGGGAGCAGCAAGCTTGTAGTCAGAGGAAAATAAGCCTCGACCTCCAGTCTGACTCACGTTATGTGTTTCAACCTGGCCCTGGTGCCCAGAAGTTCCAGCTCACACTAGGTCCAGGACCGGGAGAGTTGAAAGTAGGGGGACCCCTGCTGTGGACGTGGAGTTTAGAAGCCATAGTGCTGCCTTCAGAGGCTGATCCCATCACCAGGCTAAGGGCAAGTGAGGAAAAGGTGACCTGGTCCAGGTTAGCATTTGGAGACAGAAGAAGGAAATGGCAACCCTCTTCAGTATTCTTACCTGGGAAATCCCATGGACAGAAGAGCCTGGAGGGCTATAATCCATAGGGTTCAAAAAGAATCAGACGTGACTTAGGGACTAAACAGCAGCAGCAGATGAACACTCACAGATTCTCAAGTTTGAGAGTTGTCTAGAGAGTCTAAAACCAGATAAGGCTTTTTGAAGAAACAAAGTAACACAGTCACTGACTGGTTGGTGTGTAGTAGGTGAAGAATTGGAGAAGGCGAAGGCACCCACTCCAGTACTCCTGCCTGGAAAATCCCATGGACGGAGGAGCCTGGAAGGCTGCAGTCCATGGGGTCACGAAGAGTCAGACATGACTGAGCGACTTCACTTTCACTTTTCACTTTCATGCATTGGAGAAGGAAATGGCAACCCACTCCAGTGTTCTTGCCTGGAAAATCCCAGGGATGGGGAAGCCTGGTGGGCTGCCATCTATGGGGTCGCACAGAGTCGGACACGACTGAAGCATCTTAGCAGTAGCAGCAGCAGCAGCAGCAGCAGCAGGTAAAGAATAATTCTTCTGCAATTACACATCCTTATTCAATTACTTCATTATTGTGTTTCTTAAGTGATTAGTATTATACCATTTGGAATAATGGTTTCCAAGAGACTAGATGATTCAGTTCAGTTCAGTTGCTCAGTCATGTCCAACTCTTCACGACCCCATGGACTGCAGCACTCCAGGCCTCCCTTTCCATCACCAGCTCCCAGAGTTTACCCAAACTCATGTCTATTGAGTCAGTGATGCCATCCAGCCATCTCATCCTCTGTCATCCCCTTCTCCTCCTGCCCTCAATCTTTCCCAGCATAAGGATCTTTTCAAATGAATCAGCTCTTCGCATCAGGTGGCCAAAGTATTGGAGTTTCAGCTTCAACATCAGTCCTTCCAATGAACACCCAGGGCTGATCTGCTCTAGGAGGGACTGGTTGGATCTCCTTGCAGTCCAAGGGACTCTCAAGAGTCTTCTCCAACACCACAGTTCAAAAGCAGCAATTCTTCGGCACTCAGCTTTCTTTATAATCCAACTCTCACATCCATACATGACTACTGGGAAAACCATAGCCTTGACTAGACAGACCTTTGTTGGCAAAGTAACGTCTCTGCTTTTTAATATGCTGTCTAGGTTGGTCATAACTTTCCTTCCAAGGAGTAAGCATCCTTTAATTTCATGGCTGCAATCACCATCTGCAGTGATTTTGGAGCCCAAAAGAATAAAGTCAGCCACTGTTTCCACTGTTTCCCCATCTATTTCACATGAAGTGATGGGACTGAATGCCATGATCTTAGTTTTCTGAATGTTGAGGTTTAAGCCAACTTTTTCACTCTCCTCTTTCACTTTCATCAAGAGGCTCTTTAGTTCCTCTTCACTTTCTGCCATAAGGGTGGTGTCATCTGCATATCTGAGGTTATTGATATTTCTCCCGGCAATCTTGATTTCAGCTTGTGCTTCTTCCAGCTCAGCGTTTCTCATGATGTACTCTTCATAGAAGTTAAATAAGCAGGGTGACAGTATACAGCCCTGATGTACTCTTTCCTATTTGGAACCAGTCTGTTGTTCCATGTCCAGTTCTAACTGTTGCTTCCTGACCTGCATACAGATTTCTCAAGAGGCAGGTCAGGTGGTCTGGTATTCCCATCTCTTGAAGAATTTTCCACAGTTTACTGTGATCCACACAATCAAAGGCTTTGGCATAGTCAATAACGCAGAAATAGATGTTTTTCTGGAACTCTCTTGCTTTTTCCATGATCCAGTGGATTTGGCAATTTGAGCTCTGGTTCCTCTGCCTTTTCTAAAACCAGCTTGAACATCTGGAAGTTCACGGTTCACATATTGCTGAAGCCTGGCTTGGAGCATTTTGAGCATTACTTTACTAGTGTGTGAGATGAGTGCAACTGTGTGGTAGTTTGAGCATCCTTTGGCATTTTAGATGATTATACAATAGCTAAAATAATAGGCAAAGCTTGTGTGACACAACAATGTGGCATTTGTTGGGAGTTAATATGGTCACTTTCTCTGGATCTTTTAAAATAGCTTTCAAAATTTTAAATGCATTGTTAGCAATGCTATGAAAAAGGAATGATATTTTTTAAAGTGTGATTTACTTTAGAAACACTAATTTGCCACTTTATTTTACCATCATTTGAATTAATATTGACATTTTCAAAGTTAATAACCTAACTTTGAATGATTTTTCTATACTTAGAAATAGCTTGTGCTGGAATCCACCCATCAACTCCACACAGTAGTTCAAGCCACTTGGGTCCTTGATGCCTTTTTTTTATTCCTACTGATTTCTATATGTAATCCATTAGCTAGTTCTGCTGGTTCAACCTCAAAATAGACTCCGAATCTGAGAAGTTCATACCGTCTTCTCTGGTATGATCCTGATGCAATTCACCCATATTTCTTTATATACTCAGAAAATTCGTTCTCTAAAAGAAACCAGAATGATCTTTAAAAAAAAATTTTTTTTTTTACCATGACTAACTTCTAATGGTTTATCATTTCTCTTAAAATCCCCACTTTGCCTCATAGCCTCTTACACTCTGAAGACCCACCCTTTCCTAGATGTTGCTGCTGCTGCTGCTGCTGCTAAGTCGCTTCAGTCGTGTCCAACTCTGTGCAACCCCATAGACGGCAGCCCACCAGGCTCCTCTGTCCCTGGGATTCTCCAGGCAAGAACACTGGAGTGGGTTGCCATCTCCTTCCCAATGCATGAAAGTGAAAAGTGAAAGTGAAGTCGCTCAGTCGTGTGCGACTCTTAGCGACCCCAGGGACTGCAACCTACCAGGCTTCTCCATCCATGGGATTTTCCAGGCAAGAGTACTGGAGTGGGGTGCCATTGCCTTCTCCGTTCCTAGATGTTACTCACTGAAATATAAAACAATCCTCCTGTTATCCTTGTGCACCTTTTGTTTAAGGTGTGTGTTGTGGGTTGAATCATGCGTGGTGCTCCACATTCTTATGTTGAAGTCCTAATATCTAGGACCTCAGAATGTGACTGTATTCACAGAGAGAGCCTTTAACTGGGTAGTTAAGGTGAAATGAGATGTTACTGGTGCTCCATAATCCAACGTGACTGGTGTCATTATCAGAAGAGGTGACCAGGACACAGAACACCGACAGCGAGATGACTGGGTGAGGACACAGGGAGCAGGCGGCGCTTCCAGCCGAGGAGAGAGGCCTCGGAAGAGACCAAACCTGCCGAGAGCCCGATGTTGGACTCGTGGCCTCCAGAACTACGAGAAAATTAACTTCTGTTGTTTATGCACGTCCAGTCTGTGGTACTTTGTAATGGTAGCCTAACTTATTCAACCTATCTTACTTTGTAATGACAACCTATCTGCTGCCATTAGGAGATAGATAGATAAATAGACAGATAGAAGATAGATAGACAGACAGAAGATAGACTGAAGATAATTAGATGATAGATAGATAGATAAGTAGACAGACAGAAGATAGATAGCTAGAAGAGATCTATTACAGGAATTGGCTCATGTGTTCTGGAAGCTGAGAAGTTCCACAATCTGCCATCTGCAAGCTGCAGAACCAGGAAAGCCAGAGGTATAATTCAGTCCGAGTCTTGAAGGTCTGAAAACGGAGGAATTAGTGGAGGGACTGATGGTATAAGTTCATGTCTAAGTCTGAAAACCTGGGTGCCAGGAGCAGAGATGTCTGAGGACGGGTGAAAATGAATGTTTCTGATCAGATACAGTGAATTCACTCTTCCACTTTTTGCTGTATTTGCTCCCTTCAGGGATTGGACAATATCCACCTGCCTTGATGAGGACAGAGTTTCCTTACCCAGTCTACTGGTTGAAACACTAATCTTGTCCTCAGATACTTTTACAGACACACTCAGAAATAATTGTTTGACTAGTTATCTGGGCATCCCTTAGCCCAATCAAGTTGACATATGAAATTAACCATCACCCAGCCCTCACAAACGAACTCAGTTTGAAAAATGCTTGCCATGCTTTAGCCAGCAGCATTCAGGTCTCCCTGGGGATGTAGGCTGAGGATGGGAGCAATGCTGAGGTGCTAAACTATCCTTATTCTATCCCAGCTCCTCTCAACCATGGATATCCAGCTTCCCTAGACTCTCTACTTTTCTTGAACTTAGATCATTCTATTTTTTAATTAACAGTCCCTCTGGCTACATAACTTGACATGTGCATCTTCCTCTTTTAATTCAAGTGCCAATGAGACATCCCACCTAATCACAATCAATTAACCTTCCATCACCATTTTATTTTATTGCTTTTTAGTATTTATTTTCATTTATTTATTCATTTGGCTCTGCTCAGACTTAGTTTTGGCATGCAGTATCTTAGTTGTGGCATGCAAACTCTTGAGTTGCCACATATGGGATCTAGATCCCCAACCAGGGATTGAACCCAGGTCCTCTGCACTGGGAATGTGGTGTCTTAGCTATTGGCTCACCAGAGAAGTCCCTTCCATCACCATTTTATATTTGTTTTCCTTCATAGCACTCTTCATTCTCGCTAATTGATGCATTCATTTGCTTAACTGGCTCCTCTAAGCAGTTTCACAAGAGCGGTGCCAAATTCATAAGTAGAAGCTCATTAACTCTTTTTTGAGTGAATTAATCCATTTTTTTATTAGACTCAAAGTTTTTCAAAGGCTTAGTTACAACTTATTTATCTGTTCTCACATTTTCCCAATAAAGTCTGTCACAGATTCTCAATAAAAGCCATATAAATTAAACAGAATCACAGACACACACACACACAAAACACAGTGTGAATGCTGAATGAATGAATACATATAGCATATTTAAAGTCTTTTCCTTTATGGCTTTGAAGTGAGGGAGAAATATGTAGAGAAAGGAAAAAAAAATCTGTTCTTAATAAACCAGAATATTGAATTTTCACCCAGGGTGTCAGTAGATATGTGAGAAAGTGATCTGGAAGGTCGTGGAGCCCCACTGAGGTCCTGTCTCAGCCCTGTCCCAGTCACCAACATCATCCCAGAACATTCCTAGAACAGTTTGCTGATCATTCTTTAAAATTTGAGATTTATTAATTCCTTATTTCTAGTAAAAAAAAAAAAAAAGGAATCTGAACTCTGGAGAAGGCCACTGATATGCTTGCATTTCTTATAACCCCAGATTCAAGTTAAGAACCTGTGCTGACTCTTTCGCTGTACCTGTATGCCCAGGCCACTTAACTTCCATAGAACCATTTCTTTGCTACTAACTTCCATCCTTTGTTTCAGTTCTCCACTATATTTAAACATAAATTTAATACACTCAGGTTTTTGGAATGATAAATTGGGTTTCAGTTCAGTTCAGTTGCTCAGTCGTGTCTGACTCTTTGTGACCCCATGAATCACAGCACGCCAGGCCTCCCTGTCCATCACCAACTCTCAGAGTTTACCCAAACTCATGTCCATCAAATCGGTGATGCCATCCAGCCATCTCAGCCTCTGTCATCCCCTTCTCCTCCTGCCCCCAATCCCTCCCAACAACAGGGTCTTTTCCAATGAGTCAACTCTTCGCATCAGGTGGCCAAAGTATTGGAGTTTCAGCATCAGTCCTTCCAATGAACACTCAGAGCTGATCTCCTTTAGATTGGACTGGTTATATCTCCTTGCAGTATAAGGGACTCTCAAGAGTCTTCTCCAACACCACAGTTCAAAAGCATCAATTCTTCTGTGCTCAGCTTTCTTCACAGTTCAACTCTCACATCCATACATGACCACAGGAAAAACCATAGCCTTGACTAGATGGACCTTTGTTGGCAAAGTAACGTCTCTGCTTTTTAATATGCTGTCTAGGTGGGTCATAACTTTCCTTCCAAGGAGTAAGCGTCTTTTAATTTCATGACTCCAATCACCATCTGCAGTGATTTTGGAGCCCCCAAAATATAAAGTCTGACACTGTTTCCACTGTTTCCCCATCTATTTCCCATGAAGTGATGGGACCAGATGCCATGATCTTCGTTTTCTGAATGTTGAGCTTTAAGCCAACTTTTTCACTCTCCTCTTTCACTTTCATCAAGAGGCTCTTTAGTTCCTCTTCACTTTCTGCCATAAGGGTGGTATCATCTGCATATCTGAGGTGATGATATTTCTCCTGGCAATCTTGATTCTAGCTTGTGCTTCTTCCAGCCCAGCGTTTCTCATGATGTACTCTGCATAGAAGTTAAATAAGCAGGGTGACAATATACAGCCCTGATGTACTCCTTTTCCTATTTGGAACCAGTCTGTTGTTCCATGTCCAGTTCTAACTGTTGCTTCCTGACCTGCATACAGATTTCTCAAGAGGCAGGTCAGGTGGTCTGGTATTCCCATCTCTTGAAGAATTTTCCACAGTTTACTGTGATCCACACAGTTAAAGGCTTTGGCATAGTCAATAAAGCAGAAATAGATGTTTTTCTGGAACGCTTTTCCTTTTTTGATGATCCAGCGGATGTTGGCAATTTGATCTCTGGTTCCTCTGCCTTTTCTAAAACCAGCTTGAACATCTGGAAGTTCACGGTTCACATATTGCTGAAGCCTGGCTTGGAGCATTTTGAGCATTACTTTACTAGAATGTGAGATGAGTACAATTGTGGGTTTAATGACTGGCCACATCTATCCAAATTGGATAGATGGTCACTGATCTTGTTCCTCTTGTTGGCCACACACCTAAATCACATTTCTTAGTTCAAATAGAGAAAAGATGAAGCCACATCACTAGATTTTTGACTATGAATGTGAGTAGAAGTGGCATGTGTCACTTCTAGACTAAGAAAGAGAGATCTACAATATTCTTTCTCTCATTTGTTTCTCCATGGGAATCTTAGAAGCCAAGAATGGAAGATAGTTCCATAAGATGAAAGATACATGGATCCCAAAATGACTTAATGAGACAGAAACCATGGTAAATAAGCCATTCATCAGAAAGGAAAACATGTTTACTATTTTAAGTCACTGAAACTTGGGGTATTGTCTGTTATAGGACCTCTGTGATACTTGTTCTCATTAATAAAGTTACTTGAACAGCATTTCTTGGGTTGACTCTATTCATTGTTTAGGATTATGGTTGTTTTTATTTCAGTATATATTAAGAATCAATGGCAAGATTGAATGCAACTATCTTCCTATCATGAGTAATAGCAACATAATGAACCATAGTGATAAATGTTTTAGATTCCAAATATGTTATCTCCCAAAATTTTAATATTTTAAACATATTTACATTTATAAATGCATATGCAATTTCACAGAAGGGCTTCCCAGGTGGCACAGTGATAAAGAATCAGCCTGCCAATGCAAGACATATAATGAGATGAGGGTTCAATCCCTAGGGAAGATCCCATGGATGAGGGCCTGACAATACATTCCAGTATTCTTGCCTGGAGAATCCGATGAACAGAGGAGCCTGGTGGGCTACAGTCCATAATATCACAGAGAGTTGGACACAACTGAAGCGACTTAACACCATACATGCCAAGGCAGCAGATGCAGAAGACGTGGGTTCAATCCCTGGTTAGGAAGATGCCCTGGAGTAAGAAATGGCAACATACTCCAGTATTCTTGCCTGGAAAATTCCATGGACAGAGGAGCCTGGTAAGCTACAGGCCATAGTGTTGCAGAGAGTCAGGACATAACTGAGCATAACATTACAACAATACATTTCATACAAATTATGAAGGAATCCTGATCATCTTAAAGCCATTAAGAAAACATTTCCTGGCTGAAGAAGGAAAGACAATGATGTTAAGATTTTTAAAGTTAATGGTACAGTGAAGGCAGACATGAAATGCTGTCCCAGCTTAATAGACTTTTTGCAGTGTTGTTAGAATATAGGATAAGTTCACACCCTTAATGCCAACAGCATGATGAATGGGCGTGACTATAGGTCACCCTGTAGTTCTACTCATACACTTCTGTCCTACCTTGAGTTCATTCTACGGTTACCAGCAATCAGTTATTTTTCTTCTCAAACCCACTTATAGTAGTTATACTTGCTATTATACTTATAAAAGTTTTACAATATTTTAAATTTTATATAAAATGATATAATGCGAATGAGAAAGGAAAGTTACTGTGCTTATGAAAACTGGATAAAGGAGAGCTACTAAAAAAATGTTGCACTGGGTATAGTCAATGTAAATATAAAAGATTGTGTGTGGGTGTAAGTGTCGGGTGTATGCTTCCTGTGCAATAAAACAACATTTTTTATGCCTTAAAACAACCATTTATTTAGCTAATTATTCTGCAAGTGGATAATTTGCGTTTGGACTAAGTAGAAATTCCCCAGACTAGGTCAGGTCTAGTTGATCTTGGGTGGGCTTGTTTCTGTGTCTATACTCAGCTGATAGTTTGCCTCTGGACAATTTATATGACTGGGGCTTCTCTCCACATGGTCTCTTATCCATCACAGGCCAGCCAGCCCAAGCTTAACCATGAGGTTGCATGTTTACAAAAATAGCAAGAAAATAAGCCCTAATGTACAAGTGCCTTTCAAGACTGTTTGCAACTTTGCTACTTATTGTACCCTTAGCCAAACAGATCATATGGCCTAGGCCTGTTGTCAGTATGACAGCACTACCCAAAGGCAAAAATATTGAAAAAATGACAATAAACTTGAGTTATAACTGCAATCAGCTGAACCTAAAAGGGATAATTATAGGATTTCTTCACTTTAGCCGCTGCATATGTGTTTTCAATTATTACATTAGAAACAAAGTATTACACATAATATGGGAATAGTTAATACAAAAAATATGTGTGTGATCTCTCCCTAAAATATACATTTTTCTGATAAAACAGCTACTGATCTTTATCTTGTAGAGTTTGTCATGCATATTTGTATTCTGCCTCTACTATAACAAGATTTCTATAAGCAGGAATAAATCCATATTTGACAGAGAATATCAAGGAGACATATATATTTAAAATATTTTAAAACTATATATGCATATATACTTTAAAATAATATATACCATAAGTATATACAATGTAAGTAGTATATAAATAATTTAGGATTGTGATAATATCAATGTAATAATACATAATAGTAATAATACAGTAACATGTAATATATTGTGTTATTATCTTAAATTACTTCTATACTATCACACAATGAAAATGCATGAGTCAAACTAAAAAAACACATTTACCAAGTGAAAAAGAGAGTTGTTTTCAGCCCTTACTATATAATGTGACTTTACTAAAATTATACTTTTTACATTTTCTATGTTTAGTGTTTCAAATTATAAGATTAATATGTAGTGGTTGAAAAGAGTGATACTGTATGTATACAAATGTAAAATAAATTCTCTCTCTACCACTGTCATATTTATAGACATATTAAATTGTTCCTGGTTGCTTTTTTGTTGAAATATAATCATACTGTATGTATTAGTCAACAAATTATATTTTGTTCTTGTCAGTAAATGATAAATATCCCTGCAAGTCACTTCTACAGGTAATATGGAACTGCTGTTTCTTTCTAAACTGTTGTACATGTACATGCCATTTTATATAAACAGTAGCAAATTCATGCTGCTTTTTTATTCATTTCATTCGATTTATTGTGATAAAATATATAGAACATAAAATTTACCATCACTATTTTTAAGTGTACAGCTTAGTGGCATTAAGTGTATGGCTACATTGTTGCGTAACCATAGCCATCATCCATCTGCAAACTATTTTCACCTTGTAAATTTCTTCTTCAAATTTTCATCAAAAGCCTACACCCATCAAACAATAATTCCCATTTTTTCCATCCTGCCATAACCCAGAAATTACCACTTTACCTCTTGTTTCTGTGATTTTGATTACTCTAAATACCTCATATTTGTTGCTGTTGTTCAGTCACTCAGTCGTGTCCGACTCTTTGAGACCCCATAGACTGCAGCACTCTAGGCTTCCCTGTCTATCACCAATTCCTGGAGCTTGCTCAAACTCATGTCCAATGAGTCAGTGATGGCATCCAACCATCTCATCTTTTGTTGTCCTCTTCTTCTCCTGCCTTCGATCTTTAGCAGCATCAGGGTCTTTTCTAGTGAGTCAGCTCTTCATAACAGGTGGCCAAAGTATTGGAGCTTCAGCTTCAGGATCAATCCTTCCAATGAATATTTAGGATTGAGTTCCTCTAGGATTGACTTATTTGATCTCCTTGCAGTACAAAGGACTCTCAAGAGTCTTCTCCAATGCTACAGTTCAAAAGCATCAATTCTTTGGTGCTCAGCCTTCTTTATGGCCCAACTCTCACATCAACACATAACAATTGGAAAAACCATCAGTTCAGTTCAGTCACTCAGTTGTGTATGACTCTGTGACCAGGCTTCCCTGTCAATCACTAAATCCCAGAGCTTGCTCAAACTCATGCCCATCGAGTCAGTGATGCCATCCAACCATCTTATCTCTGTCGTCCCCTTCTCCTCCTGCCTTCAATCCTTTCTGGTATCAGGATCTTTTCCAATAAGTCAGTTCTTTGCATCAGGTGGCCAAAGTATTGACTTCCTATTTTTGCATATGGAAAAACCATAGCTTTGACTATACAGACCTTTGTTGGCAAAGTAAAGTCTCTACTTTTTAATATGCTGTCTAGGTCTACTTTTTAATATGCTGTCTGACAAAATGTGGTCCACTGGAGAAGGGAATGGCAAACCACTTTAGCATTCTTGCCTTGAGAACTGCATGAGCAGTATGAAAAGTCAAAAAGATATGACACTGAAAGATGAACTCCCCAGGTCAGTAGGTACCTAATATGGTTATGGAGAAGAGCAAAGAAATAGCTCCAGAAGGAATGAAGAGACTGAGCCGAAGTGGAAACAATACCCAGCTATGGATATGTCTGGTGGTGAAAGTAAAGTACAATGCTGTTAAGGACAATAATGCATAGGAACCTGGACTGTTAGGTCCATGAATCAAGATAAACTGGAAGTGGTCAAACAAGAGATGGCAAGAGTGAACATCGACATTTTAAGAATCAGTGAACTAAAATGGACCAGAATGGGTGAATTTAATTCAGATGACCATTATATCTACTACTGTGGGCAAGAATCCCTTAGAAGAAATTGAGTAGCTCTCACAGTCAACAAGAGTCTGAAATGCAGTACTTGGGTGCAATCTCAAAAACCACAGAATGATATCTCTGTTCATTTCCAATTCAAACCATTCAATATCACAGTAATCCAAGTCTATGCCCCAACTGCTAATGCAAAGGAAACTGAAGCTGAATGGTTCTATGGAGACTTACAGGACCTTCTAGGACTAACACCAAGAAAATATGTCCTTTTCATCGTAGGGGATGATGCAAAAGTAGAAAGTCACGATATATCTGGAGTAACAGGCAAGTTTGGTCCTGGAGTACAAAATACCTCAAGCGTCTATCTTTTGAGGACTGCTATTTCATTTAGCATAATATTTCCAAGATTCATTCATGCTGAAGCACGTGTCAGAGTCTCCATTCTTTTTAAGTATGAATAATATTCCACTGTATGTATATACCATGTTTTGCTTTTCCATTCATCCATAGTTGGAAACTTCGGTTGCTTTCACATTTTGGTGATTGCAAATAATGTTGCTATGAGCTGCTAAGAAGATGGATGTACAAATATCTCTTTGAGATGCTGCTTTCAGTTCTTTGAGTATGTACCTGAAAGTGGAATTGTTGAATCATATAATAATGCTATTTTTATTTTTCAAGGAACTGTTATATTATTTTGAAATTCAGCAGTTTTTCTAAAATAAATCTGGTTATTTGTGTGGGTGTATGTTTTCCTATCTGACTTCTTAGGCTGTAGCTTACATGGCTGTTTTTTTCTTTTTATTTACTTTTAAATTTTTTTCTGTTTTTTTGTTTAACTATTATTTTTCTTCTATCCATCTTTATTACCTTCTGGGATTTCTAATACTCACATGTTAGTTCTCTTGACTCTAGTTTTCAAGCTTTATATCTTTTTCTTCATAACTTCCATTCTATTGGTATTTTTGCCTTGTATTTGAGATATTTCTCCACTTGATAAAATCAAGCTTCAACAATCACTATTTATGCTTTTAAGATATTCCTCAACATTTAAAAAAATTTAAGCAACTTAAGTTCATTAACATTTTTCAAATAGTTATTTATTTTATCCAACAGCTTTATCTTTATGAACTATCATTACTCTTTTTGATTGTTAAGCCTCCTTCTGGCTTCTAACTAGACTATTCTATTAATCAGTACACACTAAGTTATGCTACAGTAAAATGTCAGTATATTTTTCTTTGATATCATATGTCTAATATGATTTACTGAATGGCTCTGATTCTCACATTGGTTCAGAAACAAGTATAACAGAGGTGAAACCATAAGTGAAAAGAAAACCAACAGAATAAGAAAAATATGTGCAATCTGTTTAAAGGTTAGTATTAAAAATATATTAAAAATTTATACAAATCTAAAGCAAAAGAACCAAATAACCCAATTAAAAATAGGCAAAGGACCTGAATATACCTTCAAATGAAAATATACAAAATGCCTACACATACATGAAAAGATATTCAATCTCATTAGTCATTAGAGAAAAGCAAATTAAAACTATTTCATACCTGATAGAATGATCACCATCCAAAAAAGAAAAAGAAATAACAAACACGAGTGTGGATGTGGAGAAAAAGGAACACTGTGCACTATTGATGGGATTACAAATTGGCACAGCCACTGTGGAAACCAGTGTGGAGAATCCCAAAAAATTAAAAACAGAACTATCAGGCGACATAGCATTTTCACTGCTGGGAATGAATACAATCAAAGGAAAAAAGCACTGCCTCAAAAAGATATGTGCACCCTTCTGTTCATAGTAGCTCTGCTTACAGCAAGCTAGATGGAAACAACCGAAGTGTCCATTAAGAAAAGCTGTGTTGTGCATACACACACACATATATATATATATAACTATGTATATTCCATCGTGTATGTATGGAATATACATATGTGTATATGTATATGTACACATATACACATATGTGTGTGTGTGTATGTGTATATGTATGTGTATTCCATACATATATGTATGGAATATACATATATGTACACAATGGAATATTATTCAGCCATCAGAAAAACAAAGAAATCCTATCATTTACAACAACATGGATAGCCCATGAAGGCATTATGCTAAGTGAAATAAATCAAACAGGGAAAAACAAATACTAAATGACCTCACATATACATGAAATCTAAGAAAACCAGAAAATGAAAAGCCAAATCCATGAAAACAAAGATATCAGACTTGTGGTTACCAGAGGCAAAAGACAGGGCAGAGGAAGAACTGGAGGAACATGGTCAAAGCACAAACTTCCAGTCATAAGATAAATAAGTTCTAGGAATGTAAAATACAACACGGTGGCTGTAGCTAACCATACTGTACAATGTGTAGGAAAAGTTAACAAAAATACTGAGTTCTCATCAAAAGGAAAATTGCTTTCATTTTATCTTTTCTTTTTTTCTTTTTTTACTGCACGTGTCCCCTTCTTCTCCTGCCTTCAATCTTTTCCAGCATCAGAGTCTTTTCAAATAAGTCAGCTCTTCGCATCAGATGGCCAAAGTATTAGAGTTTCAGCTTCAATATCAGTCCTTACAAAGAACACCCAGAACATCATTCCTTTAGGATGGACCAGTAGGATCTCCTTGCAGTCCAAGGGACTCTCAAGAGTCTTCTCCAACACCACAGTTCAAAAGCAGCAATTCTTCAGCGCTCAGCTTTCTTTATAGTCCAGCTCTCACATCCATACATGACTACTAGAAAAACCATAGCCTTGATGAGACGGATCTTGTTTGCAAAGTAATGTCTCTGCTTTTTAATATGCTGTCTAGGTTGGTCATAACTTTCCTTCCAAGGAGTAAGAATCTTTTAATTTCATGGCTACAGTCAACATCGGCAGTGATTTTGGAGCCCAAAAGAATAAAGTCAGCCACTGTTTCCCTATCTATTTGCCATGAAGTGATGGGACCAGATGCCATCATCTTAGTTTTCTGATTGTTGAGTTTTAAGCCAATTTTTTCACTCTCCTCTGTCACTTTCATCAACAGGCTCTTTAGTTCTTCTTCCCTTTCTGCCATAATGGTGGTGTCATCTGCCCAAGTTCAAGCAGATGGCAAAACCCAGATTTCCATGTACCCGGATGGAGAAGAGAATCTGGTATAAACAACTAATAATGTGTATCCGATACTTTTAGCTAATTGTGGAGCATCAGGCAGAGTGCTGGTTCGTTATGAAAATACGCAGGGGAGGCTTTTCTGTCCCGTGGTGTTTTTAAGTTCTTCTTGTCTTGGAAGTAGAGAGGATCTTGTACAACTGTTCAGAATTTCCTTAGCATCCTGGAGATCATAGAGAGATTGGGGTTATAGAACTCCAAAGGTAGCACTGTCTCCAAGAGCTACCTCTCTCAGGCATCATGGCTGAGATTTTCCAAGCAACTTCCCAGATTCAGAGAGAAAAGAGAACCACCGCAGTCCTCTGGCTCACAGCTTCCAGGAGCTGCCTGGCTGCCCCTCCAAGAGCTGTTCAGGATAATAGAAGAAATCAGGCTGGAGTTGGAATTAGCATAGAGGCAAGGTATCCCCGCAGAATCTCCGTGAGACAATTTGTCCAGAATGGCTTTTAAAGTCACTTGCAGGGCTTCCCTGGTGGTCCAGCGGTAAATACTTTGTCTACCAATGCAGGGGGAGTGAGTTCAATCCCTGGTCAGGGAGCTCAGATCCCACATGTCTCCTGGCCAAGAAACTAAAACATAAAACCGAAGTATATGGTAACAAATTTAATAAAGACTTTTAAAATGGTCCACACACACATTCAAAAAAAATACATAAAATAAAATAAAGTCACTTGTACCAGAATGGATAAAGTTCATGAAGCACTGAAATACAAATGATGGACTCTAAGTATCAGAAAAGTAATGCTGCTGCTGCTGCTAAGTCGCTTCAGTTGTATCTGACTCTGTGCGACCCCATAGACACCAGCCCACCAGGCTCCCCCGTCCCTAGGATTCTCCAGGCAAGAACACTGGAGTGGGTTGCCATTTCCTTCTCCAATGCATGAAAGTGAAAATTGGAAGTGAAATCGCTCAGTCGTGTCTGATTCTTAGTGACCCCATAGACGGTAGCCTTCCAGGGTCCTCCGTCCATGGGATTTTCTAGGCAAGAGTACTGGAGTGGGGTGCCATTGCCTTCTCTGAGAAAAATAATACTTAATCACAAAGTAATATAAATTTTAAAATGGTAAGATAACACTGTTTCCATTAAGTTAATGCATTTCTTAAATGTATAATATTTCTCATTGTTATTAAAAATTGTAGGGCATATATATGTATGTGTTGACATGAAAAGATGTCCACGATATTATGTGAATCAAGTAAAATGAAGGACAGTTTGTATCATAAGGCATATTAATGCACTTTTTAAAAGGAGATCTCCATATAAATAAAGGTATTTTTTTTCTTTTTCTTGAAAGATATCTAAGTAATGGTTATTACCTTTGGGAAGAGGAAATAGTGGTAATTGCATAAAAAGATAGATGCTTTCTTTTTATGTATGCATTTTCTAGTGTGCATAAATGTTTTTTGTTACTATGTTATGCATTTTGTTTTAGTAAACTAATTTTTAGGGAAAAAATGGAAAAGACATAAATAAACGATTCTGGGAACCAAGAGTCTATTTCTAACCATAGCTATGAAAAATTTTTTACAAGAAAATACTATGTATTTTTTTATACCTGTAAACTTGAGAAATCTTAAAAAAACAAACCCCTAGATATCATAATATTTAACACTGGTAAAGGGATGAGAAAATGAAATACTCTCACTCCAGGTGAGAATGCAGGTCTTTTTCCATTTTCTTAAAATTCAATTTAGTGATGGGTAGCAAGAACTTTGAAAGTTTTCTCAAGTATCCAATTAGTGGAAATAATCACAATTCCATTCTAAGATTCATGTAGAGTAATACCTGTATTGCAAAACTAATTATAAACAATGAAAAATCAGACCTACCAAAAAGTTTAACCTAAGAAGGTGGTTACATTACCAACAATATCTTTAAATAAACGAACAGTATAAAACTATAGTTTTTCATAAGATTCTTCAATTGTATGATTAAAAACTTCAGTATTTAATGCTAATTGACAAAAAAATTTGTTTTATAGACAATATAATTTTTATTTAAAATACATAATATAAGGAAGAAAATATACCTAATATTAATACCAATAGTCTCTGTGTTTACCTGCTTATTCAGGTCTATGTGTATTTTTGCTTCTCTTATACTAATTTTTCACATTTTTTAATGATGAATTTCTTTTATAATGAGAAAAATACAATATTAAAAAAAAAAACTATTCAGATCAGATCAGATCAGTCGCTCAGTCGTGTCCAACTCTTTGCGACCCCATGAATCGCAACACGCCAGGCCTCCCTGTCCATCACCAACTCCCAGAGTTCACTCAGACTTACGTCCATCGAGTCAGTAATGCCATCCAGCCATCTCATCCTCTGTTGTCCCCTTCTCCTGCCCCCAATCCCTCCCAGCATCAGAGTCTTTTGCAATGAGTCAACTCTTCGCATGAGGTGGCCAAAGTACTGGAGTTTCAGCTTTAGCATCATTCCTTCCAAAGAAATCCCAGGGATGATCTCCTTCAGAATGGACTGGTTGGATCTCCTTGCAGTCCAAAGGACTCTCAAGAGTCTTCTCCAACACCACAGTTCAAAAGCATCAATTCTTCGGCGCTCAGCCTTCTTCACAGTCCAACTCTCACATCCATACATGACCACAGAACATCAAGTACACACATCAATTAAGGTCAACATTTAACTGTTATTTTCTGTATGTTAAAGGGCATTTTTGGCAAGGTAATCAATTACTGCTCAGCATTTTCCTCATCATTAGTTCAATCACGGCTATATTAGTTTGCAGTAATTTAATAGAAGTAATCATAGGGCACAATGTGGGGATGTATTCCACAAGGATATTGGCAGAAATGCTGTTAGGATGTTGAGTTACATGATTTTTTTCTCTGTTTTAAAAATCTTATTATATGTTGCCAGAATATTTATAATGAGTCAAATTTTATTAGAGTAGAAAAATGATAATATTTTAAAAGTTAATCACATTTAGCCTAAAGATAATCTTTATTACAAATATGCTACACCCCAAAAAATCCAGAATTCTCAACTGGAAGTCTAGAATCATCAAACTAGCATCATAAATTACGCTATTTTTATTGACAAGTGCCAAATTAGTTAAATAATTCAAGTTTTCTGTATTCTACCAATATTCATTAAACACCATCTCTGTGGCGGTTCCAGTACTAGGGACTGGATGTACAAAAATGCCTTAAGACAAAGTCTATGCCTTTGGAGGTCTCAGTCCAGTAAAAGAGGAGAGCAAACAAATTGACATATAATTACAAGCTGCTGCTGCTACTGCTGCTAAGTCGCTTCAGTCATGTCTGACTCTGTGCAACCCCATAGACGGAAGCCCACCATGCTCCCCCGTCCCTGGGATTCTCCAGGCAAGAATACTGGAGTGAGTTGCTATTTCCTTCTCCTATGCATAAAAGTGAAAAGTGAAAGTGAAATCACTCAGTTGTGTCCGACTCTTAGCGACCCCATGGACAGAAGCCTACCAGGCTCCTCCATCCATGGGATTTTCCAGGCCAGAGTACTGAAGTGGGGTGCCATTGCCTTCTCCGTAATTACAAGCTACTTTGATTAAATAGAAATACATCTTAGAGAGACAACAAAGAAGATAAACTTGGTGGTGGTTTAGCCGCTGAGTCACGTCCAACTCTTTGAGACCCCATGGACTGTAGCCTGCCAGGCTCCTCTGTCCACGGGCTTTTCCAGACAAAAATATGGGAGTGGGTTGCATTTCCTTCTCCAAATTAAGGGGATGGGGGCAGAGTTTAGGGTGGGGCTGGCAGCATGCTTTTGGTTAAAGCTGCAACCGGGGTGGTATTTGTTGGACGTCTTCAGTCTTATAATGGACTATGTAATAAGTATTTTGAAAAACAGTAAGAGTTGTCTCATCTTTCTTAATTTTACTAACACAGCTAATCACTTGTTTTGAAAGAGAGAGAAACATGAGTCACCTGGAATAAGATCCACTGAGTGGACATTCCCAAAACACCAGCCACTTTGCATCTCATTATTAAAAAAAAAAAAAAAATAGCTTCCAAATTCTAAGATAAAAGACGTTTACACAGAGCCAACTTCAGAAGACATAAGGAGGAAGCCGTGCCCAGTGCCTCTCTCTTCCTGAACAGGAGGCAGCTCTCTAGACCCATGACTCACTTCAGAGGGTGAAAGCTTTCTGGCCAAGGTGCTCGCATGAGGACATGGGAATGAAAGATGTTGGGTCCCCTTGGCTTCCCTCCCCACTGTGACAAGTTATCCTCTTGAACTTACTGCATTTAAGATGTTCTTTCTTATCTTCTGTAGAACATTTTACAACAGCCAAAGAGAAAATGTCTTCGACTCCACATTCATCAGTAGCTTGCTTATATGGAAAATTGTGTTTTATGAAAGGTGACTCATGTGTTTATGTAAGGATATCTAAGTTTTCATTCTGTGCAATGTGGCAGCGAATGATAAATCTGTTGAACAAATGTGTTTTTGCATTTCTACACATGTAACACATAGAGTTGCGACTGAGCTAGTAATTTACATGTTCAGATGTTTCATCTTTCCAAGGAATTGACTTCCTGAGCTGGGGCTCTGCTGAAATCTGCTGAGCCAAATTCTCCCAGTGCCAAAGTTACTCCCTCATAGGGTGAGACCCATTTGGAAGTTGCATTAACATTGCTTCAGGCTTCCAGGCAGTGACTGTTTCAAGAAGGGCTCAAAGCTACATTAGAAAAGTTAATACATCTTGAAATAGGGATATTTTTTGACTTGAAAAGAAAACATATATTAAGTTTTTTAAATGATGAACTGGAAATTCTCCTTTAAAAAAAAAAAAAAAAAGAGAGAGAGAGAGTTGCTAAATTTTCCTAGTATGGATAAGATATTTGTGTGATTACCGAACTGGGCAAGCTAACTTAAGAAGTGAGAAGAGAGGGGATGGGAGAGTAATTAAAACTCTTTCTATTCTAATTTAATTGCTTTCAAACTTAAATACCACATTTAAAAACAAGCAAATCCCCTATATTTTTAAGTCACTCACAATGTTCCTAAAGGACTTAGCCTTGAAATCAATGAAAAGTAATATGAAATAATGCAAATAGTTTTTCAGGAATTTCTGGGTCAAATTCCATTTTTTCCACTTACCAACTATATGCTTTCAGGGAAATTTCTTAACCTGTCTGGGATTTCAGCTTCTAAGCTAGTAAAATAGAAGTTGCATTTAGTAAGATAATACGTGTAAAGATTAGTATTATTAACTAAATATTCAATAAACAGAAGTTATTTTGACTTATTAACCCTGAGAAATGGAGTACAATGGCGTATTTTAAACTAATTATAAAAATCTCAAGCATCAGAAACCCACCAGGGAATGAGTTGTATTAAATAGCTGTGGGTTTATCCTTTTAAGCATTCAAACTTTAAAAAATTATTATTATTTCAAATCTAAATCTTTCTAAAAATCTTTTGTACACTTTGGTTTTTCATAAGCAGAAGATATTCAATATAATCTAACATTTTCTTAGTAGTTTAGGATTATTAGATTGTCACTTTGTAAGCCTTTGAGGTTTACAAAGCCACATTCTTGTACTAATAATACATTGACATTTAGGCTGTGTTTGCTTTATATTGTTTAAAAATGTTTTTAGTGACAATGTGGCCTGAAAGAGTCCTTTTCTATTTCCCAAGCAGAAAATCTTCATTGAAAGCATTAAGCAGACACAGGAAAAATCCTGGATGTTATAAGATCAATTTTGGCATCTTTCTAAATAAAAATATTTCAGAGGGAAACAAATCATATAATGACAGATGAGCTGGAATTTAAACTTCCTAAAGTTTAAATCCTATTCCAGTCTTTCAGTTTAAAAAGATCACCATCAAATGGTAATCGCCTAATTGATTTACCATAATACTCCTCCAAAAGTGACTCAATATAGTACGTTACATTGATATGCATATTTAGAAATAATAAACTAAGTCCTTTTCCCATTAGCTCTATGAAGTTTTTATCTGAAAAATATTTTTTATGTATTTTCTTTGCAATCATTCCCTGAAATTACATAGGATATACTTACATGTTAAAGAGCGAATAAAACAATTTTTCAATTTTTGTTTGTTCTTCTAAATATAAAATCCCTATAGCTTTCTTATGATGGGAATCTGACCCAATAAAATTGTTTCCAGAAAGAGGAATTTTCCTTACATTTTCCAATGATTTAATCAGAGCACATTGGTATATTTACTTCTGTGGGAGCCAGGAAAACCTGTATGGATTATTTCAGTGCCATAGAAATGAAAACTAGGAGTTTTCATCTAGAAATGAAAACTTAGAATATTTTACAATGATTTACTTACTATGTATGATAAAATTTTCCAACTTCAAGCTTAGCTAAAAGTAATTTAATTTCAACATTTTACTGAAATGCAAAGCCAGGTCTTTTTCAATGGCCAAAAGACACAGCCAGCTGGAATTATAGAACCCATAGAGGACAACCTAATACCCTTAGGGCATTGAGTTTTTGGTTTAGAAAGTTTTCTGGTCTGTAAAACTAACTTTCTCCCTTCAAACAAGGAAGATCAAGCTAACTCAGCATTGAAACATAAATTGTGTGAAGAAATAGTCTAATTATCCAAAGGAGACAAAACTCAATTCCCTCTTTCTCCTCAAGAAAATGGAAGATCAGTGGACCTAAGAAGTTAAAGAAACTTTTAGCAATGTCTTGAATTAACTTGCTTCATGCGTTTGCTTGGGATTCCCTGATGACTCAGCAGGTAAAAAAAAAAAAAAAAATCCCACCTGCAATGCAGGAAACACAGGTTCCATCCCTGGGTTTGAAAGATCCCTTCCAGAAGGAAACTGCAAACCCACTCCAATATTCTTGCCTGGAGAATCCCATGGACAGAGGACCCTGGCTGGCTATGGCCCATAGAGTCGCAAGAGTAGAGCACTTGGGACACACATGCCAGAAATGAGGGAAATGGCAGGGGTGGCTTTGATTTGAGCTGAGTATTTGCTGCAGGCATAGGATTTGGTTCCTAACCCTCTTTAAATATCACCCATATAAGGGTGAAAATGGAGAAGGCAATGGAAAATACTCTTGCCTGGAAAATCCCATGGATGGAGGAGCCTGGTGGGCTGCAGTCCATGGGGTCGCTAAGAGTCGGACACAACTGAGCAACTTCGCTTTCACTTTTCACTTCCATGCACTGGAGAAGGAAATGGCAACCCACTCCAGTGTTCTTGCCTGGAGAATCCCAGGGATGGGGGAGACTGGTGGGCTGCCGTCTATGGGGTCGCGCAGAGTCGGACACGACTGAAGCGACTTAGCAGCAGAAGGGTGAAAATGAGAGCCCATATCACTCAGGGTCCAAGCATGAGAGAGAAGCCACACAGTAATCTAAATAGGGAAATTTTTAATATAAAGATTAGTAGCTAAAATATGGGATTGAAGTAATGAAGAATTGGCTAACAAAAATAAAGAGAACATTAAAGGATACAGGAATAGTAGATATAAGAAGCAACCTCTATCCTCAGGACTGAAATAGGGTGCCTGAGAAAACCTCCCACACACATTCCCCAGGGCTGAGAGCCAGTCCTAACTGGAGAGCATGGTCATGGCTCTCAGGGTGGCAGAGAAGTTTCTGCGTGCGTGCCAATCTGCTCTCTAGCGTGCCAGGGAATGTGACTGCTGGAGGCACTGGGCTACAAAAATCACTTGAAGGGATTGCCTGGGAAAGCGACTGGCAGCCGAGTGCTGTTGGCTGCTAGTGCAGGAGTCAGATGCTGGAGAAGCTGTGAATGCGCCAGGATCCTAGTACTGGAGAATTCAGCACTGTATATGCCAGGCTCAGGGGAAATGTGTGGGCTGGAGGAGCTGGGCATGATACACGAGTGTGTAGGGAAAGCACATTAAAACCTGAAGGGGAAACTCCTTCATCCTGCAATTGGACAAAGATAAACTTACTGCTAGCTAGCAAGAGAAACTTTGCCCATATTTTTATAAGGTAGACAATGAAAGGTACATTTGGAGCTGATGGGCAATCAATTGATAACTGGCAAAGAACTCAAAGAGGAAACACCTTCTGAGGCTGTGCTAAGAGCCAGGCTACAATGGGTAGGGGGGACCCTGGCTTGAGTGAGTGAGTGAGTGCTCAGCTGTGTCCGACTCTTTGCAACCCCATGGACTGTAGCCCTCCAGGCTCCTCTGTCCATGGGATTCTCCAGACAAGAATATTGGAGTGGGTTGCCATTCCCTTCTCCAGGGGATCTCCCCAAGCCAGGGATCAAACTAGTGTCTCCTGTGTCTCCTGCCTTGGCAGGCTGGTTCTTTACCACTAGCTCCACCTGGAAAGCCCTGTTCAATGAGGACTACTGAAAAAAAAAAAAAATCTCATTCTGTTTGTGTTTATTCTAATGGAGAAAAGACAATGTACGTATGTTGGTGTTCAGTAGCTAAGTCATGTAGGACTCTTTGTTACCCCTGGACTGCAGCTTGCCAGGTTTCCTTGTCCTTCAGTAGCTCCTGGAGTTTGCTCAAATTCACGTCCATTGAGTCGATGATGTTATCCAACCACCTCATCTTCTGCCACCCGCTTCTCCTTTTGCCTTCTATCTGTCCCAGCATCAGGGTCTTTCATCCACTTATCATTATGTGTCAGGCACTGTGGTAGGTATTTTTCATATCTCATTTTAACTTTAAAAAATATAAATATTTAATCCTGATTTTAATTAATATGTTTAAGGTTACTCAGCTATTGACCATATATTTCATACTACATGTGAATTAATATTTCATTTATTAAGTTATATAACTTTTTGATAGTTATATAATCCTTGGATGCTTCAGTTGCCTCTTTAGTACAGAATCAACTTTATAATATTGTTGAGGATTAAATTAGAGAATGCATGGTACAAAATGCTTAAAATCATCCTTGGCATATTGCATGTACTCAATAAACCCAAGGAGAGTATTAGTGGTGGTGGAACAGAACAGAATAATAATACTCTGACCTGGATCTGTAGCATTATGAAGTGCATTTCTTATACATTGCTGCTAACAGTTTTCCAGTTTTCCAAGAATCAGTTTCCACAGTAACTCTTGTTATCACTTGAGTTTTCAATAACAGTAAGTGTGTAACAACCAGCAATCTGAAAAGCAAGTCTTGATTTCCAGTGTTTGCCCATGGTGTTAAGTTCTTCCAGCATGGTCAATTTCAAGTTATTAATACAAAAGTAACATTACTGAATGCCTGGTTGTGAAAATATCAACATATACACAATCAGTTCTCATGAGCTGGTGAGAATCAATGCCAGAACACCATGCGACAGTAATCATTCTTTGACAAATATAGTAGAGAATTAATATTAGTGATTATTGTTGTTATAGTCATTCTATAGACTAAATACTAAAATAAATGACATTGATGCAATATAGATTTTTGTTTCTGTTAGAAAAAGGGAAGACATTGTCTTATCATAAACCTGAATTCCTATTTTGATTTGTTGCTGTTGTTTTATATTTATTTGCCTTTATTTTTATTTATATATGCCTTTATATTTATTTTTAGAAATACTTTAAATTATTTATTTATTTTTGGCTGTGATGGGTCTTTGTTGCTGCATGGATTTTTCTCCAACTGGGGCCAGCAGAGGCTACTCTGTGGTTGTGGTTGTGGTTTTGGTGCATGGGCTATGCCATGGCTTCTCTTATGGAACACCAATTCTAAAGCACAAAGATTTTAGTAGTTGAGATTTCCAGGCTCTAGAGGACGCAGTAGTTGTGGTGCACAGACTTAGTTGCTCTGTGGCACGTGGGAGCTTCCTGGATCTGGGATCGAACCGGTGTGTCCTGCATTGGCAGACGGATTCTTTACCATTGAGCCACCAGGGAAGTGCTCCATTTTTTCACATAAGTATTAACGTAATGAAAGAAAAGAGTGAAAGAGAAAATTCAAACTTTGTCTAATGCATTCTGACTCCTCAGAACCTACAGAATGTGGTTTTCTTATGTATATTTTCCAAGTGTATTTCTCTTGGAAATATACCAAGAATTACCTTAAAAGACAAACACAAATAAATGAAAACTCTGAAGTCTGAGGATAGCAAGGAAACAACCTCTGCCAGCCTACACTTTATTGTCCTTCTGATTAACCTTTAAGATTTCTTCTTTTCTTTGCTCTTCCTTCTGGAAATAAAAATTTGCTGAACATGAACACACGCATGCTTCGTAAGTGAACCTAGTACATCCTTTCTACCAGTACACAGGCCCTGGTCAGACACCATAAGTCTTTCAAAATTTACCTTTCTGTGGATTTAACATAGAAAATTGTCTGTTGGAATCAATTATTATTTCCCTTATTAAACATGGATTTCATAATGTTCAAAGGTTGGTATTGTTCAATTAGATAAAACATTGTCTTTTTTTTTCCATTTTTATGTTGGATAAGATATACACTGCTGGATTTTTAAATTTTTTGTCAGCCAAAGATAACTCTATAGGGAAAGCTGTTTAACTTATGTTTTACAACTGTTCAATAAAAGACACTTGGCATCTGCAGATTTGTGATCACCCTTGTATTTAAGAAAAAAGGGGCTTCACGGTGGTTCAGTGTTTAAGAATCCTCCTGCCAGTTCAGGGGGCATAGGTTCCATCCCTAGTCCAGAAAGATCCCACATGCTGCAGAGCAACTTCTATGTCTGTGGACCACAATTACTGAGCCTGCACTCTAGAACCTGTGAGCCTCAGTTACTGAAGCCCATGTGCCTAGAGCCAGTGCTCTGCAACAAGAGAAGCCACGACAATGAGAAGCGCTTGCGCCACACTAGAGAGTAGATACTGCTCGCCACGACTAGAGAAAGCCCATGAGCAGCAACCTAGACTCAGTGCAGCAAACAATAAAAATAATAATCTTTAAAAAAATAAAAAGAAGCAAACTTACAATGGTACTATATTTCCGGTATCCACTTTTTTCCACCAGCATCAGATCGTTTATATGGGCCATCAGTGAGTTCCCGGGGATGGCAGGGGTAGGGATGGGGGTTCGTGATGGTACATGAACATCTGGCCTGCTCTGAGAGAGCTAGACTGACAATATTCCAGGGGTCTGGACTCGGGAAGGGCCCCATGCGGTCAGAGAGGAGGACAATGAGCCCTGCAGGAGGGCCTACTGAGGGTCAGCACTGTGTGAAGCTCTGTGCCCTGTGTTGCCTCATTTATTCCTCATGCTAATGGCGTGGCAATGACAATATGATTGCTATCTTATAAATAGAGATGCAATATAAAAAAATTCATCCAGGGTCGCAAAACTTGAAAGCACTGGATAGGGATTTCAGTGAAGTCTTTTATGTCTATCTTCTCTGTACCATACTATTCTTCCTCTTAGTCTAAAGTCTCTTAATTTTGAGCAACATGGAAACATATACATTACCATATGCAAAATAGATAGCCAACAGGAATGTGCTGTATGGCTCCAGGAACTCAAACTAGGGCTCTGTAATGACCTGGAGGGGTGGGATGAGGAGGGAGGCGGGAGGGAGGCTTAAGAGGGAGAGGACATATGTATATCAATGGCTGATTCATGTTGATGTTTGGCAGAAACCAACACAATTCTATAAAGCATTATCATTCACTTAAAAAGTAAATAATTTTTTAAACTGATTTTTTATTGAAGATAATTGCTTTACAGAATTTTGCTGTTTTCTGTCAAACCTCAACATGAATCAGCTATAGGTATACATATGTCCTTTCCCTTTTAAATAAATTAAAAAAGACTAACATGAATTATTTTTAAAAATCAGAAGCATGTATATTTAATTCTTGCAATTAAAAAATGCTATATATCCTAACTCATTAACTAAAAATAAATAAATAAAGACTTTCAATGTTTATTTTTATTTAATTCCAAAGAAAGGGATTGAAATGTTTCCTTTTGGCTCATTAATTACATTGTCAAGTAGATAGAAGTATACTCCAATATGCAAAGATTCTTTCCTAAGAGGTTCTTTAGAAAAAAAAAATCTAATTTTCAAAAACAAAGAAGTCAAAATTCTGATCAGTAAATTACTCAACTTAAAAAATAATTCTTTATTATACACAATATTCACCGTTGGTTTTCTTTAAGTAATCAAATCTTATGTCACTTTAAAAAAATTGCTGATACAACTTTGATTAGAATGGAGATTTTCATGAATAATCTTAACAGTTCAGAACACCATTACATGTATGTACTCATGTGTATGAAATCACTTTATTAGTTTCAAGAGAACAGAATAATAAGTAATTTATAAATGGCATTTACAGTAAAGCGCAATAACAGAAAATTTGACATGGATCTTGATTCACTATCAATAACAATGGTGGAATTTGATCAGATCAGTGTTTTTCACACTTGTGAAGCTTCCGAACCCATTGTACAGTCAATATGTGGAGCAGTGGCTGAAAGGAGAAAAAGAGGACCCAGAGGCCTGTACTTGGTGATCAGTGATATTCTAGAATTCTATGCTTTGAGAAAGATGAAACTGGAGCATGTAATCTCTAATCAAAATCCATGAGAGCTGCAGTATCCTATTGTCACAAGAGCTGATCTTCAAACATTTGCCTAAGGCCTGGTGGCCTTGAACCATCCATGCCCAGGAGCTAGACTATTCCTACAGGGCCAGGCCTCTGATAGAGCTCAGAGGCCTTGGCAGATAAGTACCTATGACTCCTATAACCTCACATTTAATTCCCACAAAATGCCATCAGTTCAGTTCAGTCACTCAGTAATGTTTAACTCTTTGTGACCCCATGGACTGCAGCACACCAGGGCTCCCAGTCCATCACCAAATCCTGGAGTTTACTCAAACTTATGTCCATTGAGTCGGTGATGCCATCCAACCAGCTCATCCTCTGTCGTTCCCTACTCCTCTGACCTTCAATCTTTCCCAGTGTCAGGGTCTTATTAAATGAGTCAATTCTTCACATCAGGTGGCCAAAGTATTGGAGTTTCAGTTTCAACATCAGTCCCTCCAGTGAATATTCAGGACTGATTTCCTTTAGGATGGACGGGTTGGATCTCCTTGCAGTCCAAGGGACTCTGAACAGTCTTCTCCAACACCACAGCTCAAAAGCATCAATTCTTCGGTGCTCAGCTTTGTTTATAGTCCAACTCTCACGTCCATACATGACTACTGGAAAAAACATAGCTTTGACTAGATAGACCTTTGTTGGCAAAGTAACGTCTCTGCTTTTTAATATGCTATCTAGGTGGGTCATAACTTTACTTCCAAGGAGTAAGCGTCTTTTAATTTCATGGCTGTAGTCACCATCTGCAGTGATTTTGGAGCCCCCCAAAAATAGTTTTTCACTGTTTCCCCATCTATTTGCCATGAAGTGATGGGACCAGATGCCATGATCTTAGTTTGCTGAATGTTGACTTTTAAGCCAACTTTTTCACTCTCTTCTTTTACTTTCTTCAAGAGGCTCTTTAGTTTTTCTTCACTTTCTGCCATAAGGGTGGTGTCATCTGCATATCTGAGGTTATTGATACTTCTCCTGTCAATCTTGATTCCAGCTTGTGCTTCCTCCAGACCAGCGTTTCTCATGATGTACTCTACATATGAGTTAAATAAGCAGGGTGACAATATACAGCCTTGACGTACTCCTTTCCCTATTTGGAACCAGTCTGTTTTTCCAAGTCCAGTTCTAACTGTTGTTTCCTGACCAGCATACAGATTTCTCAAGAGTCAGGTTAGGTGGTCTGGTATTCCTGTCTTTAAGAATTTTCCACAGTTTGTGGTGATCCACACAGTCAAAGGCTTTGGCATAGTCAATAAAGCAGAAATAGATGTTTTTCTGGAACTCTCTTGTTTTTTTTGATGATCCAACAGATGTTGGAAATTTGATCTCTGGTTCCTCTGACTTTTTTAAATCCAGAAAAGGATTTAGACATCTTGAACATCTGGAAGTTCACAGTTTATGTACTATTGAAGCCTGGCTTGGAGAATTTTGAGTATTACTTTACTAGCGTGTGACATGAGTGCAATTGTGTGGTAGTTTGAGCATTCTTCGGCATTGCTTTTCTTTGGGATTGGAATGAAAACTGACCTTTTCCAGTCCTGTGGCCACGTCTGAGCTTTCCAAATTTGCTGTCATACTGAGTGCAGCACTTTCACAGCATCATCTTGTAGGATTTGAAATAGCTCAACTGGAATTCCATCATCTTCACTAGCTTTGTTCATAGTGATTCTTCGTAAAGTTCACTTGACTTCACATTCCAGTACATCTGGCTCTAGGTGAATGATCACACCATCGTGATTATCTGGGTCATGAAGATCTTTGTTGTGTAGTTCTGTGTATTCTTGCCACGTTTTCTTAATATCTTCTGCTTCTGTTAGGACCATACCACTTTTGACCTTTACTGTGCCCATCTTTGCATGAAATGTTCCCTTCAGTTCAGTTCAGTTCAGTCACTTAGTCACGTCTGACTCTTTGTGACCCCATGAATCCCAGCATGCCAGGCCTCCCTGTCCATCACCAACTCCCAGAGTTCACTCAGACTCATGTCCATCGAGTCAGTGATGCCATCCAGCCATCTCATCCTCTGTCATCCCCTTCTCCTCCTGCCCACAATCCCTCCCAGCATCAGAACCTTTTCCAATGGAGTCAACTCTTCGCATGAGGTGGCCAAAGTACTGGAGTTTCAGCTTTAGCATCATTCCCTCCAAAGAAATCCCAGGGCTGATCTCCTTCAGAATGGACTGGTTGGATCTCCTTGCAGTCCAAGGGACTCTCAAGAGTCTTCTCCAACACCACAGTTCAAAAGCATCAATTCTTCAGGGCTCAGCCTTCTTCACAGTCAACTCTCACATCCATACACGACAACTGGAAAAACCATAGCCTTGACTAGATGGACCTTTGTTGGCAAAGTAATGTCTCTGCTTTTGAATATGCTATCTAGGTTGAACATAACTTTCCTTCCAAGGAGTAAGCATCTTTTAATTTCATGGCTGCAGTCACCATCTGCAGTGATTTTGGAGCCCAGAAAAATAAAGTCTGACACTGTTTCCACTGTTTCCCCATCTATTTCTCATGAAGTGATGGGACCAGATGCCATGATCTTCGTTTTCTGAATGTTGAGCTTTAAGCCAACTTTTTCACTCTCCACTTTCACTTTCATCAAGAGGCTTTTTAGTTCCTCTTCACTTTCTGCCATAAGGGTGTCATCTGCATATCTGAGGTTATTGATATTTCTCCTGGCAATCTTGATTCCAGCTTGTGTTTCTTCCAGTCCAGCGTTTCTCATGATGTACTCTGCATAGAAGTTAAATAAGCAGGGTGACAATATACAGCCTTGACGTACTCCTTTTCCTATTTGGAACCAGTCTGTTGTTCCATGTCCAGTTCTAACTGTTGTTTCCTGACCTGCATACAGATTTCTCAAGAGGCAGGTCAGGTGGTCTGGTATTCCCATCTCTTGAAGAATTTCCCACAATTTATTGTGATCCACACAGTCAAAGGCTTTGGCATAGTCAATAAAGCAGAAATAGATGTTTTTCTGGAACTCTCTTGCTTTTTCCATGATCCAGTGGATGTTGGCAATTTGATCTCTGGTTCCTCTGCCTTTTCTAAAACCAGCTTGAACATCAGGAAGTTCGTGGTTCACATGTTGCGGAAGCCTATCTTGGAGAATTTTGAGCATTACTTTACTAGCATGTGAGATGACTGCAATTGTGCGGTAGTTTGAGCTTTCTTTGGCATTGCCTTTCTTTGGGATCAGAATGAAAACTGATCTGTTTTTTTACTGTGCCCATCTTTGCATGAAATTTTCCCTTGGTATCTCTAATTTTCTTGAAGATATCTCTAGTTTTTCCCATTCTATGGTTTTCCTCTAATTCCTTGCACAGATCACTGACGAAGGCCTTCTTATCTCTCCTTGCTATTCTTTGGAACTCTGCATTCAAATGGTTATATCTTTCTTTTTCTCCTTTGCTTTTCACTTCTCTTCTTTTCACAGCTATTTGTAAGGCCTCCTCAGACAGCCATTTTGTGTTTTTGCATTTCTTTATCTTGGGGATGGTCTTGATTCCTGTCTCCTGCACAATGTCATGAACCACCATTCATAGTTCTTCAACCACTCTGTCTATCAGATTTAATCCCTTGAATCTATTTGTCACTTTTACTGTATAATCATAAGGGATTTGATTTAGGTCATACCTGAATGGTCTAGTGGATTTCCCTACTTTCTTCAATTTAAGTCTGGATTTGGCAATAAGGAGTTCATGATCTGAGCCACAGTCAACTCCCGGTCTTGTTTTTGCTGACTGTATAGAGCTTCTCCATCTTTGGCTTCAAAGAATATAATTAATCTGATTTCGGTTGACCATCTGGTGATGTCCACGTGTAGAGTCTTCTCTTGTGTTATTGGAAGAGGGTGTTTGTTATGACCAGTGCATTCTCTTGGCAAAACTCTGTTAGCCTTTGCCCTGCTTCATTTGTACTCCAAGGCCAAATTTGCCTGTTACTCCAGGTGTTTCTTGACTTCCTACTTTTGTATTCCAGTCCCCTATAATGAAAAGGACATCTTTTGAGGGTGTTAGTTCTAGAAGGTCTTGTAGGTCTTCATAGAACTGTTCAACTTCAGCTTCTTCAGCATTACTGGTTGGGCATAGACTTGGATTGCTTTGATACTGAATGGTTTGCCTTGGAAACAAACAGAGATTATTCTGTTGTTTCTGGGATTGCATCCAAGTACTGAATTTTGGACTCTTTGTTTACTGTGATGGCTACTCCATTTCCTTTAAGGGATTCATGATTCTCTCAGTCGTGTCCAACTCTTTGTGGCCCCATAGACTGTAACCCACCAGGCTCCTGCATCCATGGGATTTTCCAGGCAAGAGGACTGGAGTGGGTTGCCACTGCCTTCTCCAGGGGATCTTCCTGACCTAGGGATCGAACCTGGGTCTCCCGCGTTGCAGGCAGATGCTTTACAGTCTGAGCCACCAGGTCGTTTTCAAGCACTGGGCTCAGATTTGAACCCAAACCTGTACAATACCAGTGCCCTTTGTACCACAGTGTCTCTCCCCAAACTATCACAAGCCATTGGTTTTATCATCTTACATACATATTTCCTCTGCCTAATTTCCCTTTGATGCCAGCAAGAAATCTTATTTATCTTCATGCTGGTGCTCAAGCTAACCTCTTGTGAAGCAGCCTTCTATTTCCACTACTGCTCTTTACAAAAAAAAAAAAAAAATTCTTTCATTTCTTTAAGTTCTATTTCCTCCCCAGAGTTTGCCTTTGGCAACTTTATACCTCAAGAGTCTCTTATGTCTGAATTGGCTCGGTCTTATTAGTACCAACATTTTAGTTTTGATTAAATTATTTTTATTAGTTATTATTACAATTTTTCATTTTATATTCTTCACATGAATTCTACATTTAGCATGAAGTATATTTTTAATATATTTTGGCATCCTCTACATTGAGGAATATGACACGTGGAGGGCCAAGAAGAAGTATATTCACTCGGGTGCTCAATAAATAATTAGTGAATGAATATTATCTAATTCTTGGTTGTTGTTGTTCAGCAGCTAAGTCCCATCCGACTCTTGGCAACCCCATGGACTACAGCACGTGAGGCTTCTCTGTCCTTCACTAGTTCCCTGAGTTTGCTCAAACTCATGCCCATTGAGTCAATGACGCCATCCAACCATCTCATCTCCTGTCTCCCCCTTAAATATTCTCAAAACAACAAAGCACAGTGCTCAATACAGATATCATGAATTTAGTCATTGGTCCTAACAACCATGATCGAATGTCCTAAGGAGTGAGCCTTTAAGCATAAAGTGTTGCAATGTATAAATCATAAATAAACTGGAGACCTTCGGGCAGTTAGACAGTGCAAGACATAACGCAAACCTGAACTAAGGTAGCAGCCAAGGGTGTGGTGAAGAGGACCTGGGCATGAGGAATTTCCTAGACCTGATGAGCAGTCAGATATTCAGAGCAGAGAGCAGGAAAATAGTTTAGGATGATCGCCAAGGTTTTCGTCTGGAGCTCCAGACCACGCTCATCTACTGATGGAGCAATTTACTGAGAGGCGCAGTTGAAAGGTCAGAGCTGATGGATGGATTGACTGTTAGTTTCATTTCACTGAGGGGAGGACTCAGGGAATATCCAGACAGAGCTCCATATCCAGGAGGCAGGTGGATACACAGAGAGGGAGCTCTTTGGAAAGGCAAGTCTGGAGATAAAGAGATGAAGCCATCATTATAAAGGTAATATTTAAAATGAGGTTTTGTAGAAAGGTTATGCCAAAAACCAGAAAAATGACTCTATTTAGGGATCCAAGAAAAGACCAATACTTAGGGAACAGATACCAACTATATCTCAGTAAAACTGGATGGAAAAGGAACAAGTGAAGAAAGAATTGTCAGAGAAAGAGACTAAGAAGGAATTTAATTGCAGAGGCAAAAGAAAGAAGGCAGGTGGGATGGGGTAAGAGATGGAAGGGGGTTCAAGAGAGAGGGGGCATATGTATGCCTATGGTCGATTCATGTTGATGGATGGCAAAAACCATCAAAATATTGTAGTTATCTTCTAATAGAGATAAGAAAAAAATAAATAAAAAGAAAGGTTCCTAGGCACTTATCTTCCTTATTCCACATGACAGATTTCTTAAATTGTTGTCATTCTTCTCAACAGGGGCACTGCATTTGTACAACTCTGAAAGTGAAAGTTACTCAGTCGTGTCTGACTCTTTGTGACCCCATGGACTATACAGTCTCTGGGATTCTCCAGGCCAGAATACTGGAGTGGGTAGCCTTTCCCTTTTCCAAGGGATCTCCCCAATCCAGGGATTGAACCTAGGTCTCCTGCATTGCAGGCAGATTCTTTACCAGCTGAGCCACAAAGGAAGCCCTAGAGAGTGCCATTTATGTTACATACAGTGTCGATGGGCTCTTTAGGAGCTGTGCACCCCTGTAATGGTATGGCTCCCAAAGTCCATTTTCCAGTCGACCTCAAGTTCAGCACACACAAAAAAAGTTTTGTAATATACAGACTAAGTCCCTCAGTCATTTCTGACTCTTTGCAACCCCATAGACTGTAGCCCGCCAGGCTCCTCTATCCATGGGATTCTCAAGGCAAGAATACTGGAGTGGGTTGTCATGTCCTTCTTCAGGGGATCTTCTCAACCCAGGAATTGAACCTGCATTTGTTACGTTTCCTGCATTGGCAGGTGGGCTCTTTATCGCTAGTGCCACATGGGAAGCCCAATATACAGAATATAATTTTTAAAAATGAGTTCTTTGCTCCCGCCTCCCTTTCAGTCACTTCAAAATCTTCATTCACCTTGACTCCAGGTTTCCCTTGGGTTATTTGCAGGTCATGCAAGCTATCTCCTCTGTTAATTCTCTCCCAGTGATATAGTTTATTCCCACACTCAGTCCGAACATAAATTTTATATTTATAGAAACAGATAAAAAAAATGCAATGTCAGTATACCCCTAACAGTCATTTTTACAAAAGTGTCCTGTCAATTCATTTAGGATTTGCCATGACTAAGAGATAGTTCACCTACTGTAATAATAAAGTGTTCAAAAGTATCATCAAATAGAGAACTCCCTATGAGCTCTCTCTATGAAAAGATGTTCCCTTAAAGATGCAGCTCTTAATGCACGGTGTAAAATGCTTGTAGCTTTTATTATGTCTTAGATGAAAAACATGTTTTACCACATACCAGAGTAGCAGACGTCAACTCACTTTTCAAATTGGGAACAGCTTTTCATTTTGTTCTATTCAACAATTTCTGGGTCCTAACTCAACCCTTCCCTCCTTGCATCCTACCCCCCACTAGTCCACATTGGTCTTTGCCCTAGCCAAGCAATGTCACAAGCCGCTTCTTCAACGACGACGTGCGCGAGGCGACGGAGGAGGATTTCCAAGATCAGGATTCACGGTGCTCTCGCTCCTTTTATTCAGTAAGAATAAAAGAGGGGAGCTGGACGGTGAAATATTTACTACCTCCACACTGCTGATTGAACGCGATCCACAGGAAACCCAGATGTCCAGAGTAGTAGATCAGAGAAGGGAAATCATGCGACTATAGAGCCAAATTTTGATTTCTAGCCGCCTGCGTAAGAAAAAAAAAGACCATCTGCTGTGCTATTAAAACCCCAAAAGGAAGCATCTATCACAATCTCCTTCTAAGTGCCACATCTTTATTTACTGATGATTAGTAAATCAAGTTCATTCTTTATGATGTTTAAATATAATCGATAGTTTAAATATGATTTCAGATGATAAATTATGGATGGAAAAGAGGTGTTTTTTTTAAGTCTAAATTAAATTGGTTAAGTCTTACTCTTTGGAGGAAGAAGAATGCTAGATCTCATTTCATTTTATAACTAGACACACACTTTGAACCAAATCCTACTCTTCTATGTTAGATACAAAGTTCAAAGAGCCTCAACAGAGTACAGTACAAATAGTCTTGTCATATATGTTCTTTGCTGGCAAGAGGGCTATTCTTGGTTTTGTTTTAATAGACAGTTGAGCCCAAGGTCTGAACATATAGCCCTCAAAAATCAAGAGATCTGGGTTCTAATTCCAATCCTCAATTTGGACAACTCTGTAAGCTTTCTGTATCACATTCGAAGTGGGGAAGATGTATAACTTGCCTCCTTTGCTCCAAAAAGCTATTACAAGCAGAAGTGAGGTAATCACTGTGAACACGCATTAACCTCTTCAAAGAAAGAATGGTGAAGAAAAGCAAGACAATGACTTTTTTTTGAAACAATATACGATTTCTTTTCCCTTCAACGTTTTTCAGCTAGCCGAGTTTAAAGGCAGTGGTGCCCGTTTAAAAAGCAAAATCACAGAAACATGCAGAAAAATTTGGAATCAATTTATTTAAAGACATGTTCTTTGCAGCTGTTGTTCATTAAGATACTTTTATTAACGTGTCCAGAAATCTTTCCTGGTAGTTTAGGCACGCGGGGGCTTTGAGCCCTATGAAGTATAGCAAATTGCAGATGAATTGGTCCAGAAGTGTAGGTTTGTTTTTTTTTAAACAAATGCTTTTTAAAATAGAATATTCTCAAGGGAGTGATTGGTGGGGGAAGGGAAGTATTGTACTGACACTTAAGAGATCCTTGACCTTCTGGAATGCACATCTAAACTTCTGCAACAGTAGCTCAAAAGGACTGAAACTCAGTTTTCAAAACCACTTTAATAAAGTCTACTTTCTCCAAGGATCCCAAACCAAAGGATCCAGGCATAATTAGTTTATAATAAAGTGATGCTTGCTTTAAGAAATCTGTTTTGCTAAGAAGTCTTTGTATTGGTGCATCACAAATTCTCTGGGTCTCAGGAAGAACAGGAGCTTGCCAAGTGGACTTGGCAGAAGATAAGGAACGGAAAAGAGCAATAGGTGGAATAGCATATTCAAAGATATGGAACCTAAGAACACAAAGCTAATTGGAAGAGCTGTAAGCATTAATTCATTTATTTATTTGATCACTTATTCATTTCTTTGTAAGTATACATGGAGCTCCTACTTTAAGCTGGGTACCATTATGGGTAGTTAATAATAAAATTCATCTTTAATTGGCATTACAGGCAGGGAAATGGGCACACAAATGATTGCACTACAGTGTATTAAGGTTTAGGCAGAAGTAGCAATGAGTTCTGTAGACTCTACAGTCCAGAGGAGAAGAGATGGTGCGTGTTGTGGGGGTGGGAGGATCATATCAGAAATTTCCAAGGAAAGTGTAACATCTAAATGGAATCCTGAAGAACCAAAAGAAGACAGTAATATCTTCTTGTGAAAAAAGGGCCTGCCAGGTTGAAGAGCAATATGAGGAAATGGCTGAAAGCTAGAGAACATTTGGTGGAATGCAAAAATTACAAGAAGTTCTGATTGGGGTTAGGATTATGTAGAAGGGGGTAGAGGGTAGCAATGGGCAGTAAAGGAGGCATGGAAATGAAGGAAATTGAAAAGAGAGGTGAGAAGGGGTAAAAGCCTGGAGGACCTTGAATGTCACACTAAGTTAAAGAGATTTGGGTTCAGAGTTCCACTGGAGGATGCTGACACGGTTAACTTTTCAGGGAGGTTAATCTCTGGAGTGTTGGAAGGGATGTTGGTGGGGAAGACCAATGAAGGTTGATGCTTAGTCTCTGTATATGGGCTGCAGAGAAAAGGGGGATGTTAGTGAGGCAAAAGCATTGACAGAACTTAAAGCTTAGATGTCTCTCCTCTGGGAGCCCTCTCTGATCCCACAAGTCTGCATTCACCAGTCCCTGGGCTCACTACAGTAAGAGCACATGTTTCTGCCTACTTTAGTTGCCCTCTCTGGAAAGAGGCACTGCACCGGTCACTGCTATCTTTCCAGAGTCTTGACTCTTCAAGGAGAGTGATTAGAAACAGCTGGAGGGTCGGTATGGACGTACGTTATCCTGTGGAAGTCAGAAATCTAACACATAATAGGTGGTCAGAAATGTCTGCCGAAGTGAATTGATACAGGAATTGAAAGCCCTTGCCTTGCCAGTTTCCCCATTTAGTACTGAGGCTTCAAAACAGCAAGGACTTAGAAGAGAGTTTCTCTTCAAAGATTTTGCTATTTAATCAGGCTGAGCTTGCAAAGTAGAGGCAACATCTGCCTTTTTGGATCATGGTTGGGAGAGCTACATATAATATTTGAAAATGACTTGGCAGGTTTGTAGAGCCAGGTTTTTAGATCCTAATTTATAAATAAATTATGAGAGGAGGTGATAATTCCTTTTTCTGTGTCTTTCAGATGGGCTCTCCTCAACTCTATCTCTCATATCTTGGTTTCCCCCTCCTCCTTTTCCTCCTTGATTCACTGAATCACACCATGGGGTTGATGATCTGCCCTGTGATTCACTTAAAAATGAAAGTTATCAGAGATGAACTCATTCATCTACCCACAACTTTCCATCCTCTTGTATCAGTGCCCATACTCTATCTCCCTCCTCTCACCTTGGAAGAAATGTGCCTGATCTTGTCCAAGGGCAACACCCTGACTTGTGGACTGGATCTCATCTCCACTTGGCTAATTGAGATTCCTCTTCAGTAACCATTCTCTTTCTCCTGCACCATCCATTTCTCTTTCTCTACAGCATGATTTCCATCATGTTATAATCATGCTGAAATTTCTCCCATCTTCAAAAAATCCAAGCTGTCTGTCATCCCTCTATAGTCATTATGTCTCTGCTCCAACTCACAATAGTTTTGCTAAACTGCTTCCTTCACTTTCTCCTTCACCTCCTTTTCTATTCTTAATCTCCTCTGATTGGGATCCTGCCTCATCACACCGCTGAGGCTGCTTTCAACAAAGTTTCCAATGACCTCCATGTTGTCAAATCCAATAGTTTCTTCCCAGTTTTTGTCTTAGTTAACTTCTCACAAGCATTCAGAACAAATAACTCAGTTTTGAAACTCTCTTCTCTCTTGCTTGGTGAAACCACTTTCTGAATTTTTCTCCTCCCTCATCTATTTGTCAGTGTCTTTAGTTGGATTACTCTTCTTCACCAGATCTTTAAATCAAGGAGTTCCCCAATGCTAAGGGACCTATTTTCTTCTCTGTCTAAACTCTCTCCCTAGATGATCTCATCCAGTTTATTGCAAAACTACCCATTTGCCAATGACTTCCAAGTTACATTTCCAGCAATGACCTTTCTCAATTGCCTACTTGACATCCATACTTATAGGTATAATGGTTATCTCAAAGTTTACATGTTCCAAAAATTCTATTTCATTCTCTTAAACCCAGTCTCTACTCTTGCAGAAAATGACCCCATCATACCTAGTTGATATCCTTGATCTTATGCTCATTCTCTGCAAACACTCCATGAGCGTGTTTCATATTTGTTCACTTGTCTCCATCCACTACTACCATTCCAATCCACACCCCTATCATTTGTCTCCTGGAACACCATCATAACCTCCTATGTAGCCTTATCTTCTACTCCCAATCCCTCCATATAGTTTCAAGAGTGATATTTCAATACTTAAACAAAGATCTTTCTATCTCAAGCTTAAAGTTCTTCAGGGACTTCTCAATGGCACTTAGGATAAATCTCTTATCCTCGTGTAAATATGCAGTCCTTGGGGCTGCAAAGAATCAGATACGACTGAACGACTGAACTGCACTGAACTGAACTGGTGTAAATATGCTACATAAGCTAGACCCAGACCAACTTCTTTACCTCCTCTAGGACCACTTTCAATCTTATATCTCCTCCTGCTGCTGCTGCTGCTGCTAAGTCGCTTCAGTCATGTCCAACTCTGTGCGACCCCATAGACGGCAGCCCACTAGGCTCCTCTGTCCCTGGGATTCTCCAGGCAAGAACACTGGAGTGGGTTGCCATTTCCTTCTCCAGTGCATCAAAGTGAAAAGTGAAAGTGAAGTCGCTCATTTGTGTCTGACTCCTAGTGACCCCATGGACTGCAGCCCACCAGGCTCCTCCGCCCATGGGATTTTCCAGGCAAGAGTACTGGAGTAGGGTGCCATTGCCTTCTCCGACATCTCCTCCTAGATCTCTTTAATTTCATTAAACACATCAGTCTCAGCACGGTTTCTCTGCATGGAACATTTTCTGCCTGATCTCAGAGACAGACTTTCATGTTTATGACACCATCCTCTAATCGTTCTCTACATGGCAGCAGTCACTGTCTAGTTCATTCTATATCATTTGTCTTTATGTCTGTCTGACCACTAGACTCTAAATTAGGATGTAATCTTTATTAGAGAAGATTTTTGCTCTATCTTTTCTCAATACAATATCCTCATCACATAGAATTTTTCAGAAAACAAAGTGGAGGGCTCACAAATAAGTAGTGAACAAGTGAATTAATCTCACCCGATTGCCAAAATGGGCCTTTGAGATTATTCTAGTTAAACATCCTCTTTTTACAGATGGGAAATCTGAGGCCCAGAGAGGAATCGTTATTTGCCTAGAATCACTTAAGCTAGCAGTAAGAAATATCTTCAGCATTGGCTCTATAGAAACTTTTTTTGTTTGAAATAATACCAGATACCTACAAGTAAAAAAATCAATATACATGAAACTCTACTTTCTATGAAAACACATCACAGGACAGGTCAGCTCAGCAGTCTGGTCTCAGGAGCAAACTCTGATGGGACATATCCCCCAACAGATAATCTCTAAAATCCCAAGAAGTCCCTCAGAGTGAAGAACTGGGTTTCTGGAAGCCTGGGGAAACCATAGACCTCAAACAGGTAGTTTCCACATTTGTTTGAAGAGAGGACAAATGCTGAACTTTGCTAGAGTGATAGAAAACACATGTGTTTTCTCACGTCATATCCCAGAGAAGTTAGCTGTCAAAGGCTTGGTGTTTAGCTCCATTTCTTCCATGCTTAAAAGACCAAATATGTGCCAACATGGCTGCACCCCAGACATTTGAGCATTACGAGCCTGGAGAATTGGGTAGGGCCAAAAAGAAAGGCCTTAGATGTCATTAGAAGGTGTTCGGGTTTTGAAATTTCTTTTCTCTGAAGTCAGTGTTTCACCATTTAAAATGTTAAGCAAAAACTGATGTGATTAGATCTGTATTTCTAAAGAATCATTCTGGCTACATACGAAGAGGATAGATCAGAAGAGGAAAAGATAGAATAAGGACCAATCAGAGGGTGCTACACTAATGCAAAGAGATGAGGGGAGCTAGAAAGAAGTCAATGGCAGTAAAGATACAGGAAAATGAACAGATCTGAGGTCCAACAAACAGGTATGATTATATTAAGCTCATATGACCCACAACACTTGATAACTATCAATATTTTCACTATTGTCAGTTGTGGTCACAGACTGATATCAGGTCAGCAAAAAGAAAGCAGAAGTGATAGGAACAACTTTCAGGTCCCCTTCTGGGAATCTTTACTCTGGGTTTTCTCTCCCTTTCTGCTATCTGTGATGTTGATAGCTACCTATGATTAGGGCAACCTTCAGTTCAGTTCAGTCGCTCAGTCGTGTCCGACTCTTTTCGACCCCATGAATCGCAGCATGCCAGGCCTCCCTGTCCATCACCAACTCCTGAGGTTCACTCAGACTCACGTCCATCGAGTCACTGATGCCATCCAGCCATCTCATCCACTGTCGTCCCCTTCTCTCCTGCCCCCAATCCCTCCCAACATCAGGGTCTTTTCCAATGAGTCAACTCTTCGCATGAGGTGGCCAAAGTAATGGAGTTTCAGCTTTAGCATCATTCCCTCCAAAGAAATCCCAGGGCTGATCTCCTTCAGAATGGACTGGTTGGATCTCCTTGCAGTCCAAGGGACTCTCAAGAGTCTTCTCCAACACCACAGTTCAAAAGCAGCAATTCTTCAGGGCTCAGCCTTCTTCACAGTCAACTCTCACATCCATACACGACAACTGGAAAAACCATAGCCTTGACTAGATGGACCTTTGTTGGCAAAGTAATGTCTCTGCTTTTGAATATGCTATCTAGGTTGAACATAACTTTCCTTCCAAGGAGTAAGCATCTTTTAATTTCATGGCTGCAGTCACCATCTGCAGTGATTTTGGAGCCCAGAAAAATAAAGTCTGACACTGTTTCCACTGTTTCCCCATCTATTTCTCATGAAGTGATGGGACCAGATGCCATGATCTTCGTTTTCTGAATGTTGAGCTTTAAGCCAACTTTTTCACTCTCCTCTTTCACTTTCATCAAGAGGCTTTTTAGTTCTTCTCTTTTTGCCATAAGGGTGGTGTCATCTGCATATCTGAGGTTATTGATATTTCTCCTGGCAATCTTGATTCCAGCTTGTGCTTCTTCCAGTCCAGCATTTCTCATGATGTATTCTGCATATAAGTTAAATAAGCAGGGTGACAATATACAGCCTTGATGTACTCTTTTTCCTATTTGGAACCAGTCTGTTATTCCATGTCCAGTTCTAACTGTTGCTTCCTGACCTGCATACAGATTTCTTAAGAAAGAGGTCGGGTGCGCTGGTATCCCCATCTCTTTCAGAATTTTCCACAGTTGATTGTGATCCACACAGTCAAAGGCTTTGGCATAGTCAATAAAGCAGAAATAGATGTTTTTCTGGAACTCTCTTGCTTTTTCCATGATCCAGCAGATGTTGGCAATTTGATCTCTGATTCCTTGCCTTTTCTAAAACCAGCTTGAACATCAGGAAGCTCACGGTTCACATATTGCTGAAGCCTGGCTTGGAGAATTTTGAGCATTACATTACTAGCATGTGAGATGAGTGCAACTGTGCGGTAGTTTGAGCATTCTTTGGCATTGCCTTTCTTTGGGATTGGAATGAAAACTGACCTTTTCCAGTCCTGTGGCCACTGCTGAGTTTTCCAAATTTGCTGGCATGTTGATTGAGTGCAACCTTAGGAGTTACATTTATCCTGAAGGGACAGTAGTAAGACAGTTTCCTGCAATAGCTTCCAAGGGCCAATGCCCACAGAAGGCATCCATTAAGGATTCTCCATGATAAGCCCATTTGATAATTCAATCAAAGGAGGTTATAGAGGACAGTATCACAACTATGTTTTAAATTTTTGAAGACTTTGCTCCACTTGTATTATTTTATCTGACATAAATAAAGTTGTACACCAGATCTATATAAATGAGTACATATTACACTCTTATTTGTATTAGCAAAAACACCGAAAGCAACATGTACATCTACAGTATACAACTGAGTGACGAAATAAGTGATGGTACATTCTAGAATGCAATATTCACAATCATCATCCAGAAAAATATATAAGGCCATGGGAAACACCTCACAGTATAACACTGAACAATATAAAAATCCTTTTGATTCCTCTTCATTGACTATGGCAGAAGGAAAGGCATCAAGTATATAGAACTGGCAAAAGCAATTATTTTTAAAAAATCAACAATTTCCACATTTGACTAATTTTAAGTCTTTCACTCATATACTGCAAATTACTGAGATTTTTGCCTTATAGATGATGGGCTTTTTCAACTGAATCAGTTGCAGTTATTCTTCCAGTAAGTGCATTGAAAATCCAGAGCCTCTGTTCAATAGTAGCCTTTAGTCACCTCTGGCTGTTCACACTTAAAACTACTGAAAATTAAACAAAATAGAAAATTCAGCTCACAAGTTGCACTGGTCACACTTCAAGAGCTTATTAATCACAAGTGGCCAGTGGCTACCATTTCAGTCAGCACTTATATTAGCATTTCTATCACTGTAGAAAGTCTATTGGCCCAGGCAGATGTGGAGTTTGCCTGGCCCTGTACTACGTGCTAGGGATTTAGAAAGGAAAGCAACGCAGTCCACATGGGTCTCTCAGCTAAACAGGAGAGACAGACATACAAACAGAATTAGTGTGCGGTGCCATACTTGTTCTGCTCCATCGCATACAGCCTGGTTGGACACAAGTCCTCGTGCCACCCTGAGTACCAGCAGTTGGGGGACTCTTGGTCAGAACCTCCTGCCTGTCTAGGAATCAGTGTCATGGTATAATCACTACATCATGTAAAGAAATGAATCCTAAGTGAGCAAGATTCTCAGGGTGTGGTTTGCATTCTAGAAAATTAATTAAATTTCTTCTTTCATTCAGCAAATGTGTATTGAATGTCTACTCTATACCAGGCATGTTATATGTCATAGAAACAAAATTGATTAAAATGTCCAAAGCTTCTACCCTCATGGAGATCCCATTCTTGGTGACTAGGGGAAACAAAAAAAACATATAAACACGTACAATATCTGGACTAATAGATTGTAATAAGTGCTACAGAGAAAAAATGGAGTGAAGCAGGTAAGGAAAGGAAGGTAAGGAATGCTGAATTGTAAGGTGGAATTTGGGGACTGAGAGGGAGTGGAGGGAAGTGTATATTATTTTAAATAGAATGATCTTAGAAGATCTACTTATTTGTAGCTTGAAAGAGTCAATTCTTATTGGATCTTCCATTTGAAAAATTTCTCCAGAAGTCCATGTGTTATAGGAGACAAGATAAAAGCCGTGTAATACTAGTTTATAATCTCTACTAATTTTTTAAGAATTTATGCAGGCCACAGTACCTCTCTGGGCCTCAGTTTCCCCATATTCACAAGTGTTTGGACTGGATGGTGTCTGAGGACACTTCTGGTTTTTAAACTTCCTGATTTAAACACAGAGAGAAGGGGAAAAAATTCTCTGTGCCAACACTTCCGAAAAGTTCCAAAAGTGTTAGCTACTCAGTCATGTCCGACTCTTTGCGAGCCCATGGGGTATAGCCTGCCAGCCTCCTCTGCCCATGGGATTCTCCAAGCAAGAATACTAGAGTGGGGTGCCAATGCCAACTCATAGACTTACACATTTGTTCAACGAACGTTAACTGAGAGCCCAGCATACGATGGACTTGGGGTTGACCCTGAAGAAAACAAAATGAGGAAGCTGATTCTCCCTTCAAGGAGCTCACAGTGAAAGGAGGGAGGCCAGCAAGCATTTCCATTGTGACCTGGAGTCTTCATGTGCACTTTGCTCCTGGCTGAGACCCAAGGGTTCCTGCCCTCCACGTCTCCCAGCCACACTGCCCAGTCATCCTGGAGAGGCACAGAGCCAGGTGCCATCAGTCACTAGAGGCTGTTCAAAGAAGCCTGGGCACCACCACATCCCCGGGCCTAGCCTCTCCCTTGAGTAGAAACGTGTCCTCCATGGGGAGCCGTCGCTGTGGATAGCGATGCTGATGGACGGCCCACGGAAACCATTTTTCATCTCCAAGCAGTACACGTGTGCATTCTCGCTCTGGGGCCAGGTCCTGACTGGTGTGCCTGCTGTTCTCTGTTTGCTTAGCTGTTGTCACCTTTCCCCCTTTCCTGACAAATGAACCCATTTCACAGCCTGAGTGACTCATGACCGCTTTAGGAAGCCCAGATTAGCTTAATGTTGTAAAGGAGGAAAATAAAGACCATTATTCTTAACTCGACATCTTAAACTTCCATCTGCCTCTGAGCACGCCCCTGCTGAAAAATGGTTCTGTCTGATCCATGGGATATCATCCAAGGTCTACTTCCATCTGGCTCCAACAACAATCCCAACCTTCTTTTCCACTACTAAACGATGCAGGCAGAATGCTCACTCAAACATGCCATAGATTCTCCTCTATCAACACAGTATTCACACGGTCTGTTCCTACCCATCCATTGCCCCAGCCATGTAAGCTCTGCAAACCTGTTCCTGATGGCCCCAGACTCCTATCCTTTGAATGGGTTCAGCACCAGCTGCATAAAGCCTGTGATCATGGGTGCTTTTGATCACAAATGAAAGCCTGAAATTCCCTCTGACTTCTGGGTCAGAGGCAACTTGTCCTCCCCCCCACCCTCTAACCACACCAGGCCGAGTGCCCAGGACATGGAAGTTGCTGTACAAAATCTAGTTAGCTGATTGATTCTTTCAGTGGTCCTCTCCGATGCACCCTGATTCCATCAACAAGAGGGCAGGAGGGCAGACATTTCATTGCTTGCACCCCAATCAGCTTCACTGGCCCCAGAATAGACACAAGGACATTTGTGTCTGGACTCCTGGGCCAAGGTTAACCAGTGACTCCATGAATCAAGCATTTCTGAGTCAGAGAAAAAAAAAATTGGAACCAAAAATGTATTCAAATGGCCAGCTTAGTCACCAATTCAGTTTTTCCTGTGTTGATCTACCCTAAATAACAGATGGGTTTCTCACATCTCTGGAACCCTGCAGGCTTTGTAAAATCATTACACTAGAGCTATACTATAAAAGGTTTGCAAGTAAAAGAACCTTGAATGTTCCTCTACACCAGCAGTTTTCAGCCTCTAGGATGAATCCCAATTACCTGGCAGGCTTGTTTAAGCCCAGAGGTTGGGCTTCACCCCCAGAGTTTCTAACTCAATAGTTCTGAGGTTGGCCCTGAGAATTTGTATTTTTAATGAGCCCCCAGGTGATGCAGATGCTGCTTGCTCTACAAGACTTTTCTCTTTCTGCCTTTTATTCCCAAGACTTGGTCTAGTTAATTCATGCATGCTCAGGAGCTAAGTCATGTCCAACTTTCTGAGGCCCCACCAGGCTCTTCTGTCCATGGGATTCTCCAGGCAAGAATACTGGAGTGGGTGGCCATTTCCTCCTCCAGGGGAATCTTCCCAACCCAGGGGTCAAACCCCCATCTCCTGCATTGGCAGATGGATTCTTTATCACTAGGCCACCTGGGAGTCCCTTGTCTAATTAACACTATCTTTATATATAGCTATTATCATAGTGTATATGGAATTTGTCCATTTAAATTCTTTTTTTTTTCTGAATTATAGAGTGTCTATCCCAGCCCATGATATTAAGTTACAGGTTAGTATAACTCCAAGACAAAATTTCACTAAACAAAATAACTTTGGCTTTGGGGTTGAAAAGTTACCCTAAGAACCAGGGTGAGAACTATTTAACACTTGTAGAAGAACAGAGGGTTATTAATGAGATATTCAGTCCAAAGTGATTCAATGAGAAGATTAAGCTTATCTAGGGCTCAACTTTTTGTCCGTGTTATTCATTTCTGTATCTCTAGCTCTTGGTACACACTGAATATTTGTGGAACAAATGAATGAATTTAAAAATAAACATTTCCTTAATATACTCTAGATAGTCTCTGGAATGGGTCTAAACACAGGCATTTGGGGAAAGTTCCCATAGTACTTGACTATTTTGCCTCAAAACAAGACACGTATCAAAGAAGAATCATTAACAAGTTGCGGTTGGTTTTCAGGCACTGCAAAGGATTCCTACGTGTTATGTGCAAGGATCTATGCACACAAGAGGTGCACACACACTCAGCTTTCTCCTCTGGATAGTTGTGCAATGAGCCCTGCATCCACTGGTATGTTCTGTGTGGAACAGGTCCTGCCAAATGCTGTTACACAAGGCTTTCTATTTTAAATTAGAAACCTTTCTGTGCACAGATCAGTTTAGAATCAGAAAGTAAATGCAACCTGGAAAGCATTGGGAGGAACCCAGCTTCCTTCTGTGCATTACATGAAAATGCCATTCCAAATAAAGGAAATAAGCTAAGCTATATTGTTGGCTACACCAGTGGCATTTGACCAAAACAAAATAGTTCTCTGTGCACGTGGTTTTTAATATTTAATCAATAAACCAGAATGATTTGAGGGTCTGGCTGTCTTAATAAGGTGGTTGTGTAAACACAGGGTAGTGAATTAAAGACATTTTCTTAAATGAGGGGAAAGTGTGTTATAAAGGTGACATTAATATTCCAAAGGATAAAAACCTAGGGATTCTAGAGTCCTGAAGCCACTTGGGGATGGATCTAGGCAAAGCATGGCAAGCACTCAGATTCACTCTTGGGGTGTGGAAGTAAAATCTGTCAGGAATAGTGGCTTCATCTCAAAGCTGCAGGAGACTTTTATCGACCACTGGGCAGCTGCTTTGACTAACCCCTTTGACAGATTCAGAAAGCATTTCACCCTCTGCCATCCCTTGGCAAAGCACAGTTGAATGCTAAAGGGGTCTTTTCTCAAACATTCTTGCTAATGGCCCAACTGTGAAAGTGCTGGCTGAGCTGCTTCTCTGGCATGGCCATTACAATATTTCATTCTTCCTGCTTGATTTCAGGCAGTGCTTCCTCCATACATAAATATATCAAGCTACATAAAAACCAGAACTTTTATCTGCATAGAGGGGTTTAGAGAGTTCATTTCTCTTACTCTGTAGGACAAGAAAAATCATTGTTTCCCCCTTTGATTTCGAGCTTTGATTTATGCAGGTTTACCTTGCAAGCTTCTGTTCCAGTGGTGCTAATTCTCAGCTTTGTGTGCATTCGCTTGGATTTACTGACCTGAGCTTAATTCTTGATTTATAATCTGTAGGCTTCAGACGAAGAATGAATTTTGATTTAGAGTAACACATTCTGTATGGCTTATATTTCCCATTCAGAGTCAACTATTAGTTGGTTTTAGCACAACTGAATTATGGGCTTTTCCTAGAAGGCCATTCTGTACAAAATTAAGATGGATTGAAAACCAAATATTTCCCATATACTACATGAAATAAAGTTTCCTTTCTACAAATCTGACTGACATAAGCTGTATTCTCAAAAAGGAGCACCCAGGCTGCTCCCCAGTTCAGGTTATTAACAGTTGGGTATTGGAGTCCTCTGGTCCTCCCCTCATGATCGTAGATTTGTTTTCTCATTCATTCATTTTTAAAAATATTTCTAAAGATGTTTTACAGTGTGTCACATCACAAAATAAGCATACTCGTACCCTAAAGTTCTATTCCTTTCAATGCCTTGATGAACACCCAATGTTTCAAATCATTCATGACACCTTTTTTAAAAAAGTTATCACATGTTAGTGTCAATGCATATACAATTTAGTGTACTCTTCTATTTGGGTCTTCAGAATCTGCTTTCTAAAAGCAGGACAGCTCTCAATATCCAATTAATGAAAGGGATCAATCTGTTCTTCGATTGCACTGGTGTAACAGACAATGGTTTTCAAAATGTTGAAACAAACACACCAGATGGGTGAAAGGCACAGTGGGCCATTCTGTACTACCATCTTGGAACTGCATGTGAACCAACAGTTATTTCAAATAAAAATTTAAATTGAAAAAATGCACTTCTTGGGACTTCCCTGGTGATCCAGTTGTTAAGACTCTGTGCTCCCCATAAGGGGGCACGGGTTTGATCCCTAGTCAGGGAACTAAGATACCACATATAACACAGTGCAACCAAAGGGAAAAAAAAATGTACTTCTTTCAACTCAACTCTCCATTGAATAAAAATGAACATAAAGCCAAACTAATGTCCTGATGGAAGGTGGCTTACTAATTTTCAGTTATGTGATAAATCAGACTATTATGGACCTTCCTCCCTTCACCTTTAACAAATGCAATAATCAAACATCAGAATGACATTATCCCACCTGTAGGATATTCAAATGACTTTTAAATATCCTACAGGTTGATTAGAAAATTTGTAGAAGTATGAGGTTTGGAAAAACATGGAAAGCATTTTACAAACCCTGTCTCATCTGCATAAAACTTATGAGGCAGTAAAGATCTTAATGAGTTAACAGTGGCATTAAGATTTGCTCAGGGCATATACCCACCCTTCCATTGGGGAGCAGGGTGAGGGTGGGCAGGATGTGGGCAGGGTGAAGGGTGGGCAGGGTGTGGCTTTCCAGTGATGGTACCCAAGGGTCCGAGGAAAGTGACAGTTGGGAAGATAGGAGGTTGAGGAGAGAAAGATGGATTAAAAAAAAGATTTGCCAAGATTCATCCAGTGTTCTAATCTCTTAGAAATTATGTTAAACAAACAAATAAAAGGGAGTGCTATTTCTAACCAAGTTTCCTTGTCTCCCCACTTCTCACTACTGTTCTCACCCTTGACCCTGCCTGATCCTCTCCAGATTCCTCCCCTTGGCTACAGTTCTCAGGAAAGAACTCCCTTCCTTAAAAAGGAATAGTTATGTATTAGGATACCCACGGGCTTCCCATGTGGCACTAGTGGGAAAGAATCTGCCTGCAGTGCAGGAAGCACAAAAGATTCGGGTTCAGTCCCTGAGTCAGGAAGATCCCCTGGAGTAGGAAATGGCAACCCACTCCAGTATTCTTGCCTGGAGAATCCCATGGACAGAAGAGCCTGGAGGGCTGCAGAAGAGTTGGACAGGACTGAGTGACTGAGCACAGCACTACTCATTTGCTGGCACTCTCTCACTCCACAGATTTTAGACAAAGTCTTCCCTTCTGCTACTGCTGCTAAGTCGCTTCAGTCATGTCCGACTCTGTGCAACCCCACAGACGGCAGCCCACCAGGCTCCCCTGTCCCTGGGATTCTCCAGACAAGAACACTGGAGTGGGTTGCCATTTCCTTCTCCAATGCATGAAAGTGAAAAGTGAAAAGTGAAAGCAAAGTCGCTCAGTCTTGCCCGACTCTTAGCGACCCCGTGGACTGCAGCCCACCAGGCTCCTCCATCCATGGGATTTTCCAGGCAAGAGTACTGGAGTGGGGTGCCATTGCCTTCTCCGAAGTCTTCCCTTAGGAAGCCCCAAAGCCACTGTGGATGAATTGAAATCAAACATTGAACATGATGAGTGCTGTCATGTTTTAATGACTTGAAAGTTTCGTCATTACAATTCCTTCTGTATTCTGGTAGAGCAGACTTGAGTTTCCCAACCTTGGCAGTACCAGCACGTTATCTTTCTTTTGGGCATCCTGTGTGCTATAGGATGTTTATCAGCATCCCTGTGTCTCTACCCCTTAGATGAATAACAACTTTCCAGTCATGACCGTTGATATGTCTCTAGACATTCTCAATGCCTTTTGGGAGAGGCAAAGGCAACCCCAGTTGAGAACTGCTATGGCTGAAGAAATGCTGCAGACCCGAATGTATCATGCAGTGCTGACTCCCTGGAACCGTGAGTCCTGGCACGATTGTTAAGAGCATTGCTGATCAGGAGGGAGACTTTCCTTCTGGCAAAACTGAGAGATTGGTGTAGGCTGAGGAGGACTGGCTTACTGGAGAGGTAGTGGAGAGCAAGGATATCAAATTATTCATTAGCATGCAGACTGCTGCTGTCTGGATCCCTTGATATATACAAACTCTTAAAATACGGTGGAATATTATGTTCATAAAAGCACCTAGTCTTGAAATATCATCTTTGCTATAGCTAAATGCTTTTTGGAGGAACATATTTCTCACTGGCTACATGCAATAAGCATAATTTGTGTATTATATATGTTCATTAATATTATTATCATGGTTATCCTAATTTTTAACTTTTCTTTAAAAAAGCAACTATCTCAGTTGTTCTTAAAATAAATATTAGACATCATACATACATGATCCAGTTAATTTACTAAAAGACAAAAATTGGGTAGTAAGTATTTTTATTTAAGTATATTAGTATGCTTATCTTTTTTGCATTTTCTTGACTTACTCTGCCATGGGTATCAGATTAACTTTAATTTATCAATATCTAAGGCTGGAAGATGTGAATATGGAGATAAGGAAGATAAGGAAGCCTGGGGCTAGCCTCAAAGGAGAAGTGAGAACATGCCCTCTGTAGCCTACGGTTAACGGGCAAAAAAGAGAGAGAGAAGAGAAGCAACGTGGTCAAGCATTGGTTGTCCTGAAGTTGGAATGCAGATATTTGGAGCAGATCAGGGCACTTCAAAGGCCAGGAGTCAGAGCTTAGGCCATAAGATCAGACCAGTAAGACTTGCGATGGACAGTCTGGACCCCTGACTCCAGCACCTCATGGATGTCATGCCTTATATACACACACATGCATGCTAAGTCACTTCAGTCATGTCCAAAGCCCTGTGGACTATAGCCCACCAGGCTCCTCTGTTCATGGGACTGTCCAGGCAAGAATACTGGAGTGGGTTGCCATACTCTCTTAAGGATCCTTCCCACCCTTGGACTGAACTCGTGTCTCTTAGGCCTCCTGCATTGGCAGGTGAGTTCTTTACCACTAGCGCTACCCGTGAAGCCCACATACATTCATACAAGATCACAAGAGCACAGCCCTCTACCACAGACCAGTTGCAGCTTGGAAAGAAACAGAGGAAGAGAGGGGACTTCTGAGAGCTGAAAATTTATCTGTTTCATTTAGTAGAAACAGAGCTATCCAAAGAGACAGTTTAAATTATGGACATGAACTGAATAACCAGACAGGAGAAGGTAAAAGAAGTCAAGTTAGTTATCGAGGAATAATGAAATAATAAGGATATACTTTCTTTGCATATTCAATTACAACATAGGTATATTGTACTTGCTACGATCATTGAAGTCACTAATCTCCTTATATATATGTATTAAAATGACTTACCAAATTTACTTAGGACTACTAAGGCTTAGTGCAGACCTTCAAGGAATACTTTGATATAGTAATGGCCTAAACATTATTTATATTACTGCAGGTTTAAGGACTCGATTTCTTTTAATGCTTATTTCCACATTGACCTTATATTTATTGCAAGTGATAGTAAATATTAGCTTTCCATTTTCAGAAGAGATACAAATTTTCCTTTAAAATAAATGTGTGGGCTTTTTAAATAAGCTGATTTAAAATATATTAAACAAATAACGGTGCAGAGAGATAGCAAACATGGCAGAAATTATGAACTGGTATCAGAATGTCAGCAGTTTGAGAAACAAAGTTGAGAATGTAATTGACAATGCAAATTACTCCTTCTCCAGCTGGGTGGCTTGTGGAATGACCAGCTTATAATCCTTTCTATCCGCAGAAGGAGCAGCACTAGGCTGGCATAATAAAAGAAGCCTGGTTGGTTAAGAAAAGAGCTAAAAGGATGAAGGGAACTCACTTCTGGGACCCTTACTATATGCCGGGGTGGTTTGTATATACATCTGATCCAATCTGCAGCTCCATGTTTTAAATGAGTAAACCGGACATCTGAGAGTTAAGACATTCATCCAAGTTCATGCAGCAAGTAAATAGAAGAGTTGAAACTTGAACTGCAGTTCTAAGTGCTGAGATAGGGCTAAATCCAGTGTCTGTAGTTTGTCATGGAGATTCCTTTTAAAACCATCCAAAAGGAAGTCGCCGGGCCCTATGTCTGTCTCCTGTGAGATTTCTGCAACACCAGCTGGATGGTGTTGCCCACAAATGGGATGGAAGGAGGTTCAGGATGTTAATGAGGGAGATGACTTTAAGCCCATGCTAGAGATCCCAGAATAAACCTCCAGGAAATGTCACAGCTCTGGGCTAAACCACAGGGGAAGGTGGGGGGTTGTGGTCTTGTTATGGGTGAGCTGGAGCAGTGGCATGTAAAGATTAAGCAACAGCATCTTTCCCTTTATACATCATTGGAATATTTCTATTCGCCTTCCTCTAGGTAATCCAGAAGAATATCTGGGATCCCACTTCTGTTACAGACTGTTGGGTTCATTGGTTTCATAAGCAAACACTTCCCCCTGGTGGCACTTGTGAGTCACTGCATGTATACCTCTCAGGACTAACCACTGGAAAACTCAGAGGCTACAGTTTGGGACAAAATTTTCCCTGGCCCTCCCACCCCCGGTAAATGCCTACCCAGCCGTTGAAGGTGGAGAAATACTTTTTATGATTTTAACTTTTTAAAATGTATTAACTCTTGAATATGATTTCTCTTGGTTAATGTTTCATATGTGCTTAAAAAGAATGCATATTTCACTATTACGGATGTATTGTCCTATAAATATCAATTAAAAACAAGATGTTTGATAGTGTTTTTCAGGTCTTCTAGAAGATAGATATTCTGATATTCTGTCTGCTTGTTCCACAAGAGGTGGAACCTCAAACATCTCGCAGCCATGTTAGGTCATTTGTTTAGCTTATGGCAACGTGGGGTTCCTTCTTTGCCCAGCTTCATGGAATATGACCCTGTATGTTCATGGCTTAGTATTTAGCAAAAAAGTTAAGGGGAACCATATGCAGATTTCTGGATTTCTTTATCTGCGTCTTTACTTCCTGTTGTCTGCCTTGCACACTTCCACCTGCTCAGCCTCCTGAACCTCAGAGATCTGTCTCTTCAACTCAGCGACACTCTGCGCCTTTTTTGGGCTCCTCCACTTTATGTGGTTGTCAGAAGGTGTCTGCACACAGAAAGACAGCCTCCAGAGCCTTACTTTACTTATTCCCATTCTTTCAGTGATCCTGGGCCTGCTCTGCCCATTGTCTAATGTGTGAAAATTGTTGTTTCATAGTTTGGTTCAGTTGTCTGATCCCAAGTCTGGAATCCATCACACCATCAAAGTTCAGAAATGAAGTCTGCAGTTTCCTGATATTAATACCACCATACTGGCTTTACTTCGGTTGTTAGGTATCTGGAATATCTGTCCTGATTTTTTCATTTAAATTTTACTCTGTCCTTACACTTTAGGCTTTCTTTTTTAAAAAACAGTACATAGTTGGAATTCTAAAAGCTGAAAGTCATCTTTTTTTAACTCAAGAGAGTAAGGTTAATTTATATTTGTGGTAATTAACATTATAAAGAGATTTGTCTACCAGTTTGTTCTGTGCTATTTTAGTTACTTTCAGGAGAGACATCTATAAAGAAGTGAAATAGTCAGAACTGGACAGAAAAAGAAGGCAAGAAATAATGCAGATTATGACAGTTGTTGATTTCAGTCACCAGGTCATGTCCAACTCTTTGTGACTGCATGGACTGCAGCATGCCAAGCTTCCCTGTCCTTCACTATCTTCCAGAATTTGCCCAAGTTCATGTCCATTGAATTGGGGATGCCATCCTCAGCTAATCCTATGGGGAGCTCTGGAGCTGAGATAGCCTTTTAGAAAGTTCCAAATGGAGACAAGAGGACTAGATCTTACGTCTTTGGATCAGCCGATCATTGACCACTGGCCACACCTTGTTAGGAGTTTGACTTTGGAAAAGGTAGTTCCCAAAGTCAAGGGCCAATCCCTTGTGAGAGTCATAATTACAAATTCTCAGCAGCTGATAATTCAAAATACTGAGACCAAGGTACCTGGGCTTTTAGGAGGGACCCTGAGTAGCATCACACAGTATCTGCTTGCTGAGGATGGCCTGATGCAGGCCTTACAGAATCTTAAAATTATGTAACATCTACTTGGAGGATGTTTACCTTTCAAGGTGAGGTTTGAATATCTTCTGCATAGGCTTGTCGTTGTCTGAACCTGGAGAAATGGAGGGCTTTGCACAAGGGGATTCTGGTGAGGAAGAGAAACAAGCAGAAGGGGTCATGACATGAGGGGCAGAGGAGGAATGTGAAGAACAGTCCCTGCTAGAGGTGATTCTGGACTTGCAGACACCTACTGAAGGGACAATAAACTCTAAGGGCATTAGGAGTAAGTCAGATCAAATAAACATAAAATTAGTCTTGGAGATTGTTCATGTCCTGGTTCTATGGTTGAGTAGCTCAGGGTTTTCGGTGGGTTACTTAATCTCTGAGAAGTTCATTTTACTTACCTATTCAAATGGGGAATAATAATAATAATAATGAGTAGTTCTGGTTTTGCTATAAGCTGTTAGGAAAATCATGAGTAAACTTTTTGGCCAACGTACTATTGTCTTTCTCATATAGTTTCAATGAATATTCAATCAGAGACCCACAGAAAGCTGGAATCCCAAAAGGTGATAACCTCAGTGTTAGACGAGCAATAAAAAAAAAAAAACCACTTATGGCAGAAAGCGAAGAAAACTAAAGAGACTCTTGATGAAAGTGAAAGAGGAGCGTGAAAAAGTTGGCCTAAAGCTCAACATTCAGAAAACGAAGATCATGGCATCTGGTCCCATCGCTTCATGGCAAATAGATGGGGAAACAATGGAAACAGTGACAGACTTTATATTTTGGGGCTCCAAAATCACTGCAGATGGTGATTGCAGCCATGAAATTAAAAGACGCCTACTCCTTGGAAGGAAAGTTATGACCCACCTAGACAGCATATTAAAAAGCAGAGACATTACTTTGCCAACAAAGGTCCGTCTAGTTAAAGCTTTGGTTTTTCCAGTAGTCATGGATGGAAGTGAGAGTTGGACTATAAAGAAAGCTGAGTGCCGAAGAATTGATGCTTTTGAATTGTGCTGTTGGAGAAGACTCTTGAGAGTCCCTTGGATTGCAAGGAGCTCCAACCAGTCCATCCTAAAGGAAATCAGTCCTGAGTGTTCATTGGAAGGACTAATGCTGAAGCTGAAACTCCAATACTCTGGCCACCTGATGCAAAGAACTGACTCCTTTGAAAAGGTCCTGATGTTGGGAAGGATTGAAGGCGGGAGGAGAAGGGGATGACAGAGCATGAGATGGTTGGATGGCATCACTGACTCGATGGACACGAGTCTGAGTAAGCTCAGGGAGTTGGTGATGGACAGGGAAGCCTGGCATGCTGCAGTCCATGGGGTCACAAAGAGTTGGACACGACTGAGGACTGAACTGAACTGGACTGAAAAGGCTATCTCAGCTCCAGAGCTCCCCATAGGATTAGCTGAGGCCTCCACTGTAATAATCTGCCTTATTGCTCACCTTCTTTTTCAGCCCAGTTTCACCCACTTCACTTCTTAATAGGTCTGTCTTCTGAAGGTAACCACGAATAAAACTGCCTGCAATTTTTTGTCTCAGGGTGGTTTCTGGGTAATCAATCAAGACAGCTGGTGTCAGAAGGGGATCTAAGAAGTAGTCCTAGGAGAAATTGGTGGGGCATTGATAGTTTCTGTTATTAGAAAGAAAAAAAAAACTATTGTGGATCATATTGCTATAATGTTTTAAAAATCATGTGGTATTTTCTAACAGGGGATATACTTTTACATTTAGTAAAACGCCTTATCTAACATCCATGATGTCCTTGGAAGTTTTCCTAAATGCTTTCTCATGCCATATGGGAATACACAAGGTTCTATCACTTACCCCAGTGTCCAGAACAAGAGCCATTCTCCTCCTCCAGCCTCTTCAATCCTGACCCTAAGTGGGCCTGACTGCTCTTTGCCAGGGTCTCAGGTGAAGCACTGCTCTTAGTCAACAGTAGAGGGCAGCAAAGCCCATATTCTGATCCCAGAGATACTTCTGAGGGATAATCACAGACTCAGGGCACTTAATTTCAGAGAACTTTGTTGCCTAAGATGAAAATCAATTAAACAATCAGTCAGGAGTGAAGGTTATAAAATACTAGCAAAAGCAATATTCACAGGTATTGAGAAAACTGACTTCTGGAATAAACCCAAAGCACAAGAAAGAGGTGGAGATTGAACCCCCAAGATGCATTTTAGCTGTCTCATCTCAGGGCCTCATTTTCTGAAATCTCTGAGTCAATGAGCTAAATGCTTGTTCTTGATGTGAAGTTGTAGCCTCCTTGAACTCCAGTTGCCATCCCTTTCAGTTCAGCTTTGGTCCTCTTCCACTTATTGGTCGCTAAGAAGCAGATAGGATCAATTAGTCATGACTCTAGATGGCCTCTGGAAAGGAAAGGATGATAGGTTTTTCCCTCCTTCAGCTGTTGGTGTCCACAGTCTAAAGCTCACTAACTTAGGTATCACTGAATGTGTAATAATCTTAGAAGGGGAATTAAAAGCATATATCTTACCTTATTGCTCACTGGTGATCAAGCAAGTCTACATCTATTTTGCAAGGAGCCTAGCAGATTGATCACATAAAACAAAAGTATGTTCTCAGAATATGAGAAAGAAGAGTGGGCACAATCTAAGAGAAATAGCATATGAAATTCTAATGTTCTAAGGAAAAGAAGCACATAAAGAGAATCATGAATGCTAAAGTTAGAAGGCTCCTTAATATCCTCTCATCCAAACTCTCTAATTTTGCAAATGAGGAAGCAAAGATTCAGAGAGTCAAAGGGTGAATCACTGACAAAGAGAACAAGAAACCAGCAGTTGCAGGACTTATTCTGATGCATGTAACATTAGTGAATTGATTTGCATTTCTATAGTATACAGTGGATTCCCTTGTTCATATAGTTTATGATTTATCAACATACTGGGTTTGTTTCCAATGTTTTACTATCGTAAGCAGTGTGCTATGCGTGTCCTTATGCATATTTTCTCACATGGAAAAGTTTCTCTAGGGTGATTATCTACAAGAGGATAACTGATTGGAGAGTACACAAATTTGCAATTTTTCTAAATAAGGCCATACTACTTTTCCAAAGTGGTGGACACAATTCACATTCCAACAAGCTGTGGGCTAATATTCCCACTGTTCCACATCCCTACGAATTCTGTAATTTTTGGAATCATATGCTTGGTTGCTCAGTCCAGCCCCATGGACTGTAGCCTGTCAGGCTCTTCTGTCCTTGGGATTCCCAGCAAGACGACTTGCTGGGGTTGCCATGCCCTCCTCTAGGGGCGCTTCCCGACCCACAGACTGAACTCAAATCTCTTGTGTCTCCTTCACTGGCCGGCAGATTCTTTACTGCTAGCGCCACCTGGGAAGCCCCTTTGGAATTGTGTAACTGCATAACTTTGTCAGTCTGGTTGGTGTTTCATATTGGTTTTAAATGAATTTCCCTGATTATTAAAGACACTGGGCATCAGTTTATGTAGTAAAAGTTTCTTTCTCTGTAAACACCTAATGTCCTTTCCCTATAGTTCTATTTTTTTTTAGTATCTTGTTGTTTATGGCAAGAAGGTAAATCTTGATATTATCTTATCTATTATCTTTATCTTGGTAAATCTTGGTGGTATTATTGCATGGCCTTGTGATGCCTTCCTATACATATATACCAATACATACATTTGTTTCAGAACTATGCACAGATCACAGGCTTAATTATCTCTGATGAGGTAATTTCATCTCAGCCTGCTATTTCCCCCAAATAGTACAGAATGAATATTCTTGACTCTCTTCATTATTCACTCAAAAAGTAGCTAGAAACTCTTCCTCTAGATACTGGGTGAAATGTTGATGTTAGAGTAGCCGACCCTGGAAGTCTGTTTCTGAGGGTAAATGAAGGAATATCTTTACTGATTTTAGTATGTGCTTTAATCTTTTGGGGATGGCGAGCACCTAGTCCTTGGGTTTCATCACATAGCCATGAGTCAGTTACCCACGTGGTGAGAGGCTGGGTAGCAGTGAACCATCCCCTGCTACTGTTTGGTGGGTAGATGTATAATTTCTCTTGAATTAGGACTGTGTCTGAAAAGTTGGCTCATATCCAAGGCATCTCTCCCGTTTGGAGTCTGGACCAAAGAACACAATGGTGAAGCATGGCCATGAAGCTTCTCTTCTTGCCCTATTACCTCTGTTAATCGATAGAACTGGAATCAACTAAAATTTTGACTTTTCAAGCAGCCTATTTTTGCTCAAGTCCTATTACCTCCAAGCACAGAGATACAAGTAGGGGCCTTGAGAAATTCTTATCCTTTTTTCCACACTAATTTCAATACTGATCTAAGAAGTGTTATTCATTGTCAACTTCGGATCCATCTATATTTGATAAAAATAAATTTGCATCGGACAGATATATTTCAGAGACTGTAGTAAGAGGTTAGGGATGTTTCTTAGATGTGGCAGAGTTGAGATTTTCTATATCATTTCAATGTGACAGATGGCGGAGCTTTTGGTAAATCTACAGATGTGTTGTGCCTAATTGCTCAGTCATGTCCAGCTCTTTGCGACCCCATCGACTGTAGCTGGCCAGGTTCCTCTGTCCACGGGGATTCTCCAGGCAAGAATACTGGGGTGGGTTGCCAAGCCCTCCTCCAGGGAATCTTCCCAACCCAGGGATCGAACTCAGATCTCCTGCATTGCAGGCTGATTCTTTACCATCTGAACTACAGAAAAGTCCAAGAATATTGAAGTGGGCAGCCTATCCCTTCTCCAAGGGAACTTCCCAACCCAGGAATCAAACTGGAGTCTCCTGCATTGCAGGCAGATTCTTTACCAGCTGAGCTACCCGGGAAACCCAGATAAAAATCTACAGATACTTTACCACATTTTCTGGACAAAAAGCAAAGCCTTCCAAATTCTAAAAAAAAAAAAAAAAGAAACGGATTTGTTGATTCCCTCTTCCATCACTATAGCAAGGTGGGACATAGGATGCTTCTTTTTCCTCCCAAGTCTTTGGTTCTGGTTCTGTTGTCTTTTTCTATAATTAAGTCCATATGATTATTCACCAGCAGTCCTTTCAAGGTTATGATTGTTGTGACACTGGTATTGCCAAAAAGACTGTAATGTGGGGGGGGGGGGTGAAATGTCTTTAAAAAGACTGGAGACATTTAATTGTGATTCATTGTGCACATTAAGATGCAAATGTTTGTGATGCTCATCGTAAGACAGCATACCATCTCATGCAATATTAAACAGGGCCCACAGCTCAGTGCAATTAAGAGCACATTCCAGAGAAATGTGATTTTCACCAGGATAGAAAATATTCCTTATTATGTAGGGAGGGTAAAATGAAATCAGAGCAACCTGGTCTAGTGTGTTCAATTACAAATACAGTCTTACAATTGATTCATTAGGGGAAATCAAAACAGTGAGAAATTTCTCCAAGAGATCTGAAAATTCACTCCCTTCCTATTAGACAGTATGAAAGTGTTAGTCACTTAGTCGTGTCCAGCTCTTTGTGATCCCATGGACTATAGCCTGCTAGGCTCCAATGTCCATGGAATCCTCCAGGCAAGAATACTGGAGTAGGTTGCCATTCCCTTCTCCAGGGGGACTTCCCAACTCAGGGATCGAACCCAGGCCTCCCACATTGCAGGCAGATTCTTTACCATCTGAGCCACCAGGGGAACCAAGACAGCATGAATAGATGTTAAGTATTAATTTTCTAGTTGTAATTAGATAGAATCTAAGGATTAACATCTAACATCCAGAATATGCTGTGGGTTCTTCCATCAATAATTTGAATCTACCCTTTATTGCTGTTGTAGTGTCCAACTCTTCGTGACCCCATGGGTTGCAGCACATCAAGCCTCCCTGTCCCTCACCATCTCCCAGAAATCTACTCTTTAAGAAAAGATAATTGAGAAAAAGATGTGCTTTACCTTAGTTCAAAGTTAAACAGACACTGAACAAAGACAGGGGTGTCTGGTATCATTGATCAACTACTCTGGAGCCTTTCAACTTTTTTGCTTCAGCATCCTTCTCTCCAGACCAGGACGGGAGACAGAAAGTGCACTGTTGTAAAGTTTGCAACCCCATGGACTGTAGCCCGCCAGGCTCCTCTGCTCATGGGATTTTCCAGGCAAGAATACTGGAGTGGGTTGTGATTTCCTCCTCCAGGGGGGTCTTCCTGACCCAAGGATTGAACCCACATCTCCTGCATCTCCTGCATTGCAGGCAGATTCTTTACCACCTGGGAAGGCCTCTTATACTGTAAGTGACATACTATCACTTGACTGAGATATTATACATTAAAGATGTATGTTCTATACTTTAAAATGTGATGTCATTCAGTCGTGTTTGTCTCTTTGTGATCCCAAGGACTGTAGCCTACCAGGCTCCTCCGTCCATGGGATTTTCCAGGCAAGAATACAAGAGTGGGTTGCCATTTCTTTCTCCAGGAGATCTTCCCAACCCAGGGATTGAACCTGGGTCTCCCGCTTGTAGGCAGACACTTTACCGTCTGAGCCACCAGGGACGTCTCTGTACTCTAAAACAGTCATTAAAATAACACAACAAAGAGCTATAGCTAATACCCAACAAAGAAAATAAAGCCATAAAATATATTCAGTCTTTAAAAAGGCAGAAAAAGAGGGACAATGGAGTAAAGAACAGATGGGACAAACAGAAAATAAATCCCAATGACTCTATTCTCAAGGAAGGATGAAAATGACTGAGAGGTAGATGTTTATAAGTAGAGTGAGGTAACTGGTGGGCTGCTACTGCTGCTAAGTCACTTCAGTCGTGTCTGACTCTGTGCAACCCCGTAGACGGCAGCCCACCAGGCTCCCCAGTCCCTGGGATTCTCCAGGCAAGAACACTGGAGTCGGTTGCCATGTACTTCTCCAATGCATGAAAGTGAAAGTCAAAGTGAAGTCCCTCAGTTGTGTCCGACTCTTAGTGACCCCATGGACTGCAGCCCACCGGGCTCCTCCATCCATGGGATTCTCCAGGCAAGAGTACTGGAGCGGGGTTCCATTGCCTTCTCCACAACAAACTCTAAAAACAAGGGGTTTAGCCAAAGTGGAGAAGTAAAGCTTGGAAGTAGTAATAAGGTTGTAAGAAAATGTCAGCCCTATTTCTGGGGCACTTGGGCCAAAATGTGATCTTGGTGTGGAGTTGGCAGAGATTAGGAGATTTGCTATTATATCCTAGCTGGGATACAGGATTAGACCTATGTTCTGGGAATATGAAGTTCGTCATATCCCTAAGAAAAAGAAAGGGAGGAAGAAAGAAATTTGATATATTTTTTATGAAGTTCCAGGAAAAATTCTCCAACTGTCGGTCCATGAGGTTTTGAAAAGGGCCACAATACTTTGGCCACCTGCTATGAAAGGGTGACTCATTTGAAAAGACTCCAATGCTGGGAAAGATTGAAGGCAGGAGGAGAAGGGGATGACAGAGGATGAGATTGTTGGATGGCATCACCGACTCAAGGGACATGAGTTTGGGTAGATTCCGGGAGTAGGTGATGGACAGGCAGGCCTGGCTTGCTGCAGTCTGTGGGGTCTCAAAGAGTAGGACACAACTGAGTAACTGAACTGAACTGAACTGACAATGGTTGGAGCAGAGAGGCTAAGACCACCAGCAGGATGCTGTTGGAGCTGATTTGTTAAAGCCTGATACCTGCCCTCCCAACACGCACTGGAATCCCAGATGTCACAGCATGGTTGGATTTCTATGTCCCAGGGATCTGCTCATGAATGCTTTACACGTCCTCCTCCTTCTTTGGCCTTTACTCTAGGAACAGGAGCTATTGACTGTCCCCAGAACTGTGGACAGAAGAGCAGCAATTGATCAGTCTGTGCCGGCAGCTTGTTCCAAACACGGCGGCTCCCCACCCCCCACCACGTGAGACAGATGTCACACGTGGCTTTCATATGATGTTTTTACTGCAGGACTTAGGCCCTGGGTAAATGGTCTCCCATCCCGAAATTCTAGTGTATAACTCTCTGTGGGATAGACTCTCAGAACTCAAGCCCTTGATCTCAGCCAAAACCTGTCTTCTCAGTCCTCCACATTCACCACAATTGGAGTCTAATGTTCCTTGGGAGGGGTTGCTGCATTTCTTTTTATCACATCAGTAGGTCCTTTGGAATCAAAACTAAGATGTCAGACCCAGACGGGACCTTAAAACTCTAGAATAACACCTCCATTTTATAAAGGGAGCTAGAGGCACAGAGGAGTAAGGGCCTTGCTGAACACACTTGTAAAAGTGAGAACCAGGTGAGACTCAATCATCTTGGACTCCTGGGACCTTAAAACTCTAGAATAACACCTCCATTTTATAAAGGGAGCTAGAGGCACAGAGGAGTAAGGGCCTTGTTGAACACACTTGTAAAAGTGAGAACCAGGTGAGACTCAATCATCTTGGACTCCTGGGACCTTAAAACTCTAGAATAACACCTCCATTTTATAAAGGGAGCTAGAGGCACAGAGGAGTAAGGGCCTTGTTGAACACACTTGTAAAAGTGAGAACCAGGTGAGACTCAATCATCTTGGACTCCTACCTTCCTTGAACTTTAAAAGACCACATAACTAGGGACTCTGAGCTTTACCTAGGGAGTCTCCCAAGAAGATCTTTGCCCCATACAGATTATTTCCTTTCATCTACTTTTAGCTGAAAGTGCTTTTTGAGATTACTCAGAATCTTAGGCGGGAAGGTGGCATGTCCCCAAATTTTAACTGCACCAGATACAGTTCTCATTATGGCTGAAGCAAACAGACATTTCCTATTACTGGTCTCTGTAACCTTTAAGGAATCCAATCTGATGAATGTCACTGGCTGTGGGAGGTGACTGACAAGTGGGAGACTGCCAGGGGTTGTCATAGGATGAATGACAGCTGAGGGCCTGTAACCTTTCCTATCAAATAGGGAGGCAAAAAGGACAAAAATACCTGCCTGGAGCATATCAGATTGTCTGCGATTCAGAGCAGGGAGGTCAGGACTTGGCGAGGGAGATGAATCAAGTCAGGGGGATTCAAGGGGCACTGATTTGAGTGTCACCACAGAGAGAATAAGATGGGGAGGCATATGTCTTTTCCTTGAAGAGTTCACCATCCAAACAAAGGGACAAGACCATCAGTACAAGCCCTGGCCTGGTGCTTGTCATGTGGCCTCTTTTTATAATAAGGATTATCCTCCATGAAAAAAAAGACATGAGCCACCTAATAAAGTTCTGAGAGCATTAAAATATATACTGAATGAGACAAATATGCAGACATGTTTTCCTTCGTCTTTCATAGGATGTATTTGTGTGTATGTCCACATATGTTTACATCCAGGCTTCGCACACAAATATGTACACACTCGAGCTTACCAAAGTGCATAGCTTTCATTCATCTGACCTGTTGGGAGATGATTCTAAAGACTTCACTTTAGAAGTGAACACTACATGCACTTCATTAGAACTGAAGGGTTCAGGATGGGGAACATGTGTATACCTGTGGCGGATTCATGTTGATATATGGCAAAACCAATACAATATTGTAAAGTTAAAAAATAAAAATAAATAAATAAAATTATAATTGATTTAAAAAAAAAAAAAAAAAGAAGTGAACACTACAGAGGAGTGAAATGAGCAAAGGCTTTGGAATTTGACACTGGTCCTGCCACTAACTGTTGACATTTCTTGTGAAATCATTTAAATTCTCAGATTTCCCCTGTCCCAGCCAAACTTTCTCACTCACCATCTTGTTGCAGGGACCATGCTATGAAGGCACTGGATATTACCTTGTGCTCGGCTGAGTCAGACTCTTTGCAACCCCATGGATTATAGCCCATAGGCTCCATGTGACTTCCCAAGCAAGAATACTGGAGAGTGTTGCCATTTCCTCCTCCAGAGGATCTTCCCAACCAAGGGATGGAACTTGAATCTCTTGCATCTCCTACATTGGAAGGCAGGCTGTTTACCACCATTCCACCTGGGAAGCCTGGACATTACTTTGCCAAGGAACATTTTGAGCATTAGTTGTGGGACAGGGATGATTCTGTGGTTCTTCAGTGTCTATGCAACCAAGGCAATGAGAGAGGTTGAGCAGGAGCCACCTGCTCAGACACACCCAGTAACTTGGAAAGAAGAATATGATTGACTTCTGGGACATATTTGTGAAACCAACATGAAATGGACCTTGACCGAGTCAAGCTGTACCATCTTGGGGAAGTGGAATGCTTCCCAGGTGAAGAACCTGCTTAATGTGATCTTTCTGTTGCAGGATTTTGGCCCTGAGCAAACAGTCTCCCATCCCGATATTCTAGGGCATAACACCCCATGTGATGGACTCTCAGAACTTGCAGCTAAATCAAGCCCCTGATCTCAGCCTAACCCTGTCTTCTCAGCCTCCCACTTTCACCACAATTGGGATCTAATGCTCCCTGGACTTGGAGGAGGGTGGTGGGGAGGAGGGCTGCTTTCCTTTTTATCAGGTCCTTTGGAATAAAAAATAAGATGTCAGACCCAGATGGGGCCTTAGCAGTCTAGAACAACACCCTCATTTTACAAAGGGAATTGGAGGCACAGAGGAATAAAGTGAAAGTCACTCAGTTGTGTTAGACTCTTTGAGACCCCATGGACTATACAGTCCATGGAATTCTCCAGGGCAGGATACTGGAGTGGGTAGCCTTTCCCTTCTCCAGGGGATCTTCCTGATCCAGGAATCAAACCTGGGTCTCCTGCATTGCAAGTGGATTCTTTACCAACTGCGCCACAAGGGAAGCCCAAGAATACTGGAGTGGGTAACCTATCCCTTCTCCAAGGGGATCTTCCTGACCCAGGAATCAAACCTGTGTCTCATGCATTGCAGGCAAATTCTTTATCAACTGAGCTATCAGACAGAGAAATAAATGCCTTGCTGAACACAGGTAAAGGTGAGAATCAGACAAGAACCAATCATCTCTGACCTTCATCAGAAAGGCATGGTAGAGTCCAAAGCACAAGAAAGCACTGAGGATCTGCCTCTGGGTAGGGGTGGGTGGGTGTCTGACGGGGTGTCAGTCTGTGGCGTCAGTCTGTGGCTGACCAGGCTGTGGGTGTCTCTATCAAGCAGGTATATCCTCAGAGCAGACACGAACACTTTCCACACTTTGTGTTCACTGACCTGATCTTCCATCAGTTCTGCTGTAGGAATGCCTCGAATGAGACCATGTCCACCCTCCCCAGTACTAGGGCCACAGTACAAGCCCAGGTATTTCTCAGGCAGCAGCTTCCTAACGTCTCCCTCCACCCAGCCCCCTCTCCATTCCCATCTGCCTTCCACGGCCAGAAAGATCTTTCTAAATCATAAATTTTATGTTACTTTCTTGCTTATAACCCTTCAATGATTTCCTATTATATTCAGTATAAAATTCAAACGCCTTGACATGACTCGCCTTGACATGGCTTCATAAGCTGGCTCCTGCCAAGTCTTTCAGAGTCATCTCAGATCGGCTGTCCCTTCCCAATCTCCTGCCACAATGCACAGATACCTGTTTCCCCTATGGTGCTCCCTCCTCCCCCTCTTCCCTGGCAGTCTCTCACTGTTCCTCAGTCTCCATGTGGGTACCACTTTCCGTGATCCCCCAGACCTGGCTGGCCCCTTCATGTCTCCTCTGCGCACCATCACCTACCCTTACCTCTGAGTTACTATATTAGACTGAATTATTTTAGTTTACCCACTGTCAACTAGATGTGTTAGTATCTTTACAAGTAGAAAATATAGCTTCACCTCCTGTGTTCCAGATTCTTTGCCTGAAAACTAGAAATGATTGTAGCAGTGATCTCTTGGGCTATTATGAAGATCACAAAACACTTGGCTTCCCAAGTGGAGCTAGTGGTAAAGAATCTGCAATGCAGGTGACTTAAGAGATGCAGTTTGGATCTCTAAGTCAGGAAGATCTCATGGAGTAGGAAGTGGCAATGCACTTCAGTATTCTTGCCTGGAAAATTCCACAAACAGAGGAGCCTGGCAGGTTACAGTCCATGGGGTCACAAAGAGTCAGATACAACTGAGTGACTGAGCACGCAAAGCACTTACAACACTTTGAGGCAGAGTAAGTACTATAGGACTGAATATATATTGTGCCTGTAATTATTACCATAGCTATTATTAGTATTATTCATCTTTCCTGTTGTAACTATAGAATATAATATAGCTGCATCTTACATAGGAGTCATTCAATAAACATTTGCTGAATAAGAGAATGAATCTCATACATACTAAGCAACTATCTGATTCTTATTTGACTTCCTACCTCACTTGATTATTGGAAATTTTTAACCTGATGAGGACTGAAAAAAAATTATTGTACAACTGACAACCACATTTCTCAGAGTGCTACAGAATAGGCATTTTGGTTATATATGTCAGTCTCTTATAAGCTTTATTGGTATAGTCGGAGAAGGCAATGGCACTCCACTCCAGTATTCTTGCCTGGAAAATCCCATGGACAGAGGAGCCTGGTAGGCTGCAGTCCATGGGGTCGCTAAGAGTCGAACATGACTGAGCAAACTTACTTTGACTTTTCACTTTCATGCATTGGAGAAGGAAATGACAACCCACTCCAGTGTTCTTGCCTGGAGAATCCCAGGGATGAGGGAGCCTGGTGGGCTGCTGTCTATGGGGTCGCACAGAGTCAGACACGACTGAAGCAACTTAGCAGCAGCAGCCTCCCCAAGCCAGGTCAGCTCTGGACAACTTAATTTGAGGAGCTGACCACCTCATTGTGTATGCTGGTGAAACCACTAACAGGAGCATCACATTTTAGGGTTTTGTCTGGGTGGCCAAAGAGACCACTCATCCCTACACCCTAGGACTGCTCTTGAATGTTTCCAACTGAGACATGACTCCTTCCCACTGTAAGGACAGCTACAACTTCCAGAAAATCACATTTGTGTGTTGTGGTAATTAATATATGTCTTTTCAGAAGAGAAGAAGTCCCTTTAATTTTTGTGAGGATATTGTAGTGTCTTGTACTTCAGACTTAAGGATCATTTCATTGTGACTTTCAGCAATATTATCTAATGATTTGGGGAGTAATCGTTACAGTTGACAAATAGGATAACTCTCTTTTGCCTTACTGATGGGTAATAAAGTTCCTCCAGAAGAATTTTCTTCCTTTTGGATGCTTTGAATAAAACTCAAAAATAGAACCCAGATTTATAGTGGTTATTACTCAGGTTTGCAGTAAACTTTACCATCTCCTTTCATATCACTTTCCTCACTAATACAATATTAAACACAGGATTTGTTAGCTGAAAGCTGCACACACGTATTTTAAAGTAATGAAGATAACTAATATTGCTTGCATTTCTACCATGTGTTGATTCATAAATGAGAAGTCTCACTTAATCCTTCTGATAATCTTCTTTTCTTGCAGAGAGAAAATCGAGGCTCAGAGAAATGAGTTGACTTGCCCAAGATAACATAGTTGGTTAGAAGAAATTCAAGCTTGTAACCCAGGTCTATCTGCCACCTCAGACTGTGCCCTTATCCTGACCCCAGTAAATGACTGGAGAGCTCAGTGCTGTATCATCAGAAGCAGTGACATCTAACTTGAGGGCAGCAGGGGAAAATAGGATACTATTTAAGGTCTATGGAAATATCTATTGTGCAAAGAACCAACTCACTGGAAAAGACCCTGATGCTGGGAAAAATTGAAAGCAAAAGGTGACAGGGTGGCAGATGATGAGAAGGTCAGATGGCATCATTGTCTCAATGGACATGAATTTGAGCAAACTCAGGAGATAGTAGAGGACACATGAGCCTAGCGTGTTGCAGTTCATGGGGTCGCAAAGAGTTGGACATGACTTAGCAACTGAACAACAACAAAAAAATTATGCTTCATGGAAAAGAAGACTCAACTTTGTCTATGGTGGGTTGGCAGTAAGTAAAAGAAAAGGAAGTGAATGGACCAGTAGGGTAAGAGTTACAAGGAGTGTTGTTGCAAGAATTTGACAATTGTAACCCTAGGGAGAAACCTGGTGATTAACATCAAATTCCTATAATGGTGCTTTCTGTAAGGATTTTTGCAAGCTTTAGAAAAGGTAATTTTGTTCCTATTTTCCATAGACTTCTCCAAAGACCTTCAACTGAGGCTTGGTTAGTGGCCCCTGAAAGAAAAGCACTTGGAAATGGTGTTGGGCTGGACATTAAAAGCTGGAACGAGGTAAATTTAATCTGATACGATGACATGAGCTTCCACTGATTTTTAAAAAATGTCTTTATTTTTAATTGGAGGACAGTGGCTTTACAACATTGTGTTGGTTTCTACCATACATCAACATGAATCAGTTATAGGTGTACATATGTTCCCTCCACCTTGAACCTGCTTTCCACCTCCCACCCCATCCCACTCTTCTGGGTTGTCACAGAGCGCCAGATTGAGCCTCCTGTGTTATACGGCAACTTCCCATTAGTTTCTATTTTATATATGGCAATTATACATTTCAATGCTACCCTCTCAATTTGTCCCGCACTCTCCTGCCCCCACTGTGTCCATAAATCTGTTTTCTGTGTCTGAGTCTCTCTTTCCTGCCCTGAAAATAGGTTCGTCAGTACCATTTTTCTAGATTCCATATATATATGTGTGTGTTAATATACACTATTTGTTTTGATTCCATTGTTTTGACAAGAACTTCTCTCCTCACGGAGACAGGAATAATTTATGACATCCATTTTACTATTTTGAAGGCTGCATATAACTTTATATAATGGCTTTTGTTGTCTTTATAGATTGTTTTTCTTAGGGACTATTTTAATCTACCTAGAGTAAATAAAATCAGTCACATTGCTCATATAATCATTACTTGCCTGGGCCTTTCCTTTGATTGATTTTTAAATATTGTTTCCTATGCTGGAGGCAGCATAGAGAAGTAGAAATAACACTGGCCTCAAAACAGGAGTTTGGAGTTTTTCATCTGATTTCTTCCATGGTAAACTCACCATCCATCAACAAATACCCTTTGGGTCACTGCTCTGCATGTAATGCTTTTCTCCCTGAAAGAGCAGGAGAGAGACATGAAATAAAGTGTGAGTCCTGGAGCCACAATGAGGATTCGAAGCCTCCTTCCCCTACTTTATAGTTGTGTGATCTTGGGCATAGAAGGGAACGCTTTTCTTGCTTCCTAATTTATAAAGTGACAACCATCATGAAACATACCTCCCTTGTATGTTGTAAGGACTTAATAAGCACATTTATCTACAGTTTCTTTAACAAGTACCTGCATCGTGGTAGTGCTCAAAAATGTTAGTGTTTGCTCTCATTATAAACCCACTTCCATTCTAAAGTATCTAATGCACACTTAGCAAATTCTAATTCTTACTAATCTTCGAGCTTCAGCTGAAAAGTTTTGTCCTCTAAGAAGACTTTCACAACCATCCCCTGCCTCTCTCTAAACAGAATTGATACTATCTTTTCTCTGATCCCTTTGGGAGCACTTTTTTATCTACTCAGTCAAGACACCTTTATAGAGCTGAAGGTGTACCAGTCACCGCTAATACAGAGTTGTCAGGGAAGAAGTTACTGTCCCCAGGTTGGTTACAGTTTAGGAAGACATTGTAAGTGCTATCATAAGGCAGCGTGGCAGCATAGAGGAGGCTTTTCACTCAGAGATCAGTCATTTCTCAAACTGTGTAAAATCCAGGGGCAGCCTCTGAGACCATATCAGATGTGTCTATAATTTCTATTCTCTTTCCTTTATTCTAGTTCATTCCTCAACTTATCATTTTACTTTCTGATCTCCCCTCCTTTCTTCTCTTACCCTTCTTTATCATTTCTTGGGTTTTGTTCTCTCCTTTTCCTCCCCTTTCTCCCATTTTCTCTTTGGGCACAAGCTGTATGAGAAACTAGAGGAATACTTGGTGAAGTCTTGTTAGAGGTGGGGCCAAGCTGAGTCTTCAAAGCAGACAGGAATTTAGTTAAAGAATGGAGGAGTGGGGAGAATTGAGATGGAGTGGAAAGTAACGGTCAGAAAGACATTGGATGGTCTCTGAGGACAAAGAACAAGAAGAAAAGCGTATGCTTGGATGGTATGTGCTGAAAAGGCATGAAGTTTGGTTAGATTTGGGATCCCACAAATGTGAAATAAGATGGACAGAGGAGAAGACAAGTCAGGCACTCTATATGAGGTTGGATTGTATAACATCTTCATGGGATGGGTTCTAAGACAAGGCTTTAAGGAAGAAGTTGAAATGATCAGATCCACCTAGTGATGATGGTTTAATCACTAAGTCATGTTTGACTCTTTTGTGACCCCATGGACTGTAGCCTGCCAGGTTCCCCTGTCCATGGGATTTCTCAGGCAAGAATACTGGAGTGGATAGCCATTCCCTTCTCAAGGGGATCTTCCCAACCCAGGGGTCAAACCTGGATCTCCTACATTACAGGTGGATTCTTTACCAACTGAGCCACAAGGGAAGCTATTTCTCTACGAATGTGAATGACTTGAAAAAGGCTGGCTGGATCCATGGTGTTCAGTGACACTACTGAAACAGGCCAAATAGGAGATGTTGACACTTCAAGGATGTTAGCAAGATGGTGCAGCAGTTAAGTATGTGAGCTCTGCTCTGTCACTGGGTCTTAATTCTGATTCTGCCATTCACAGATGCCAAGAAAAACATGACTGCCAATGCCCTGCTTCCCAGTCAAACATTTAACACTTGAAAATGCCTGACACATAGTCAGATTTTTGTCCAGGTGATCAACTCTTTAATATAAAGAAACAAAGAATCAAAAATCTGCACAATAGTTGGCCATCGAATTCCACAGATAAAGAACATGAGGGCTACATATTTATCTATTGCTTGATTAATTCAAAGCACTTGTACTGAAAGCCTACTGTGTCCCAGGGACTGGGTGAGATGGGCATGTCAGAGAGAAAGAAAGACCAAGTTCTCACACTCTTGGAGTCCACATAAGTAGCACATAAGGAAGACATGCATGCAAATTATTGTATCAAGTGTACAAGTTATAAAAATATAGAGTAAGTTAAGAGGATAGAGTTTGATCAGAGTGGCAGATTTTTACAGGATGGAGAGGGAAGTCCACTATAAGAAAAAAACAAAAAAATGTGATCTTGACTGAAATGAGATAGCCAGGCAAATGTTGGGATAAGAGTGTTCCCAGATGGTGAAGCAGCAGGTATAAAGGACTTGAAGCAGGAGTGTAGTGGTCCTTTAGGGATCAGCAAGGACACTAACATTGCTGGAGCAGAAAGGGTGGGGTAGAGGGTGCCAGGAGATGCATCAATGAGATAGGAGCCAGATCATGAAGGACCTTATTGATCAGTAGCTTGAAATTTATTTATTTTTTTAGTGTGATGAGAAAAAAACTGGGTAAAGATGGTGGTGTTCTGAGAGGGAAGTTTAAAAAGGAGTTTAATTTGGGGCATGATAAATTTGAGATGCCTGGTAGGTACCTGAATGACAGTGATGAGTAGGCAGATAGACATATGAATTTGAAGCTCAGTTGGAGAAGTTAGGAAGACAAATGCAAATTTGGGAGTCATCAGCAAATATCAGGTCTTAGGACTGGAGGTGAGCACAGGAGGAGAAGTTCTGAGGATTGAATCCTGTAGTATCCCAACAGTTATAGATTGAGAGAAAAAAAAAGGAAAATCTAGCAAGGGTGACCAAGAAGAAGTAACCAGGAACAGAGGTGGATACAGAGGAGAGAGTTCCAAGAAGGGGGTAGGTTTAAAACATCTTAGTATGAAAACAGCCTTTCCCTCACCGCTCATAAATCATGCAAAACCAACAAGGAGAATGAAATGAATGCTGTAGACCACATCTTTAAGGGAGCCAGAGGACAGCTGTAACCACAAAGCAGGTCAGAGTTGTCCAAAGCAGTGGAGTATTGAATAGAGTTGTGGGAGAATGCAGAGATGTGGAACCCATGGCTGGGTGTCTCAGAAACAGCAATGGAAATGACCTTCTCAGGGATGGGGCACGCTGAGGTGCATAGCAGGTCCCTGGGTGTATGTCCAATGCCAGGCTCCTCCCTGGAGGCTGTTCATTCAAGAAGCATGGGGCAGGGGCACTGAATGAGAAATCCCACAAGGAGCACAGGGAAGAAGGAGAACTTCCATTTTGAACAATCCTGCTGATGCCTATAGTTGCCTGTCTCTAGTGTGTGGAAAGAAATCAAGGCTAAATGAACTCACAGACGCAACACTGCAAGATAGGAAAATCCCTACTAACCTTTAGTTCTTCTCTGTTCTTTCACCACAAGCACGTCATCCAAACAGCTGGTCCAGGAAAAAGATAAGATAAATAATCAAAAAGGAACCAGAATAAGCATTATATAGATCCCAGAAGAATCAAAAAACAAGAAAAGAATGAAAGAAATGGAAAGTTGTTGTTCAGTATTAGAGCTAGGTCATCTCTGACTCTTTGCAACCCCATGGACTGTAGTCCATCAGGTTCCTCTGCCCATGGGATTTCCCAGGCAAGAATACTGAAGTGGGTTGCATTTTCCTCCTCCAGGGAGGAAAATGTCATTTCTCTCCTCCCTTCCTGACCCAGGGACCAAACTCATGTTTCCTGCGTTGAAGGTCAATTCTTTACTGCCAAGCCACCAGGGAAGCCCTGTACTTTCATCAGAAAAATACAGCCAGGGAGAAAATGAAAACTGTGATGAAATATTTCTTTATAATGTAATAGATACTACAGATTGGCTAATTCAATATCTACTCTAACTCTTTTTCAGCATTTTGAGTTTGTGCTCTGCAACCTTACTGAATACACTGATTAGTTCTAAAAGCTTTTGAGTGGATCCTTAGGATTTCATACATATAAGAAAGTATCATCTGAAAACAGAGACAGTTTTACTGCTTCTTTTCTCATTTGAATGTCTTTTATTTTTCTTGCTTGATTTATCTGGCTCAAGCTTTCAGTACTATGTTGAACAGGAACAGTGAGACTGAGTATCTTTGCCTTATTCCTCATACTTGAAAAAAAGTTTCAAACTTTCACCATTGAGTAGATGTTAGCTGTGGGCTTATCATATGTGGCCTTTATTGAATTGAGATTTGTTCCTTCTATGCACAGTTTTTTGAGACTTTTTTTATCATAAAAGCATATTATTATTTAGTCAAATGTCCATTTTAAATTATCTTAAACAATACAAAATTTATTAGTTTGTGTAATCAAGCATCAGTTCAACACTAGAAGCTTTTTTCAAGATTTGGAGACTTAAATACTCTTCCCATACCTAGGACTTGTAATAAACAATGTAGGCCTTGCCTTTAGAATATAGAGGAAAGATTAGGTCAGTGTTCATGGAGAGCCTGGTAGCAGTGGAAAATTTAAAGTTTTTTAAAGTGATGTTTGTTCTTTTTGTCTTCTGATTTGGTACATCAGTAGTTTAACATCTGATCTTTGATTTATAGACCAACAACATATCCTTGGTTTAAGGGCAATAATCACTGCGGTTGTAAAAATAAAAATTACCGTTTAGACTGCCTGGCAGGGTCTATATTGTAAAACAAGCCCCAGTTTTGTTTATATTGAGTTCGGATTGATGGACAATTTGGTGTTCCTCTACCAGGGTCATTCCAGGTTACCTCAGCAAGAGACCATATAATTTCTCAAAAAACCATGCATTTAGCTGGTAGCTGTTTGACAGTCAGGATTGAATACCAGAAAGTAAGGAGTGTTTAATTAGAAGCTTACAATTCTGCAGGCACAATGACAAAGGAAAAGGCGTGGGCTGTGGAATCATCAGACTTGGGACAAAATTTTAATTCACTCACTTATCACTATGCATCCCTGAACACGTAACCCAACTCCAAATCTCAATTTCCTCATCTGTAAGATTGATATAATTATATCTAGCTCATAATGGTGCCATGAGGTTTAAATAAGGTAACTTGTAGAGTACCTAGTACACAGAGGAAGCCAGATAAATGGCAGTTGTTTTTCAGTCTCAATAATCCAAAATTTGTGTGGCCTATGTTAACATATCTTTATTAGATTGTGTATAGTTCAACACAACCAGTGTCCATAAGGAGCAGTGGTATTCATGTTAATGACTCAGAGACTAGCTTTTTAAAATGCTAACAGGATTCTTAATCCACAAATAATAAATGGTGATCCAAAGGGCTTTAGTGCTAATTTAATTCATTAGTTTTTATTAGAGTAATGTTGATAAATTCAATGGGAACTTTTTCATCACATTTTACTTGCTTGCTCTGCAGCTTTTGAGACTGCCTGGAACTCTTCCTTGAATGTTGCTGGTTCTTGAGTTCCATAACTCTTTCCCCTAACCTCCCTGACTGGTCTCTCTGCATTTCCTTTTCTAACCACATAAATGTTGAGTTTCCTTGGCCATTATTTAGCAGACACCTTCTCATTCTAACTACTTTTTTTAGTCAATCCTTTTCACTTCCAAGGTTTCACTTGTTATGTAACCCATGGCCTCAGGTAAGCTTGTGCAAGTTGTGCACTGCACTAATGTGCTAAGGTGACAAAGACAGTGAAGGCAGAAATCTAGTCTTTGCTCTGCTTGCCAGGCTGTGCACCCCAGGGATAGTGTTTACATGGGGGGAGCACTTTCCTTATATCTGAAACCTAGATGAATCTCAAGAAAGAAGCTAAATAATTGCAGACTATAAGCCATGTTGACCATGATGGCTACTCTATTTCTTCTAAGGGATTCCTGCCCGCAGTAGTAGATATAATGGTCATCTGAGTTAAATTCACCCATTCCAGTCCACTTTAATTCATTGATTCCTAGAATGTTGACGTTCACTCTTGCCATCTCCTGTTTGACCACTTCCAATTTGCCTTGATTCATGGACCTAACATTCTAGGTTCCTATGCAATATTGCTCTTTACAGCATCAGACCTTGCTTCTATCACCAGTAACATCCACAACTGTGTACTGTTTTTGCTTTGGCTCCATCCCTTCATTCTTTCTGGAGTTATTTCTCCACTGATCTCCAGTAGCATATTGGGTACCTACCGACCTGGGGAGTTCCTCTTTCAGTATCCTATCATTTTGCCTTTTCATACTGTTCATGGGGTTCTCAAGGAAAGAATAATGAAGTGTTTTGCCATTCCCTTCTCCAGTGGACCACATTCAGTCAGACCTGTCCACCATGACCCGCCCGTCTTGGGTGGCCCCACAGGGCATGGCTTATTTTCATTGAGTTAGACCAGGCTGTGGTCCGTGTGATTAGATTGACTAGTTCAATATCACAGTAATCCAAGTCTATGCCCCAACCAGTAAGGCTGAAGAAGCTGAAGTTGAACAGTTCTATTAAGACCTATAAGACCTTTTAGAACTAACACCCAAAAAAGATGTCCTTTTCATTATAGGGGACTGGAATGCAAAAGTAGGAAATCAAGAAACACCTGGAGTAACAGGCAAATTTGGCTTTGGAGTACAGAATGAAGCAGGGCAAAGGCTAATAGAGTTCTGCCAAGAGAACACACTGGTCATAGCAAATACCCTCTTCCAACAACACAAGAGAAGACTCATACATGAACATCACCAGATGGTCAACACCAAAATCAGATTGATTATATTCTTTGCAGCCAAAGATGGAGAACCTCTATACAGTCAGCAAAAACAAGACCAGGAGCTGACTGTGGCTCAGATCATGAACTCCTTATTGCCAAATTCAGACTTAAATTGAAGAAAGTAGGGAAAACCACTAGACCATTCAGGTATGACCTAAATCAAATCCCTTATGATTATACAGTGGAAGTGAGAAATAGAGTTAAGGGACTAGATCTGATAGATAGAGTGCCTGATGAACTATGGATGGAGGTTCATGACATTGTACAGGAGACAGGGAACAAGATCATCCCCATGGAAAAGAAATGCAAAAAAGCAAAATGGCTGTCTGAGGAGGCCTTACAAATAGCTATGAAAAGAAGAGAAGTGAAAAGCAAAGGAGAAAAGGAAAGATATAAGCATCTGAATGCAGAGTTCCAAAGAATAGGAAGGAGAGAAAAGAAAGCCTTTCTCAGTGATCAATGCAAAGAAATAGAGGAAAACAACAGAATGGGAAAGACTAGAGATCTCTTCAAAAAAATTAGAGATACCAAGGGAACATTTCATGCAAAGATGGGCTAAATAAAGGACAGAAATGGTACTTAACAGAAGCAGAAGATATTAAGATATTAAGAAGAGGTGGCAAGAATACACAGAAGAACTGTACAAAAAAGATCTTCATGACCAAGATAATCATGAAGGTATGATCACTCACCTACAGCCAGACATCCTGGCATGTGAAGTCAAGTGGGCCTTAGAAAGCATCACTATGAACAAAGCTAGTGGAGGTGATGGAATTCCAGTTGAGCTCTTTCAAATCCTGAAAGATGATGCTGTGAAAGTACTGCACTCTATATGCCAGCAAATTTGGAAAACTCAGCAGTGGCCACAGGACTGGAAAAGTTCAGTTTTCATTCCAATCCCAAAGAAAGGCAATGCCAAATAATGCTCAAACTACTGCACAATTGTACTCATCTCACATGCTAGTAAAGTAATGCTCAAAATTCTCCAAGCCAGGCTTGAGCAATACGTGAACCGTGAACTTCCAGATGTTCAAGCTGGTTTTAGAAAAGGCAGAGGAACCAGAGATCAAATTGCCAACATCCATTGGATCATGGAAAAAGCAAGAGAATTCCAGAAAAACATCTATTTTTGCTTTATTGACTATGCCAAAGCCTTTGACTGTGTGGATCACAATAAACTGTGGAAAACTCTGAAAGAGGTGGGAATACCAGACCACCTGACCGGCCTTTTGAGAAACCTATATGCAGGTCAGGAAGCAACAGTTAGAACTGGACATGGAATTACAGACTGGTTCCAAATAGGAAAAGGAGTACGTCAAGGCTGTATATTGTCACCCTGCTTATTTAACTTCTATGCAGAGAACATAATGAGAAATGTTGGGCTGGAGGAAGCACAAGCTGGAATCAAGATTGTCAGGAGAAATAATAACCTCAGATATGCAGATGACACCACCCTATGGCAGAAAATGAAGAGGAACTAAAGAACCTCTTGATGAAAGTGAAAGAGGAGAGTGAAAAAGTTGGCTTAAAGCTCAACATTCAGAAAATGAAGATCATAGCATCTGGTCCCATCACTTCATGGGAAATAGATGGAGAAACAGTGGAAACAGTGTCAGACTTTATTTTGGGGGGCTCCAAAATCACTGAAGATGGTGACTGCAGCGTGAAATTAAAAGATGCTTACTCCTTGGAAGGAAAGTTATGACCAACCTAGATAGCATATTCAAAAGCAGAGACATTACTTTGCCAACAAAGGTCCATCTAGTCAAGGCTATGGTTTTCCCAGTAGTCATGTATGGTGTGAGAGTTGGACTGTGAAGAAGGCTGAGCACCGAAGAATTGATGCTTTTGAACTGTGGTGTTGGAGAAGACTCTTGAGAGTCCCTTGGACTGCAAGGAGATCCAACCAGTCCATTCTAAAGGAGATCAGTCCTGGGTGTTCTTTGGAAGGAATGATACTAAAGCTGAAACTCCAATACTTTGGCCACCTCATGCAAAGAGTTGACTCATTGGAATAGACTCTGATGCTGGGAGGGATTGGGGGCAGGAGGAAAAGGGGACGACAGAGGATGAAATGGCTGGATGGCCTCACCAACTTGATGGACATGAGTCTGAGTGAACTCTGGGAGTTGGTGATGGACAGGAAGGCCTGGCATGCTGTAATTCTTGGGGTCGCAAAGAGTCAGACATGACTGAGCGGCTGAACTGAACTGAACTGATAAGCCATGTGGTCCATTTATTCATACTACTAAAATAAGTTGAATTATTCAAAGAAGCGAGCATAATTTTCTATAGTCATAATTGACTATGAACTTTTTGGTCCTTAAAAGGAAGAATCATATGTGTCAATGAAATCTCAGAAAACCAATCCCTTCAACAATATGATAGACCAAGGATCATGGAAGGCGCTATGTAACAGTCGAATATTGAGGAGTCCCTCATGGTCCAATGGTTAGGACTCTGAACCTTCACTGCCAAGGTTCCATCCTTGGTTGGAGAACTAAGATACCACAAGCCACATAGTAAAAGTGAAAGTGAAAGTCACTCAGTCCTGACTTTACAATCCCATCGACTGTATAGTCCCTGGAATTCTCCAGGCCAGAATACTGGAGTGGGTAGCCTTTCCTTTCTTCAGGGAATCCTCCCAACCCAGGAATCAAACTGGGGTCTCCCGCATTGCAGGCAGATTCTTTACCAACTGAGCAAATAGGGAATCCCCACAAGCCACGTGGCATGGCCCAAAAAAAACATCAAGAGCATTGAGTCAAGTTTTCCTTGAAAACAGAATCCAAAGTTTTAGTTAATTAGTCAGACTCAAATTTAAAACAATTCTTTTTAATGGAAGAAAACGGATATTCACAAACTCTGCTTCAGTAATTGTAACCAGAATGAATTACCATAAAAACATAGGAAAAGCTTTGTTCTCATTTTGAATGAAGCTTATGTCTATATCAATATATCAGTAAAATTCTATATGAGGTTTAAACTTAAAACATCTACCAACTTTTTAAAAGAACTTTATCACTACTTTCAGAAAACTAAATTAAACTGCTACTGTAGACCATGCTCATTTTCCTCTATAATACCACTTTTTTCAAAAATACAATAAAGATGCAGTCCCGAGGCTTTTTCATTACTTTGTGGGTTGTATAGAAAGCCTGCATTTTTATTTTATGCTTTAGATAATTCAATATGAGTCATGCAAAAAATAGTCTTTTTCTCTATATTACAGCTATGAGAGTTTTATTTGTAAATATTTATATTGCTTCTGTCTCTAATAAAATCTGTAAACACTTTGGCAGGGTATTAAAGAGATCTCTCAGTTTCTTTCCACACATTGTCTAAGGATGCAGAGAAATGCCAGAGGAACTTGCAGAGCTTTTCTCTTAAAGGAAAATAAAGTTTTAAAGTTGCTATTACAAAAATAATACATGCTTATTACAAAAAAAAATCAAATAGAGAATGGTATGGAATTAATACAGTTTTTTCGTCCTGTTCCTACTTTGAGATAATTCATGTAAAAAGTATAGGAAAAGTGCCTGGCACATACCTAGAATTTAATACATTATTGCTACTATCAATGTAATTAGCATATAAGTGAAAGGGGATCCTCAAAGGACTTTGGATAAGGGATGATATGATCAAAGATGAGCATGGCCAGCATAATCAGTATGCATTCTAGATAAGGTATGACAAAGCTTCTATTTAAAATCAGATTCCTTGTGTTCTGTAACTCAGGGGGCGGGAGTGCTATTTGCACAGAATACAAAGTGAATGTTGCTTCTTATGGTTGAGCAATGCTGCAGTCTTGACAGGAGACTCCAGCTGTAGTTCAAATTAGAATATGAAAATGAATGAACAAACAAAACATGTTACGTGGGCTTCCCAAGTGGTACTAGTGGTAAAGAATCTGCCTGCCAACGCTGGAGACTCAAGAGATGTGAGTTTGATCTCTGGATTGGAAAAATCCCCTGAAGTAGGAAACGACACCCCAGTTCAGTATTCTTGTCTGGAAAATTCCATCAGCAGAAGAGCCTGGTGGGCTGCAATCTATGGGACTGCAAAGAGTCAGACACTACTGAGCAAATTACATGCATACAATTCAATCATAAAAAGGAATGAATCTCTGACACATGATACAACGTGGTCGAAACTTGAAAACATCATGCTAAGTGAAAGAAGCCAGGCACAACAGGTCACACATTGTATGAATCCATTTACATGAAACATGCAGAATAATGAAATCCATAGAAACAGAAGGCAGATTAATAGTTACCTGGAGCTAAGGGGAGAAAGGACTGGGGAGTGACTGCTTAACGGGATATGAGGTTTATACCCAGGACCATGCCCTGATGCTTTAGTTATTTAAACAAATAAATTAATTATCTGCCCCCTCTTAGTTTTGCTAAATTTTATTTTTATGACGCACCTGATCTCAAGAACTGAAGCTCTGGCTAGGTCTTTGAGGCAGGGACTCAGCAAAGGCTAAAGAAGACACAGCTTCTCTTCCTGGACCGAATTCTACAACTAAACAAACGCTTTTCACCTATTCCTACTCTTCCTACTATTTCTCATTTCTAATACTATAACTATTACTGCCCAAGCACTACTGTTATCCCTACAGCCATTACAACTGAGTTTACACAACTGCTGTTACTAATTATACTACTACCATAACTACTCCTTGATTAAAAAGGTAAAACATTGTTCTATTCACTTTGCCGACAAAGGTCCACATAGTCAAAGCTATGGTTTTTCTAGTAGTCATGTACAGATTTGAGAGTTGGACCATAAAAAAGGGTTGAGCGCCAAATGCTTTTGAATTGTGATACTGGAGAAGACTCTCGAGAGTCCCTTGGACAGCAAGGAGATCAAACCAGTCAATCCTGAAGGAAATCAACCCTGAATATTCACTGAAAGGACTAATGCTGAAGCTGAAGCTCCAATACTTTGGCCGCCTGATGTGAAGGGCTGATTCATTAGAAAAGACCCTGATGCTGGGAAAGATTGAGGACAAGAGAAGGTGGTGACAGAGGATGAGATAGTTGGATGGCATCTCCAATTCAATGGATATGGGTCTGAAAAAACTCCAGGAGATAATGAAGGGCAGGGGAGCCTGGCTAGTCCATGGGGTTGCAAAGAGTCAGACACAACTTAGCGACTGAACAATAACAAGTCACTTAAATCTGTAATCCTTAAAGGAGCCATGAACTATTATCACTACCCTACCTACAGATGAAGAAATACTTAAGAGGCCAGATTCACAACAATACAGATGTCAAGCCTGCGTCGAATGGCTCACTGTGCTTCATGTTGCTGACAGCGTATTGGTCCTCCTACGAGAACTGGTCACCCACATCCCTGACAATGGACAGAGAGGAACTGAATCACCATGGATAGTTCTAGTACTGTAGACCTTTTTATACTACCCAACCATGACTGACTGAATAAAGGACAGGCACCTAACTCAAGAATGATAATTCACCAGCTAAGAAACTTGGGCCCTGATGCAAAACGTATAAGTGAGATCATTATCAGAAATGTATACAATGAAATTGTTGAAGAGTAACTAGGAGTGAAATCAGAAGCAGAAAGGATGCCAAGAGGAAAGAAAAAGGCAAGCCATTTTCAGGGAGAAGTTATAAGGAAGCAAAAAATATGAGTAAATGGAGGCCACCAATGAGTAAAGAGAAGAGAACTAAATAGATTCAAAAAGAGAAGCAGAGATGCTGTTAGGAACAGAAGCTGTGTGGTGAGGAGGTGAGGAGGGTATCAGGACTCTGAAGTTGCCGTGGATTCTGATGAGGGCTGTTTTTGGATAACTCAGTCTTATTTTTACATAATTCACACTTATTTTTTACAATTTAGGGTGTTCGGATGAGATCATTGTTCTTTCCAACCAAGCAAACTTGATTACATCTCTGGGCTACAAGATGGAACATGGCACATGGGAAAACAGAACTGCAGTGAAACTAATACAGATGTTGCCTGTAAGGTGACTGGAAAAACCTTTCCCCGCCCCCAACCCCTAGCTAGAATACCTATCACAGAGAATAGTGTTGATAGCAGAATCTGCTCTAGGCCAAGTATATAGATGTAAACAGTGAGGCTTCGCTTTAGAAGCAGACAGGAAAGAGCCAAACAAGTAATTTGTGAGTTGCAGCAACCTTCCAAACACTGCCTTCAGTGGTCCTGTGTGATGAGAATGAATGTCCATAACAATGTTTTGGTACATCGTAATTTAAGAAATGTATACCAGATTCTATCATTTTTTTTTTCAATAAACAGGGCTTGGAGGGTATTATTCCATCAGTAAATCAGAAACACCAAACATCCTGAAAGTCCATACACCCCCAAACTCTGCTTTTCACTGGAGTTGTACTTGACACACATTAAGTGTGAAGCTGTGCTAGAAGAACAAGCTGAAATCACTCCGAGGGTGACTGCGGAAGGGCGGGGGACAGATTGATCCCAAAAGGACTCCGGTTCGGAAAGATATCAGAGCCTCAGGTAACTTCGGCTGAATCGACTATATAGCACAATCCCTATTCTAAGTTCAATGTGTCTTTTACTTCTTTCTCCTTTTCATTTACAGATACTCACTCCAGGGAAGAGTTAGTTGAAAATGTCCTTATTCTCCAGGCATACGCTAGTGTAAGAGGTGGGAGAGTGTTTGCTGAGCGTTCTGCTGTAACAGAGACTGCCTGGGTGAAACATAGATTGGTTTTCCTGAGACGAGGCCAGTCCCTAAACAGAATTTCACTGTATTAAAAGAGCAATGCATTCTCCTGTGAGAGTCTGGGCTACAGAATGACACTCTGTTGCCATGGTATCAAAAAACTACTGCAAGAAAGGAATAAACACTTTGTGATGGATAGAACCTACATGGCAAATAAATTTCCCCAAATCCTTGGTGTAACTTGAGCACCAAGTTATTATAAACTGAGGAAAAGTAATAGAAGAAAAAGCATTCTCTTTCTGTAATTTCCATATTTTTAAAATTTCTCTGTGTATATTTTACCAACAAAATGATCTGTTTGCAGGTCTGTTTTTATATCTCTCCTATTGAGATTCATCTCATTTAAATAGTTTCTTCAAAGGGCTTAACTATGTAGATTTTAAAATAAAACAAGGTCACAAAATTCCCTTGCCACATTCTCTAGTAGAGTTGAGATAAATTTTAATTAGGACTTCCCTGATGGCTCAGTGGTAAAGAATCCGCCCGCCAATGCAGGAGACGCAGGTTCCATCCCTGAGTTGGGAAGATCCCTTGGAATAGGAAACGGCAACCCACTGGAGTATTCTTGCCTGGGAAATTCCATGGACAGAAGAGCCTCACAGGCTGTAGTCCGTGGTGTCCCAAAATAGGTGGACACAACAGAGCGACTAAACGACAATAACAAAGTTTAATGAAAGTGAGTTACAAGAATGCTGATACGTGTACCCCAATGTTCATCACAGCACTGTTTATAATAGCCAGGACATGGAAGCAACCTAGATGTCCATCAGCAGATGAATGGATAATAAAGCTGTGGTACGTATACACAATGGAGTATTACTCAGCCATTAAAAAGAATACATTTGAATCAGTTCTAATGAGGTGGATGAAACTGGAGCCTATTATACAGAGTGAAGTAAGCCAGAAAGAAAAACACCAATACAGTATACCAACGTGCATATATATGGAATTTAGAAAGATGGTAACAATAACCCTCTGTACGAGACAGCAAAAGAGACACTGATGTATAGATCAGTCTTATGGACTCTGTGGGAGAGGGAGAGGGTGGGAAGATTTGGGAGAATGGCATTGAAACATGTTAAATATCGTGTATGAAATGAGTTGCCAGTCCAGGTTCAATGCACGATACTGGATGCTTGGGGCTAGTGCACTGGGACGACCCAGAGGGAGGCTATGGGGAGGGAGGAGGGAGGAGGGTTCAGGATGGGGAACACAGGTATACCTGTGGCGGATTCATTTTGATATTTGGCAAAACTAATACATTTTGTAAAGTTTAAAAATAAAAAAAATTAAAAAAAAAATATGTTGCTTTTCAAGGCAAAGTTCTTTAGGTACATATTTACATTTCAAATATATGAAGGTAAGACAATCCAGTAAGCTTAGACTCCAGGGACCATCTCCTGGTCAGAAGATAATCATTTCAGTCTCGTTTTGCTTGCATGTGTGGTTTGAGTACAATGAGGGAGTGGCAATTACCCTTCTGTTTTAATAGAACCTTCATTCACTAGAAAACATCCTCCTTGTCAAAAAATAACGTAGGAAGGCCCAAATATTTCAGCGATTCAAATCAGAAAGGAAAAACTTCCTTTGGGAGGAAGCAAACAGAGGGCTGTTAATTTCTAAATTTATTTAAAGCTGAGACAGCACGGGGACTTACAGTACTTGGGAATAGAGCAAATCTGAGCACATCATTACTGTAGATAATGCTCAGTGATTACCCTCATTTTATGCTTAATTTCTGCTCTGCCATTAAGATCTTTAAGAAGGGGTCAAACTTTAAATATCTAGTTAGCACACTGCTGCTGCTAAGTCGCTTCAGTTGTGTCCAACTCTGTGCGACCCCATAGACGGCAGCCCACCAGGCTCCCCCATCCCTGGGATTCTACAGGCAAGAACACTTGAGTGGGGTGCTATTTCCTTCTCCAATGCATGTAAGTGAAAAGTCAAAGTGAAGTCGCTCAGTCGTGTCTGACTCTTAGCGACCTCATGGACTGCAGCCTATCGGGCTCCTCCATCCATGGGATTTTCCAGGCAAGAGTACTGGAGTGGGGTGCCATTGCCTTCTCAGGTTAGCACACTAATAATTGCAATAATAATAATAACAACAGTATTTATTCACTGAACTGCCAGGCACTGGGGTCACTGTTAAACATTTCAGGCCCTTCAAAACCTCAGAAAAATTCTACAATCTGGGAGAGATTATACCCATTTTAACGTGTTTTTAGTTTCATTATGACTCCACTAAAAGTCTGAGTAATATATAAAATTGCTGATCTCAAAGAACATATCATATAATAAGGAAAATTTTGTGTTCATATAGGGCCAGGGCCTTCTCTGGTGGCTAAGTGGTAAAGAATCTTGCAATACAGGAGATGCAGGTTCAATCCCTGGGTCAAGAAGATCCCCTGGAAAAGGACATGGCAACTCACTCCAGTATTCTTGCCTGGGAAATCCCATGGACAGAAGAGCCTAGCGGGCTACAGTCCATGGTGTCTCAAAAGAGTCAGATGCAACTTAGCTACTAAACAACAATAACAACAGATAGGGACATTATGAAGCACAATTAAAGATAAAATCTTGGAGCACAAAGCAAAATTGGAGGACAATAATTATGAAAATATGATAGATTAATTCTTGACTCACCAAAACCCCAGTTTAGAACTGTCTGTCTGGCAAGCACAGTCTGTACTGCGTTCAGCGGTGTGACCAAGGAACTCATTCTCTCCACATCATTAGAGAGGGTTAATGAATCTGAACACCCCTCTTCAGCATTTTGGATCATTGCTTTCAGCAACATATATTATCCGTATTCCACTATCCATCCATCAGATGGTAGATTTTTATATTAATGTAGTTGATGACCTCAAATTCACTCTTGAAAAGTCATCATATTTCCCTTGCTATTAAATAAATTAATCAAAGGAAGGAGAATTGCTTTTACGAATTGTAAGAACCTTACAAATTTTCTAGTCCCTAATTTTTCTTTTATACATTTAAAATTGATGTCAGCTTCATAAAATCCTGGGTTATAAACCTAGATCGCTTAAATTACTGCTTTATCCTCAACTAAATGTAACTGATATTTGCTCAGTACTCCCCATAGGCTGGGTATTGTGCTAAGGACTGAGAACATAGTGGCAGAAAAAACACAGTGCTGTGGGAAATGGGAAATTTTGGACACTATTTGAATATTCAGTTCAGTCGCTCAGTAGTGCCCGACTCTTTGTGACCCCATGAACCACAGCATGCCAGGCCTCCCTGTCCATCACCAACTCCCGGAGTCCACACAAACCCATGTCCATTGAGTCGGTGATGCCATCCAACAATTTCATCCTCTGTCGTCCCCTTTTCCTCCTGCCCTCAATCTTTCCCAACATCAGGATCTTTTCAAATGAGTCAGCTCTTTGCATCAGGTGGCCAAAGTATTGGAGGTGCAGCTTCAACATCAGTCCTTCCAATGAACACCCACTGCTGATCTGCTCTAGGATGGACTGGTTGGATCTCCTTGCAGTCCAAGGGACTCTCAAGAGTCTTCTCCAACACCACAGTTCAAAACCATCAATTCTTTGGTGCTCAGCTTTCTTTATAGTCCAACACTCAAATCCATACATGACCACTGGAAAAACCATAGCCTTGACTAGACAGACCTTTGCTGACAAAGTAATGTCTCTGCTTTTTAATATGCTGTCTAGGTTGGTCATAATCTTTCTTCCAAGGAGTAAGTGTCTTTTAATTTCATGTTGCAATCACCATTTGCAGTGATTTTGGAGCCCCCCAAAATTAAATCTGCCACTGTTTCCACTGTTTCCCCATCTATTTGCCATGAAGTGATGGGACCAGATGCCATGATCTTCGTTTTCTGAATGTTGAGCTTTAAGCCAACTTTTTCACTCTCCTCTTTCACTTTCATCAAGAGGCTCTTTAGTTCTTCTTCACTTTCTGCCATAAGGGTGGTGTCATCTGCATACCTGGGGTTATTGATATTTCTAGCGGTAATCTTAATTCCAGCTTGTGCTTCCTCCAGCTCAGCATTTCTCATGATGTACTCTGCATATAAGTTAAATAAGCAGGGTGACAATATAGCCTTGACATACTTCTTTTCCTATTTGGAACAAGTCTGTTGTTCCATGTCCAGTTCTAACTGTTGTTTCCTAACCTGCATACAGGTTTCTCAAGAGGCAGGTCAGGTGGTCTGGTATTCCCATCTCCTTCAGAATTTTCCACAATTTATTGTGATCCACATAGTCAAAGGCTTTGGCATAGCCAATAAAGCAGAAATAGATGTTTTTCTGAAACTCTCTTGCTTTTTCGATGATCCAGCGGATGTTGGCAATTTGTTGGCAATTTATCTCTCCTTGAACCCATTCCAGTACTCTTGCCTGGAAAATCCCATGGGTGGAAAAACCGGTAGGCTGCAGTCCATGGGGTCGCTAAGAGTCGAACATGACTGAGCGACTTCACTTTCACTTTTCACTTTCATGCATTGGAGAAGGAAAGGGCAACCCATTCCAGTGTTCTTGCCTGGAGAATCCCAGGGATGGGGGAGCCTGGTGGGCTGCCATCTATGGGGTCACATAGAGTTGGATACAACTGAAGAGACTTAGCAGCAGCAGCAGCAGCAGCTATTCTTTGGAACTCTGCATTCAAATGGATATATCTTTCCTTTTCTCCTTTGCTTTTTGCTTCTCTTCTTTTCACAGCTATTGGTAAGGCCTCCTCAGACAGCCATTTTGCTTTTTTTGCATTTCTTTTCCTTGGGGATTGTCTTGATTCCTGTCTCCTGTACAATGTCATGAACCTCTGTCCATAGTTCATCAGGCAATCTCTCTATCAGATCTAGTCCCTTAAATCTATTTCTCACTTCCACTGTATAGTTATAAGGGATTTGATTTAGGTCATACCTTAATGGTCTAGCGGTTTTCCCCACTTTCTTCAATTTCAGTCTGAATTTGGCAATAAGGAGTTCATGATCTGAGTCACAGTCAGCTCCTGGTCTTGTTTTTGCTGACTGTATAGAGCTTCTCCTAAAAGTAATTTGAATATTACTTATCTATAAAGGTCACACATGTTTAAGCTACTGTATCAGTAACAGGATGCAAATGGCCTTAATAAGATTTGTCATTTCATGCATGTCTCAATGTGTCAGCTTCTATGACATTACACTTCATACCTTGACTAATTCTTTTAATAACCATGTGAGATATTTGCCACTGTCCCCATTTTGTATATGAAGAACTTGAGACTTAGATGGATCAAGCACCCTGATTATGGTCAAACGGCTAAAGATTGGATTGGATGCATATCTACTCTCAAGTCTTAACTCTTGGCCCTGCATTATGCTTCTGAGATCTCTTTCTTAATGCTATGTTTCCAACCTTTTCATAGATATTGATAAATTTAAAAAATATGACCTGGATATACGGTAAAATCAGTTACTCCAATGTTTTTTCTTAAAAAGCATACAAGTAAAGATTATATTTTGAGATATTTTGGTCACTTAGCCAGTTTTTAAAAGTGCAAATCATTATATCGTTAGATCAGAGGAGCAAACATGCAGAGAATCTCATATTTTCCTCAAAGCAAATAGCATCACTATGTCAGGTAAAGAACATGGGCTTTGAAGTCTCACACGCTTGGCTTTAAACCACAGCCTTTTCTTTCTCTCCTTATACAGTGTTGGCTATGTTTCTCAAAACCTCATAGTGAACCTTATAGTGAACATTTTTTTCATGTATAAAAAAGTAGCTCCAAGAGGATTGTGGTGGGGAATAAATAACATCAAATATGTAATGTACTTAGTGCAATGACAGGTGTACTGGGTGTTTAATAAATGTTCATTTGGAGAATGGAGTAAAATTACAAAATAAGAAATTATATAAGATGATCTGCACCAGAAGGAATGTGGCCAAACGTGGTGAAACAAATGCCTTCTAAGTAACAATTTAGGTCCCTAGAAGGACAAAGGGCATAACAAGAACAAGATGTGATGGGGCTAAATTCTCTACTGGCTGGAAACATTTGCATCCCTCTAACCATGAAAGGTTTGACCACTTCCAATTTACCTTAATTCATGGACCTAACATTCCAGGTTCCTATACAATATTGCTCGTGGAAGTGAGAAATAGAATTAAGGGACTAGATCTGATAGACAGAGTGCTTGATGAACTATGGACAGAGATTCGTGACATTGTACAGGAGACAGGGATCAAGACCATCCCCATGGAAAAGAAATGCAAAAAAGCAAAATGGCTGTCTGAGGAGGCCTTACAAATAGCTGTGAAAAGAAGAAAAGCAAAAAGCAAAGGAGAAAAAGAAAGAGATACCCATCTGAATGCAGAGTTCCAAAAGTAGCAGGGAGAGATAAGAAAGCTTTCCTCAGTGATCATTGTGAAGAAATAGAGGAAAACAATAGAATGGGAAAGACTAGAAATCTCTTCAAGAAAACTAGAGGTACCAGGGGAACATTTCATGCAAAGATGGGCTCAATAAAGGACCAAAATGGTATGGACCTAACAGAAGCAGAAGATATTAAGAAGAGGTGGCAAGAATACACAGAAGAACTGTACAAAAAAGATCTTCATGACCCAGATCATCTCGATGGTGTAATCACTCATTAGAAACAGACATCCTGGAATGCGAAGTTAAGTGGGCCTTAGGAAGCATCACTACAAACAAAGCTAGTGGAGGTTATGGAATTCCAGTTGAGCTATTTCAAATCCTACAAGATGACGCTGTGAAAGTGCTGCACTCTATATGTTGGCAAATTTGGAAAGCTCAGCAGTGACCACAGGGCTGGAAAAGGTCAGTTTTCATTCCAATCCCAAAGAAAGGCAATGCCAAAGAATGCTCAAACTACCGCACAATTGTACTCATCTCACACGCTAGTAAAGTAATGCTCAAAATTCTCCAAGCCAGGCTTCAGCAATACGTGAACCATGAACTTCCAGATGTTCAAGCTGGTTTTAGAAAAGGCAGAGAAACCAGAGATCAAATTGCCAACATCCGTTGGATCATTGAAAAAGCAAGAGAGTTCCAGAAAAACATCTATTTCTGCTTTATTGATTATGCCAAAGCCTTTGACTGTGTGAATCAAAACAAACTGTGGAAAATTCTGAAAGAGATGGGAATACCAGATCACCTGACGTACCTTTTGAGAAACCTGTACACAGATCAGGAAGCAACAGTTAGAACTGGATATGGAATTACAGACTGGTTCCAAATAGGAAAAGTAGTACATCAAGGCTGTATATTGTCACCCTGCTTATTTAACTTATATGCAGAGTACATCATGAAAAATGCTGGGCTGGAAGAAACACAAGCTGGAATCAAGATTGCCAGAAGAAATATCAATAACCTCAGATATGCAGATGACAACACTTTTATGGCAGAAAGTGAAGAAGAACTAAAGAGCCTCTTGATGAAAGTGAAAGAGGAGAGTGAAAAAGTTGACTTAAGGCTCAACATTCAGAACAGTAAGATCATGGCATCCGGTCCCATCACTTCATGGCAAATAGATGGGGAAACAGTGGCTGACTTTATTTTGGGGGGCTCTAAAATCACTGAAGGTGCTGACTGCAGCCATGTAATTAAAAGATGCTTACCCCTTGGAAGGGAAGTTATGAGCAACCTAGAGAGCATATTAAAAAGCAGAGACATTACTTTATCAACAAAGGTCCGTCTAGTCAAGGCTATGGTTTTTCCAGTAGTCATGTGTGGATGTGAGAGTTGGACTATAAAGAAAGCTGAGCGCCAAAGAATTGATGCTTTTGAACTGTGGTGTTGGAGAAGTCTCTTGAGAGTCCCTTGGACTGCAAGGAGATCCAACCAATCCATCCTAAAGGAGATCAATCCTGAGTGTTCATTGGAGGGACTGATGTTGAAACTGAAAGGCCAATACTTTGGCCACCTGATGCAAAGAGCTGACTCATTTGAAAAGACCCTGATGCTGGGAAAGATTGAGGGCAGGAGGAGAAGGGGATGACAGAGGATGAGATGGTTGGATGGCATCACTGAGTCAATGGAGATAAGTTTGAGTAAACTCCAGGAGTTGGTGATTTTCAGGGATGCCTGGCCTGTTGTGTTCCCTGGGGTCTCAAAGAGTTGGACACAACTGAGTGACTGAACTGAACTGAACTGATCTGAACTATGAAGGTTAAAGGGATGATGAAGCTGAAGCTCCAATACTTTGGCCACCTGATAAGAAGAGTTAACACATGGAAAAAGACTCTGATGCTGGGAAAGATTGAGGGCAGGAGAAGCAGGGGACAGCAGAGGGTGAGATGTTTGGATGGCATCATAGGCTCAACGGACATAAGTTTGAGCAAACTCCAGGAGATAGTGAAGGACAGGATATCCTGGCATGCTGCACTCCATGGGGTCACAAGGAGTCGGACATGACTGAGCGACCGAATGACAACAGTCATGAAAGGAAAGGCACTATTTCCCTTTTGAAAGTAATGGAAGAGAATATAGAGTAGTTTCAATGTGACAATGGAGAACATTTCATGGCACCCTTGAGATCACCATCTGCTTCTATGTCTCACCTCCACCTCACCCCCAAACAGAAGGCTGATCAGGCTGTAGAAATGGTACAGGCTGTATCTATTCTATCTGGGGACCAGAAAGAAGCCATAGCAACATCCACAGCCCAGGATGCATGTTTGCACAGGATCCTCTTTGTTGGAAGCAAATTGGTAGAACAGAGTGTGACTATCTTACTGATCGCAGGTAAATCAGCATCCTTTGCTTTCAGAATCCCAATGTATCTGGGTTTTAGGCACTCAGGTGATTAGGGAGTTGTTCCCTTAGGTACCAGATAAGCATTTATACTTGAAAACAAGAAAAGGAGATAGATAAAGGATAAATTGAGGTTCCTCTGGCTGTCCACAGGACAGTAAAGCAATAAAGGAAAGTAAAGCAGCTTTTTACTTCAGCGTTCTCATTCTCACAGGAAATTGACATTTTCAAGAGTGACCATTTACCTAGGACTTTCTGCAAGCCAGAAACATATTATCTCTGCTCTGCACATCGATCCTGCAAAATAAACATTATTTTAGATGAGGAAATTGAATCACAAAAAGTAAATTGCTCAAATCACAAAATTAATAACTGAAAGAGATGAATTTGAAAACCAAGTCTGGACAAAGTCCATGCCAAGCCAACTTAGACTCAACAGGGTAGAAGTGAAGCTTCTTGATAGATTCCACTGCTAGACCTCCAGGGCCCTACAGATGCATAGTTAATTCTTGCACATTAATTTAGTCACTTGTTAGAGTGGTGAGTGCCAGACAGTGGAGATAGGTTGAGCAAAAGCAAGCATCATACATAGAAGCCCTGCTGATATTACAGAATCCTAAATATCAAGTCACTTTTGAATCATTACCTATAATAGTGATAACCAGGATCCCTCATGCATATATTAACACAGGACTCCCTTACACCCTTGATGGAATTCAAAAGCAAAACAAGAAGTTAGAAAATCTACTTTCCAGGTTTAAAATGTACTTGTTTTCAAATAGCCTGTTCATAAAAATACTAATTGTCTCAAACTCCCTATGTAGACATACTCAAGATGATAAAAAGAAGTTTAGAGAACAAAGGCAACAGCTTTAAATATTTAAATGATTAAAATGAAAATTAAAAATAGATTCCCTTTCAATGAAATGTTTTAAATTGAATCCATAAACCATGTTTGATTTCTAAAGCTAGAAGAGATGCATGTTAAGTGTTAAAGATGTCTAACATGACAATGTGTACTCAATAAAAAATATATGATTCATTTTTCTATGCAATTTCCAATTTATTTTGTCAGGTCCAATCTCCCACTGGAAATATAGGCAAACATCCTTAAGTTTGCAAGATTAAGGACTAATAGTATGTTCTATCAATTCTGGAAGAGAAAGAAACCTGGTTCAATATATTATTTGCTTGGTATAATAATCTTGAGAATCAGCCAATAAGTAATTCCTATCAGCTGCTCTGAATTTGTTTTCGTGTCAGAATTTGTGACTACTGCAAAAGATGGATGAGAGGCTTTACTTCCTTCAGGAGGCTGTGCTTTAGATGACAAGAGAAGATACAAATAAGATATGAGCCTTGTGCTAAAGTAAACATGACTTTACTGCTGCTGCTGCTGCTGCTGCTGCTGCTAAGTTGCTTCAGTCGTGTCCGACCCTGTGCGACCCCATAGATGGCAGCCCACCAAGCTCCGCTGTCCCTGGGATTCTCCAGGCAAGAACACTGGAGTGGGTTGCCATTTCCTTCTCCCATGCATGAAAGTGAAAAGTGAAAGTGAAGTCACTTCAACATGAAATGATCTTTCTGGAGAAGATGCTGTGATATAAGAGGATCTTGCCTAGAGAAGTCACATGGAGACAGGTAAAGACTTCAGAGGGGGCATTTGAGTCCCATGGTCTCCCTGGGCAGGGGCAGCTAACATGGAGATTGATGTTTAATTATCTATAAATCCCAAAAGGCAGAGTGACAACATCTCCAGAGACAAGTGAGTGTCCATCTTACAAATAGGTCTTAGTAGCATGGTATCCCCACTTTGATGTAGTCAGGGTATGACATTACTTCACCTCAGAAAAATGTGCACCCACACCAGAAATCTTGCCTGAGAATTCCATGGACAGAGGAGGCTGATGCGTTACAGCCCATGGGGTTGCTAAGCGTTGGACACCACAGAGGGACTAATACTCCCACTTTCTACTGTGTGAGAATACAAAGGAAGCATGTTTGAAGTTCAGGATAAAATATTGTTTTTCTTTGGAAAAGTTAGAAGAAAATTTGGATTTGTTTTATTTCATGACTCACTCACATTGTGTACACACAGAGAGTCACAAATACACACCCAAAGTGCAAGAATGTCTTCAAATAGTGATTTATAGCACTGTTCCATGAACTGGTGCTAATCAGGCAATATAAACATCACCAGGAAAAATGATTGCAAAAGCTCATCCTTGAAGGTCCATGGTCCAGTAGCTATAGAGCAGTGCTTTGGGAATTTGTACATTTTACTGAATATCCTGAAGTAGTTTCGAAGAGGGAAAGGAAAGATTTACTGTTCTACCTCCTCTGTGCTGGATCGTCATCCTTCCTCGTGTAGATAATTCTATTAGTAGAGAGTTCAGTATCTCATGAGATAGTTTTGTTGGACTACTTTGAATTCATCCTAGAAGATGAAAAAAGCCAGTCACAGAAGACTAGTCCTGCATGACTCCACTTGTTCGAGGTATCTATAATAGCAAACTCACAAAGGCAGAAACTCAGGTGGTACCTGAGGTGAGATTCAGGAAGTGTAAGCCTGGCTCACACCCTGGTCTTGTCAAAGACTCCACATTTGAACTATTGTTATAAAACCTCTCATTAAATCCTCCAGGGTGGGGCACATAGTTTACTGAGGCAGAAATCCAGGCTGTCTCCCTTTGCCTAGCAAAATAATAAAACTATTTTTTCTATTTCACCATCCCCCTCTCTCCCCATCAACACCCCCCGCCCCCCGCAAAAAAAAAATCAGACAATGGTGACTGCCAGGGGCCAGGGGATAGAGGAAATGGAAGTTATTGGTTACTAGGTATAAGGCTCCAGTTATGCTAGATGAATTAGTTCTAGAGACCTGGTGTGTGATGTAGTGCCAGTAGTTAAATGCATAGTACTGTATATTTCAAAATTTGTTGAAAGGATAAATTTGCTAATAGAATAGATAAAAGAAATATTCAGTATTGTTACAGTAAGAACAAAAGCAAAGGAAACAAGGGAACTTTGGGAGATATTATATCTCCTACCTTAATTTTGTGTAAATATCACAAGTAGTTGCATGCACTCAAACTCACCAAATTGTTTACATAAATATGTGTAGCTCTTTGTGTATCAATTATACCTCAACAAAGCTGTTAAAATGTGTTTCCATATATAGGACCAAATTTTGCAATTTTTTTCTCAGAAGCCTCATTTCAGATCCTCCATGAAGAAAGCCTCTATTCTGTGAAAGCATTCAGATGTTTTTATAATTATTTAGATATTTTTATAATCGTCCTGATTCTTATTTTCTAAAATGGGACAACCCCACTCCACTTATTCTAAAATCTCCTTGTGTCAAACAGTTTCCAGGGCACTCATCATCCTTGACACTCGACTGTCAACCGCCCAGGCTTGTCAGCATCTTTCTCCACTCCCTCTTCAGTCTTTTTCAATGCGTGACTTCCTGCTTACTCATCACTTGCATGTCAATGGCTCTCCAATAGTGGTCTCCACCCCCAGGTCTCTCATACCCTAAATGCCTACCAGATACCATCTCACATATCATCTCTCAAAATTCAGCATGTCTAAGAGTGAACTCATTCTTTTCCCCCAAACTCCTGCCTCCTCCTCCTCTCCCTTCATTTCCTCTGCGTCTTCCCCTCCCCCTTCTCTTTTTCTGTATTTCCCATTTAGAAACTAGGACCATCATCCACCTTGCTGCTTATCAGGTCCCTGAAGGCTTCCCTGTCTTTTTCCTCTCACTCACTCTCTTTACGAAATAGATAATCAAGTCCCAATGATTCTACCAGCTAAGTACCTTTGAATGATTATACTTTCTTTTATCTCCATTGTTCTGCTTACGTTCAGGCCCCAAAACTATAATAATTATATCCACAATATTCTTCCTACCACAATACTCTATAATCAATTCCCCACTCTGATACCAGGAAACTCAAAAATGTAAACCTGATCATGGTATTTCTCTGTTCACCATTAACTGGAGGATCTGCATTACCTTCTAGACGAAACTCAAACTCCACAACCCAGGAAACAAGGTGCTCATGCTTTGACTTCTTCCTTCCCCACATGGCACATGGTCTTCCCTGGTGTATCAATTATACCTGGAAGGTAAAGAACAGCTCAGTTGGTAAAGACTCCGCCTGCAGTGCAGGAGACCCACGTTCAATCCCTGAGTAAGGAAGATCCTCTGCAGAAGGAAATAGCAACTCACTCAAATATTCCTGCCTAGGAAATCCCATGGACAGGGGAGCTTGCTGGACTGGAGTCCATGGGATCACAAGAGTTAGATATGACTTAGTGACTAAACTACCATCACCACACAGCATATACTCTGGGCTTCAGAAATATTGAACAGCTTTTCTGACTTTTCTGTTATCATTCTATTTTTCTCTTTCTCTTTTAGACTGTGCCTCCTCATCCTTGGTTTGTCAAGGAAACTCGTACTCACTATCCACTTGCTTCCCATCCACTGTGAGGTAGGCATTCCACCCCAGGCTCCCATGGGACCATGGGATCTATCACTGCTTTTGTCTTTATCACTACTTATATGCCTGTTGTTGTGAATTTCATGAGGTCAAGGACTACTTCACGTTCAGCTATGTATCTCTATGTACAAAAGTTGACTGGAGCATCTTAGGTGTCCGATAAATGTTTATTAAAGTATCTCATTAATCAAAGATGGAAATTAAGGCTTATCTCTTCACTTCCAGTGCTTTTTCCCCTCTACCCTGTGGTTCCTCCACCTCCACCAGATTGGAAAGATTTCTGAGATAAACACAGAAATCCATAAGAAAGATTAGCATCTCAACAAAACAGAAACTAGAGGAGTTTTCAAAAGCTTAAACCATGTAAACAACAGGGAGTTTGTATGCAGAGAGGCATACACACTTCAGAAGCCTTAATTTTATTACCCTAAGCCAGAGCTGCCACATGCTGCATTCTGCTCTAGGAGGAGGCCAGTCCTCAGTATAGATGCGGTTCAGACCCAAGAGAGAGCTGTTGGCACAGACAGACTGCCAACAAAGGAAGTACTAGGAATCAATCACCAGGCAGCCCTATTGCCCCCTGCCCAGGTATAGCACAGTTACATCTCACCCCACAGAAGGGGATGCCAACTGCAGGAACAAAGGTCCCCGAACAGAACATGATCATTTTCAAGTTGCCAGATGGTTCAACAGAAGCAGCACAAAAAGCTTACTCCAGGGTCTTAAATATAACAAAATTAATTAAAATACATTTTTGGCGAGTTCCAAATCAAGAAGCTTGACAATCCATTTAATTTTTTAATTCACCTATCTGGAATAACAGATGGTGATTTTTTAAAAAACAAATTCATTTTTTTAAAAACTTTCATAAAATCTACAGATCAAAGACTCTTGTATTAACTTGTTTTTTCTTTACTCTGTATTCTTGTTCTGGATAAGCGGAAGGAAATCTCACAAAGTGAAAACAAGTGTATCATGGGAATCAGTTGGCAGACTTTCCACAGAGCCTCAATTTATTCTGTTACATGAAATAAATCACTTCCCTTTTCTATGCCTCGATTTCCTTATCTATGAAATGGGAGACCTAAGCTACAGGGCTCTCACACCCACACAATTTAAGATTATATTTATGTAATAGCTAGCATTTGTTGAGAGCATCCTATGTTCCAGAAACTAAGTGTTTAAATGCATTATCTCAGTTAATTCATAGAACAGCTATTATCATCATCATTTCAAAGATAAGTAAACTGAGGCTGAGGGAAAACTCACTTATCTGTATTTTCCCTGGTGAGTGACTGAACTTTGATCCCAGGGTGTTTAACTGGCAAGTCTGTACGCTTAGCCAACTCTTTCTCTCTTTCCACTTAATAGCTGATAACTTTAAAGACCAGAACAAGCTGGGCATGTGGTTAGCTATTACTGACCACTTTGCTGCTGGACCTGTCTGCTGGCAGATTGGTTTACGTAAGAGCTGTAACACAAAACACAGTGGTTTGGGCTGTTTTGAGGAGATTTTATTGACCTCTTCTTCCACAACTTGTGTTCACCCTGTGAAACTGATGGGACAAATAGCTCACTGATCTCACTGGCTATAGTTCAGATGTCAAGAGAAAAATTATTACTTTTTAATGATGACATTTTAGAGCCTAACATCTATTTCCTTTGAGAGGTTATTGGTTTCTTAGGAGCATTACTAATTTATAAATTCTAACCAAACTAGCCAGAATTGAGAAAAAATTAAATTATTTTATGGTTTCTGGGAGAATCCATGAAATACTTCCAGACATTAGAATGCAAATTCAAATTTAATCACTTTACTCTTGACAAGCTCATACCTTTAAGGGAAACATTATAAATGTGAGAAAATCAACATTTCCTGATGAGTCAAAACAAATATGTTTTCTTCATCTTTGTTGCCAAAAAGGCAGTTTCTATGTTTTTAAACAAATTAACCAAGAAAGTTCTGAATATCAATTGTGCTTGACAATGGGAGAGGCGCAAAAGTGGTGTTTCTACCCTTCATTGGGCCAGTGGTGCAGATGGCCTTGTGTGATAGTTTGTAGATTAAGGCAGAAGCATACTGCTACTACAACTGTTGCTTCAGTCGTGTCCGACTCTGTGTGACCCCATGGACTGCAGGCAAAAGCATATTATGATGGAAAGGACAGAAACTAGGAGTCTTAAGACTAAGAGTCTAGACTATTTCTATAGAGACCCTTATAAACATGCAGACATTGCAGCTTTGATTTACATTAGCTTGCTAATCCTGGGGGCAGGTTTGCAATGTAGCTCACTGATCTTCTTATTTTTCATTGAACAATTCTGTTAGCCTCAGCCTTCATCCAACTATCAAGATCATAATGTCAAATGTGGCTTTATGGAAGGCCAAGCAGAAAACTTGAAAACTTCAAAGGCATTAAGGGCAAGAATAAGTCACTATTTCAAAAATGCTATAGTCCTTTAGCCAACAATAAGTTTTATTCTGCTCTTTGCACTGTAAGACTTTGGAAATTATACACACATATACGTATCTGCCTGAGGGTTTACATGAAACAGTAAAACATGATCACATATAGGGATCACGTGAAGGAGAATAAGTCAAGCATCGGGGTCTTCATGTACATAGTTATCAGTGCCCACCTGATGAAGTCTGTTTGATTCTCATATAAGACACATGGGACACTTGAGAACCAGTGAGAATGTAATGAGGAGAGGGAGAGTCTAGCCTGGCTCAGTCTCTGACTGGGCACCATGCGATGTCATTGGAGTCTGTCTCTTTCATTTGTGAAAGGACATAACGACCACTGCCTGACTGCTCCGTGCCTTGTAGGCAGTTCCCTACAGAGAGCCTCTGCGTGGTCCTCCTTGACTGCGGACTCTTCTGATCCAGCTCATGCTGCCAGAAACAGCATTCCAAAAAACATCTGACCATGACTTTCCCTGAGACTTTTTTCTACCTCTTTTGTCTAGTTAATTTCTACTCATTCTTGGGTCCAACTGAAATATATTTAATACTTCTTTTCTTTTTGTAACTTTTTACTTTATACTGGAGTATACTTGAAGAACTCTGATAACTATACTCTGATAGTTTCAGGTACAAAGTGATTCAGTTATACATATACATGTATCTATTCTTTTTCAAATTCTTCCCCATTAGGCTGTTGCATAACATTGAGCAGAAGTCCCTGTGCTACATAGTAGGACCTTGTTAGTTATCCGTTTAAAAACGGCAGTCTGTATCTGTCAATCCCAAACTCTCTAACTATCCCTCTCCTGCTCCTTTTCCCCCTGGTAACCATAAATTCATTCTCTAAGTCTCTGAGTCTGTTTCTGTTTTGTAAATAAGTTTATTTATATTATTTCTTTTTAGATTCTGCATATAAGTGATGTACTTCTTTTCAACAGCCTCTTCTGGTCACCCCGTCTAAACTAGAAGCCTCTCCTGAGTGTTTCTTTTTCATGGGTCTCCAATCATGGCATGTGAATCTTGGTATCAGTCATGTCTGTTCTCCCAGCAGTGTCTCCCTTTTCCATGGACTGTTGGCTGGTGGAGGGCAGGAATGTTGTCTATCCCTGTGCTTGCACTGGAATTTATCAGACACACAATGATAGCTAACAGTGAATGTTTACTACAAGTCTGGAAGTGCTCTAAATATTTTATATTTACTACCTTAAATTAATCTGTGCAATAATCCTGTCAAGTGGATGCAGTTATTATTCCCAATTTATTAATGAGGAAAGTTGGCAATGAGAAACTGCCAGAGCATATGCAAATAACAGAAATAGACTTTGAATTCAAGCAGTTTGAATTCAGAGTCCCTGCTATTAACTTCTGCTCAATGTCTGTTCTATACAGTAGGTGCTCAAAAAGTATTGCTGAAGTGAAGGAATGAAGGAAGGAATAAATAAATGAATTAAAACCTTTCAATAACATCCTATCATATTAAGAAGAAAACTCAAACTCCTCATCATGACTAATGTGATTCTGTGAAACCTAGACTTGCTTGTCTCAAGCATCAGCTCTAGGCTCTCAGCAACATAAACCTCGAGCCCCAGACACACACCTTGCTTCCATGAGTTTTTCAGTGTTATTTTTCTTCCTGGAATGTCCCCGTGACAGCCTACCCAACTCCCAAAGAGGTCTTGCTTCTTTGGGGCCGGGGGAGAATGAACTAGAATGCCATCTTCTGAACATTCATTGACACGCTATGAAAGACTTTATCCTAACACTTACTACTGTGTATTGGAAATGTCCTTCTACTCATCTGCCTCCTGAAAAAGACTATGAGCTTCTCAGGGGCAGGACCATATCTGACTTGCTTCTCTATCCCAGTTCCTAGCTTAGTGCCTGGTGCTAAAATATTCCCAAGAAGTGCTCACTGTATGAATGAAGATAAGGTTTTTTGCATGAAAAAGTGAAAACGTTAGTGGCTCAATCATGTCTGACTCTTCTGTGATCCCATGGACTGTATCCCGCCAGGCTCCCTGTCCATGGAGTTCTCCAGGCAAGGACACTGGAGTGGGTAGCCGTTCCCTTCTCCAGGGGATCTTCCTAACCCAGGGATGGAACCCAGGTCTCCTGCATTGCAGGCAGATTCTTTACTGGTTCCCTTCAAATCACCCATTACTCCAGAAACCACACCATCTTTATATCACATGGTTGAGATGAAATTTTTAAAAGGAATTTTTCTAGGTTTGCCCATGTTCCACCTATACTCACTAGAGGGCTTCCCATCAGAAGAGTGTTTGTCTTTCTATCTGACTTCTTTCACTAAGTATAATACTCTATAGATCCATCCACATTGTTTCGAATAGTAGAATTCCATTTTTTATGACTGAGTAACATTCCAGTGTGTGTGTGTGTGTTTATCCACATCTTCCTTATTCACATAATCTTTACTCATTTGTTGATGGATGTTCAGGTTGCTTTCATATCTTGGCTATTCTAAATAATGCTGCTCTGAACATTGAGATACATGCATATTTTTTAATTACTGCTTTAATTTTCTTTATATATATATACATACCCAGGAGTGCAAATGCTAGATCATATAGTAGTTCTTTTTTAGCTTTTTGTGGGTCTTCCTTACTGGTTTCCATCATAAGGAAATCTGCTATACTGATTTACATTCCCACTGATGGTTACAAGTGTTCTTTCCTTCCACATCCCCACTTATATGTCAAATCTAAAACAGAAACAAGCAAATGTATATAACAAAACAGAAAAGAGACTCACGGGTACAGAGAACAAACTAGTTGTTATGAGTGGAGAAAGGGAAGGAGGGAGAGGCAAGACAAGGGTAGAGGATTAAGGGATACAAACTATTAGTACAAAATATACAAACCATAAGGATATATTGTACAGCAGAGGGGAAAATAGCATTAATTTATAATAACTTTAAATAAAATATGGTCTATAAAAAAACATTGAATCACTATGCTGTACCCCTGAAACTAATATCATAAATCAACTGTACTTACATTTTTAAAAAAAGAAAAAGAACCAGGAAAAAAGCAATAATCTTCTACTGAGAGGAAGTAGAGGTGAAGAATAGAAGTAGAAATAGCTTATAGTCCAGTATTATTCTTAGGCTACGCAGGAGATGAGCCCCATTTATTTCACCAAGGGGTATTAGGTCTGGGAAAAGCCAAGCACTTCCTTGAGTATCTAGGTATTTCAGGAGCAAGAGGAAGGGACACCTGATTTAAAGCAACTGTATGATCATGAAAATTGTCCTTACTGAGACTAAAACATTCCTTACAAAGATGAAAAGTAGAGCTGAATATATAACGTGAGAAGCAATTGAATTTCTTAAGAAGTCACAGTACAAAGCAATATTTGCTGGAAGAATTGCCATCCATAGACCAATCAGTAATATCACAAGACTATGCCAAGCAACTCACCAAATTAATCTTATTAAGTAACACCCTATTCCTCAAGATAGAGGGCATGACCCCATTTTAACAGGCAAGGGAATGAGGCTCGGAGAGATTCGGCTCCCTGCTTAAGTCCCACTGCAAGTGCAGTTCACTCACCTCCAAAGCCCTTTCTGTTCTTTCCACTGAATCCCACTGCAAGATGCTCTGAAGAGGCTTCTATGAGGAGTTTTGAGACAAGAGGGAAAAAAGAACACAAAGCCACTGACCCATGGGAAGCAGTAGGTGATGCAGCGGGGTGCTGGCAGTGGTGGGAAAAGACCCAGACCCAGGAGCTGGGATTTTGAAACAAAAGTATATTGGGTTCACAGTGTCACTTCCAAAGTGCTCTACATCAAGGCTCTCCTGGTTCCCAGTGATCCTTTAAGAGCCTGGGCTAATGAAGCATCTCAAGTCAGGGCACAAGGAACTTGTCTCCTGTTCCATCACAAGGTGACCAGATTGATAGGAACGGTCAGCAGAAGCAGGGAAGCTTCTCTTAAGTATCTTCCTAGGTTTGATGATCCCTTGCAGTTGAAGTGTCTTAGGTTTCTGGTCCAGGGAAAGTCTTCAAGGAGCCAGGTCGCACAGCGAAACAGTCCTAACACGCATACTACCCAGGTAGGACCACACTGCAGGGCATGACACTATTGTGACTACAGATGACTAGTTTCAGTTCAGTTCAGTCGCTCAGTCCTGTCTGACTCTTGACGACCCTATGAACCGTAGCAGGCCAGGCCTCCCTGTCCATCTCCAACTCCCAGAGTCCACCCAAACCCATGTCCATTGAGTTGATGATGCCATCCAATCATCTCATCCTCTGTCGTCCCCTTCTCCTCCTGCCCTCAATCTTTCCCAGCATCAGGGTCTTTCCAATGAGTCAGCTCTTCGCATCAGGTGGCCAAAGTATTGGAGCTTCAGTTTCAACATCAGTCCTTACAATGAACACCCAGGACTGATCTCTTTTAGGATGGACTGGTTGGATCTCCTTGGAGTCCAAGGGACTCTCAAGAGACTTCTCCAATGCCACAGTTCAAAACCATCAATTCTTTAGCGCTGAGCTTTCTTTATACTCCAACTCTCACATCTATACATGACCACTGGAAAAACCATAGCCTTCACTAGATGGACCCTTGTTGACAAAGTAATGTCTCTGCTTTTTAATATGCTGACTAGGTTGGTCATAACTTTTCTCCCAGGAATAAGTGTCTTTTAATTTCATGGCTGCAATCACCATCTGCAGTGATTTTGAAGCCCAAAAAATTAAATCTGCCATCGTTTCCACTGTTTCCCCATCTATTTGCCATGAAGTGATGGGACCAGATGCCATGATCTTATTTTTCTGAATGTTGAGCTTTAAGCCAACTTTTTCACTCTCCTCTTTCACTTTCATCAAAAGGCTTTTTAGTTCCTCTTCACTTTCTGCCATAAGGGTGGTGTCATCTGCATATCTGAGGTTATTGATATTTCTACTGGCAATCTTGATTCCAGCTTGTGCTTCCTGCAGCCCAGCATTTCTCATGATGTACTCTGCATATAAGTCAAATAAGCAGGGTGACAATATACAGCCTTGCCACACTCCTTTTCCTATTTGGAACCAGTCTGTTCTTCCATGTCCAGTTCTAATTGTTGCTTCCTGATCTGCATACAGGTTTCTCAACAGGCAGGTCAGGTGGCCTCGTATTCCCATCTCTTTCAGAATTTTCCACAGTTTATTGTGATCCACACAGTGAAAGACTTTGGCTTAGTCAATAAAGCAGAAATAGATGTTTTCCTGGAACTCTCTTGCTTTTTTGATGATCCAGCAGATGTTGACAATTTTATCTCTGGTTCCTCTGCCTTTTCTAAAACCAGCTTGAACATCTGGAAGTTCATGGTTCATGTATTGCTGAAGCCTGGCTTGGTGAATTTTGAGCATTACTTTACTAGCATGTGAGATGAGTACAATTGTGCAGTAGTTTGATCATTCTTTGGCATTGCCTTTCTTTGGGATTGGGATGAAAACTGATGTTTTCCAGTCCTCTGGCCACTGCTGAGTTTTCCAAATTTGCTGGCATACTGAGTGCAGCACTTTCACAGCATCATCTTTCAAGATTTGAAATAGCTCAGCTGGAATTCCATAACCTCCACTAGCTTTGTTCATAGTGATGCTTCCTAAGGCCCACTTGACTTCACATTCCAGGATGTCTGGCTCTAGGTGAGTGGTCACACCATCATGATTACTGGGTCCTGAAGATCTTTTTTGTATAGTTCTCCTGTGTATTCTTGCCACCTCTTCTTAATATCTTCTGCTACTATTAGGTACCTATCATTTCTGTCCTTCATTTAGCCCATCTTTGCGTGAAATATTCCCTTGGTATCTCTGATTTTCTTGAAGAGATCTCTAGTCTTTCCCATTCTATTGTTTTCCTCTATTTCATTGATCACTGAGGAAGGCTTTCTTATTTCTCGCTATTATTTGGAACTCTGCATTCAAATGGGTATATCTTTCCTTTTCTCCTTTGCTTTTTGCTTCCCATCTTTTCACAGCTATTTGTAAGGCTTCCTCAGACAGCCATTGTGCTTTTTTGCATTTCTTTTCCATGGGGATGGTCTTGATTCCTGTCTCTTGTACAATGTAAGGAACCTCTCTCTGTAGTTCATCGGGCACTCTGTCTATCAGATCTACTCCCTTAACTCTATTTCTCCCTTCCACTGTATAGTCATAAGGGATTTGATTTAGCTCATACCTGAATGGTCTAGTGGTTTTCTCCACTTTGTTCAATTTCAGTCTGAATTTGGCAATAAGAAGTTCATGATCTGAGCCACAGTCAGCTCCCAGTCTTGTTTTTGCTGACTGTGTAGATCTTCTCCATCTTTGGCCTCAAAGAATATAATCAATCTGATTTCAGTGTTGATCATCTTTAATGTCCATGTGTAGTCTTCTTTTGTGTTGTTGAAAGAGGGTGTTTGCTATGACCAGTGCATTTTCTTGGCAAAACTCTATTAGCCTTTGCCCTGCTTCATTCTGTACTCCAAGGCCAAATATGCCTGTTACTCCAGGTGTTTCTTGACTTCCTACTTTTGCATTCCAGTCCCCTATAATGAAAAGGACATCTTTTTTTGGGTGTTAGTTCTATAAGGTCTTATAGGTCTTCATAGAACTGTTCAACTTCAGCTTCTTCGGCATTACTGGTCAGGGCATAGACTTGAATTATTGTAATATTGAATGGTTTGCCTTGGAAATGAACAGAGATAATTCTGTCATTTTTGAGATTGCATTCAAGTACTGCATTTCGGACTCTTTTGTTGATGATGATGGCTACTCCATTTCTTCTAAGGGATTCCTGCCCACAATAGTAGATATAATGGTCATCTGAGTTAAATTCACCCATTCCAGTCCATCTTAGTTCACTGATTCCTAAAATGTCGATGTTCACTCTTGTCATCTCCTGTTTGATCACTTCCAATTTACCTTGATTCATGGACCTGACATTCCAGGTTCCTATGCAATATTGCTCTTTACAGCATCAAATCTTGCTTCTATCACCAGTCCCATCCACAACTGGGTGTTGTTTTTGCTTTGGCTCCATCCCCTCATTCTTTCTGGAGTTATTTCTCCACTGATTTCCAGCAGTATATTAGGCAACTACCAACCTGGGGAGTTCATCTTTCAGTGTCTTATCTTTTTGCCTTTTCATACTGTTCATGGGGTTCTCAAGGCAAGAATACTGAAGTGGTTTGCCATTCCTTTCTCCAGTGGACCACATTCTGTCAGACCTCTCTACCATGACCTGTCCATCCTGGGTGGCCCCATACGGCATGGCTTAGTTTCATTGAGTTAGACAAGGCTGTGGTCCATGTGATCAGATTAGCTAGTTGTCCATGACTGTAATTTCAGTCTGTCTGCCCCCTGATCCCCTCTCTCAGTGCCTACCATCTTACCTGGGTTTCTCTTACCTTGGACGCAGGGTCTCTCTTCATGTTTGCTCTAGCAAAGCGCAGCCGCTGCTCCTTACCTCGGATGTGGGGTAGCTCCTCTTGGCCACCGCCCCTGACCTTGGGCATGGGGTAGCTCCTCTCAGCCACCAAGATGGAGCTGAGGTGGAGATAAACAGATGACTAGTTTACCAATATGGAAAAGAAAGGGCAAAACTGAAGCCAAGGAATAGACACATGTCTGTGTAGTTCATCAATCATGTTGGAGCCCTGAAGCCACACCTTGCTCCCTGGGCTAGATATAGCAGAATTCCCAGAGCACATTTCAAGCCACGCAGCAAAGAAGAAAAGTACTTGGCCTTCAGAGTCAGGCATCAAGGTCATACCAAGGTTTTCCTACTAGCATTGTGGTCTGAGGAAAGTCATCTCCCCTGTCTGTGCCTCAGTCACTCACTTGTAAAAGGGTTGGTTGCAGAATTGCAAAGGCAAACACATTGTGGGTGTACAAAATGTTTCAGACATTTTGTATTATTCTCTAGCCCAGGAAGATCCCTGTAAACAGAAGTGCTTACTCATATATATGATAACACCGGGAAGCAAGAGCTGAAAAAATGAAGTAAATACTGGTTCTCCAGTGTCAGGCCTACAAAATGACATTTTAGTTAATTGCATGTAAGCCTAATTCATCCCCTAAACTGGGAATTTTTTAAAGTTATAAGCTGGGCATATCTGTGTCCTAGGACCTAGCAGTGAGTCCAACATTCAATAAATGTTGATATGTGAATGCAGAAAGGAATGAAAGAACCAGAGATGTAATCTGATCCACAGCAGGTCTGTGTCAGACTTGAGTTTAGAGGTGAACACGCCCATCTTTGCCCTTCTGAAGGATAAACTGAGCTAGCACTGATTGGCTCAATAAACAAATATTTCTCCAGTGAAGCACATGTTTTTTCTCTCTCATTTCACCCTGTGTTTACTTATTCATAGCCCATAAAAAGCTGTTAGCTGGAAATGTTCATTTTTTCTCATTACATTTTCCAAAGTGGGAGGTTGTTTTTCCCTCATGTAGCACTTTTTTTTCCCCAATGCATGAAAATCTCTGGCTTCAACAAACAGTGAGCGCTTATAACTGAAGTTGAAATCGTCTAACCGGGGCAGAAAGTTCTAGTAGCCCCCAGATGCTCAGAGAGCAATGTGAGCTCAGAGAACCTCTCTGGGAAATCTGTGATTTGAATATTGAAGCCAGAAAGGTCTGAGAGATAATTTAGATCAGCTTCTCCTTCCCACAGATGGAAGAGAGAAGATCAGGAACCCCTCACAGCCTTCTTATCAATGGCAAAATGTATAGTTTATTTGCAACTCATTTTTATTTTTTCATCTTTCTCTCCAAACTTGCAACTTTTCCCTATTTTCTACTCACATTCCACTCAGACTCACACTCCTGCTGTTCCAGTGAAGGACAAGGAGGTTGTAAAACCTTCATTTTTCTTCTTCTCCCTCACATCCTCTCCATCATCAGCTCTAACCAAGCTTCCCCTTTACTGTCTCCCATTTCCCATAACTGCAACCTGCTGTCCTTCTACTATATCTAGGAAGTAATGGGAAGATCTGTTGATTCAACCTCACAAACATCCCATCTGTTTTCCTTTGTCATTCCGTCTGTGTTTGCTCTCTCTTGGGACTACTGACACAGGCTTCAAACAGGTTCCCCTTGCCTTGAGTCTTGCCTTCTCTGACCTATTCTCATATTTCCCCCAAGATCACCCTCCTAAAATATAAATGTCATCAGACATTACTTTACTCAGAAGCCCCAAATGACCTCTCAGGTCCTGTAGCTAACAGGGTACCTAGCATTCTTTCAAACCTGGTAATAACCTAACTTTTTATTTACTTCCTACCATTTCCTTCGACAGCACTTGCCAGCACTCTCATGCTTTATCTCTGCACGTTCTGTTCCTTCTCCAACTGAACTCAGCTTATTCTTCCAAATCAAGGACCAACAGCACCTCTTCCCTGACTGAATTCAGCTTACTCTTCTAAGTCCAGGACAAACATCACCTCTTGTTTCACGTCACTTTTAATCTTCACGCAGTTTGCAAGTTGAGAAGCCACCACTCAGCCAAGGTTATTGAATTTCAAATCCTGTATTTTTGGTACGATTCCACAGTGATTTCTATGCAATGGCTTTGATAGTAAAAAGTGTATCTCAGTAAACAAATTCATTTCAGTAAAGAAATACATCTTTTTCTAGAGACGTATTTATGTTTTAAACTGTTGATCAGAGTGGTGGATGCCATACTTAGAATTCAACTTTTGTGTTTGGAGGGAATCATTTATTACTATTAGCAAAAGGTATAATCAGCAAAATGAAGTAAGAGGATCTGGCTATTCTACTTGCAGGTGGTCATGAATAGGAAGAATAAGCTGAGATGGATTTTCCTTGCATTGTGGCTTTTCAACTCAAATTGGATTGTCTGTTTTCATCTGAGGCACTGCCACCATAGATGCTTTGGGAAGGAAGGCTCAATGGATTAGCCAACTTCTTCTCTGGGCAGTGACTTTCTGACAAAATCATCCCTTACTCTTAGTCCTAGAGGATGTGGCTTTATGAGTCCAGCAGGATGTACAAAAAGTATCTGAATGCTGTCCCAGCCCCACAAGCTTTCCCACAACACCGTTCCCTGCTGCGTCTTCCATTGATCCTTGTGAGCAGTGGAGTCATGGGTGAAATTTGTCCCTTACCTCCAAACACAGCATGTTCAGGTTTGTTTGGAAAGTTTGGCAGCTCCAGTAGTGGAATTCATCACAATATGTCAAATATTGTTAAGGAAGGAAGGGAAGGAGATAAAAAAAGCCAGAACCCACAGAGAACATTTCAGATATTTAACATTACAAATCATGTGTAATACTGAAAAGCCATACGGATGGTTATTCTTTTTAGAAATTGTGTATAGTTTTATTTATATCCAGTTTGAAATTAAGTTTTTATTACTCTGATTCTTGGTCTGAACATATGCCATGGATCATAAAATATTTACTTTATGAACATATAGCAACCTTGTGGAAGTGAGTAAACATTCAAATAAGAATCCACCTAAGGTAAGCGATTCTCACCAGATGGTAGTTTTATTTGTTTGCCTTCATCTACTCCTAGGTTTTGGCATCTCCCATCTAAGGTGCAGCTCCAGGTGTATAATCTAGGAGAGCCCTTCAACGGACATTTTGACTTCTGATTGGGGATTTTAAAAAGACGTCTAGCTTTGGATTTAGTTCACAGACCTGAATATAAAATCATTTGCAGAGTATCCCCTAATCGATGTTGTCTGCTAAATACTGACAAATATCCAAAGGAAAGTTGTTTCTGAGCACCTGAATTCTTTAAGATGTTTCTTCTTTATGGTGCTTTCTTAGTGACCAATGCGTACGTGTGTGCTCAGTCTGACTCTGCAGCCCCACAGACTGAAGTCTGCCAGGCTTCTCTGTCTGTGGAATTTTCCAGGCAAGAATACTGAAGTGGGTTGTCACTTCCCACTCCAGAGGATATTCCCAACCCAGGGATCAAACCCTCGTCTCTTGTGTCTCACTCTTAGTGACCAATAATTTCTGCTAGATCTTCATTAAAAAGAAGTAGCAATTGTAATAACAATAATAATATATAATATCATTGTTATTATTATTAATATTAACAACTAGACTAACCTTATCATGGTGAGTGGAGCTTAATTTTTCTCCCATTCTGGGGGCAGGACTTAGCGACTTGCAGCTAATGAATAGAGTGTAAGAAGGGAAAACTAACAGATTTACATTCACAGTAGTTGCAGTTACTGTGAAACCTGACATGTACCATCTTGACCAAAAGATCAGTTACCATCACCAGCAATAAGCTATGATAATATGTACTTCCTGATATTATATGATGAGAAGGGGACCTCACCACTGTGGTATTCTTCCCTAAAATCACAACCCCAATAAAATCAGGAGTAAATATCAGACAAATCCAATTGAAAGACATTTCTTTCAAATACCTGACCAGTATGCTCCAAAAGTGCCAAGATCATGAAAACAAGGCTAAGCAACTATTGTATTGGTGGAGACTGTGGAGACGTGGTGATCCAACATGGAATCCTTGGATCCTGGAAGAGGAAAAGGCATCTGATGAAGTATATAGTTTAGCTAACATCACTGTGCCAATATTAATTTCTTACTTTTTATGAATGTATCTCGCTTATATATGATGATAACATTAAGTGAAGCTAGCTAAAGGGTATATAAGATCTCTCTGCACTAACTTTTCTCTAAATCTAAAATTCTTTCAAAATTGAAAGTTTAACAATCCTGGGATAGGTAATTAACATTTTACTCATTTTATCAAATATAGGAAAATGCCTTGTTAAAGAATATAAGAGGATAATACACAGACTGGAAGGAAATATTTAAAAGACATATCTGATAAAGGGCTAGTATCTCAAATAGTAAAAGAACTCATAAAACTCAACAATGAGAAAATGAACTATCCAATTAAAACAATGGGCAAAAGATCTGATCAGAAACTTCACCAAAGAAGATATACACGTGGCAAATAAGCATATGAGAAGATGCTCAACATCAAACATCATTAAAGAAATGTGAGTTAAAACAATGAGGTACCACTACATACATACTAGAATGGCCAAAATTCAAAACTCTGACGGCACCAAATGCTGATAAAGATGTGGAGCAAAAGGAACCTTCATTCATTGCTGTTGAGAATACTAAATATTATAACCACTTTAGAAGATGATCTGGCCATTTTGTAAATTACAAGATTTCCAAAAACACACTCCTACCACATAATCCAGACATCATGTCTGTTATATGTATCCAACTGAGTTGAAAGCTTATGTTCACATAAAAATCTGTATTCAGTTCAGTTCAGTCACTCAGTTGTGTCCAACTCTTTGCGACCCCATGAATCACAGCACACCAGGCCTCCCTGTCCATCACCAACCCCCGGAGTTCATTCAGACTCACGTCCATTGAGTCAGTGATGCCATCCAGCCATCTCATCCTCTGTCATCCCCTTCTCCTCCTGCCCCCAATCCCTCCCAGCATCAGAGTCTTTTCCAATGAGTCAACTCTTCACATGAGGTGGCCAAAGTACTGGAGTTTCAGCTTTAGCATCAGTCCTTCCAATGAACACCCAGGACTGATGTCCTTTAGAATGGACTGGTTGGATGTCCTTGCAGTCCAAGGGACTCTCAAGAGTCTTCTCCAACACCACAGTTCAAAAGCATCAGTTCTTCGGCGCTCAGCCTTCTTCACAGTCCAACTCTCACATCCATACATGACCACAGGAAAAACCATAGCCTTGACTAGACAGACGTTTGTTGCCAAAGTAATGTCTCTGCTTTTGAATATGCTATCTAGGTTGGTCATAACTTTCCTTCCAAGGAGTAAGCGTCTTTTAGTTTCATGGCTGCAATCACCATCTGCAGTGATTTTGGAGCCCCTAAAAATAAAGTCTGACACTGTTTCCACTGTTTCCCCATCTATTTGCCATAAAGTGATGGGACGAGATGCCATGATCTTCGTTTTCTGAATGTTGAGCTTTAAGCCAACTTTTTCACTCTCTACTTTCACTTTCATCAAGAGGCTCTTTAGTTCCTCTTCACTTTCTGCCATAAGGGTGGTGTCATCTGCATATCTGAGGTATTTGATATTTCTCCTGGCAATCTTGATTGCAGCTTGTGCTTCTTCCAGCCCAGTGTTTCTCATGATGTACTCTGCATAGAAGTTAAATAAGCAGGGTGACAATATAGAGCCTTGACGTACTCCTTTTCCTTTTTGGAACCAGTCTGTTGTTCCATGTCCAGTTCTACCTGTTGCCTTCCTGACCAGAGGCAGGTCAGGTGATCTGGTATTCCCATCTCTTTCAGAATTTTCCAGTTTATTGTGATCCACACAGTCATTTAAAAAGTGAAGTGAAGTCGCTGAGTTGTGTCCAACTCTTTGCGACTCCATGGACTATAGCCTACCAGGATCCTCCATCCATGGGATTTTCCAGGCAAGAATACTGGAGTGGGTTTCCATTTCCTTCTCCAAGAGATCTTCCCTACCCAGGGATTGAACCTGGGTCTCCCACATTATAGGCAGACGCCTTACCATCTGAGCCACCAGGGAAGTCCATTGGCAGGTTGGTATAAACCCCTGACAGGGTTTCTGCCATAGGCTGTATGAGGTCACCATGGAACCTCAGAGTAAGGCTTCTCACTTGCTACACACAGGACGTGTCATTCATTCACACAAGCACACTGTAGATTTAGTAAAGTACAGCAGAAAACATGTTCACTAGAACAAAGAACTAGAGCTCCAAGCATCCTTACCTTGGCCTGAAGAACCTCAGATGAGCCCCCAAGATGAAAGGTTGCTTCTGAACCACAAAAGACACCGGGATTCTTGGCCTCCAGAGAAGAACTCAATCCAGGGCCAGTGACAAGGCTTGATCGCTCAGAGCTTTTGTGTAATCAAGTTTTATTAAAGTATAAAAGAGATAGAGAAAGCTTCTGACACAGACATCAAAAGGGGGCAGAGAGAGTGCCAGATGTTTACAGCAGCTTTATTCATAATTGCTAATATTTGATAGGGACCAACATGTTATGTAGCCATTAAATTAAAAGAAGGAGCCTCCATTGACACATGAAATTAATGTGTCAATGGAGGCTCTTCAATCATAACGCATGTACCATTCTAGTGGGGAATGTTGATACTGCGGAGGCTGTACATGTGTGGGGATGGGGGATATATGGGAACTCTCTGTAATTTCAGTCCAGTATCTCTGACTGAATGGCATAAGAAATTCAACTGCAGTATGTCCCAAACTAAAGGTATCATGTAAAACACCACCCCTCATCAGTCTTGTTCCTTCTACTTTTCTGGGTTTTATTAATGACCAAATAATCTATCGAAAATCCAAAATTAGTTTTCTACCTCTCTTTCATGGCTCAAATCTATTCGTTACAATATTCTATTGAATTTTACTTTGTTTACCTCTTTCAAATAAGCCCCCTCATTTCCATTTTCCTGGCAATATACAAAGAAAAAAAATCTTTCCTCTAGTCCTTTTATCCTCCAATCTGTCCAACACTTTGCCTTCAGGGAGGCCTTCCAAAACACAGTTTTATTAAGCTTTTCTCCACATATAAGCCCCAGGCATATTCCACTGCTTATAGAATGGGGGCCAGGGTAGGAACATGACTCCCACCAACCCTTTGCTCCAGACTCATGGAGCTTACTACTAATCCTTGTAAGTGCCGGACTCATTCCAACCTAATGTCTCAGAGTCTGCTGGTCTCTCAGTCCTGACTGAGTGCCTTGCCCTCCTACAGACATGGCCCTCTCTCTGTGTCAAGCCAAAGCTCAGATTTCCCTTCCTCTGGAATCCTCTCGTACTAACCTGTCATACCTGCAGAGTGAGGTGATGTCTTCCTTAGCTAGATAAAGCATTTTGCTGGCACTTACAAGAATGTTGTATTTAAACTATTATGCTCAGTTGTATGCCTATTACATTAGATTCTGAGCTCCTTAAAAGCAAGATCTTGTCTTACTCAACTTCACATAAACCAATGCCTGGCATTTTTCATCATTGTGAAACTGAATGCCTTCATGCAGAACACTTCCTTACGTGTAGACAGTAGACTGCTGTCTATGTGGTGTGAATGCACGAGTAGCATGACACACCCAGGTCTGCACACATCTTTTTCTTGTAGTTTACTCATGTCAGTGCTGGTATATACCATTCTCCCCTTACTTATTCTGATTCATTAATTCATCCATTTTTTGTTCATATTTGCATAATTCAAAGGATGGTGGTCTTTGAATAAACTGTACATATTTTTCAGAAACTACAGGTTAAGTAAATATATATATCTCTCTAGGTTCCTTCTTGTATGCAGTGATTGCAAACTTTTTGCTTGTAAAAGCAATGAGAGCATCAGAGGTTTGAATTACACGTGGTTCTTGGTCAGTTTTGCCAACTGTATCTTAAAGTTCTTTTCCATAAAGAATGAATCAGTGTTTATGGTAGATAACTGTGTTAGCCACGAGGACTCTGTATAATGCAAGTATTGTATAATCATGCTATTTGTATTCCTTGACATCAGAATTTATAATGCCTCGTTTAATGAGAAATTGAATGGAAGATGTGGCTGAAAAATTAATTCATTTTAATAATATATGGCACTGATATTGGCTATCTCTGGCAGGCTTTATACCTATAAACTAAGAGACCATGAATACCAATGACAGCAAAAAAAATAAAATAAAAAAGATATGTATTATTTCCCTAAGAAAATTACTTTTAAAAATACGCATTCTGACATCCTCAAGATTAATTACACAATTATGCAGTTCCAAAGTGTAATCAGTCAAATTCTAAGCAGTGGTAAGGAAAAGTGAGCATTCATATTTACTAAAAATTCAAAAATTCCACTTCTGATGAAATTTGCTTTACAAAGTCATTGAAGTATAGAGAATATAGCTTTTCAATAAAAATATTTTTCAGTCTTATATCTAGCAAAGTCTTGGGATTTGGGGTAATTTAAAAGTAGGAAAGAAATAACAATTCAAACATTATAAAATATACTGAGTCAAAACAAAGCTGAATATTGAAATGCCAGAAGAAACAAGGTTGTTCACCAGAGACAGGACAAATAAATTTAAGAAGAAAGCTCATTCCAGAAATGTTTTTACATTGCTTAATGAAAGTGCTGTTTTCAAAAGAAAGGCTTTAAGGTAAATAAAGTGGAATATAAATAATAGGTGTGAAATTAGCTGTGAGATTCAATAGTTTACCATGTATGCCCTGTGTATCTGACAACACAAGCCAAAAAGCTGTAGAACACACAGCCAGGAATGCCCTGGGGCTCCACTGACACCCATGTGAGCTTCACATTGTCCCAATGAATGACTATCCCTTTTCCAACTATCCCTTCACCACATCACATTCAGCCAATTCCAAAGTCATCAACTCTGAATATCAGAAAGTTCTTTATGACATGAAACAAAATTTTTCAGCTCTTTTTAATCACTGGCCCCAGTTCACACCCTTTGTGCCCCCTGAGAAAAACCCTTTTGTTAAAGACTGCTCTGCCATTATCTAAAGACAGCTACCACAATCCCCATCCCTCATCCCAACTTCTAGACTTCTATTATCCAGTCTAGATAACTCAATTTTAGTTCAGCACATATTTTTTCCCCCACGTATACCCCACAGCATCATCACTGATTCAATGGACAGGAGTTTGAGCAAATTCTGAGATAGTGAAGGACAGGGAAACCTGGTGTGCTGCAGTTCGTGGGATCGCAGAGAGTTGGACATGACTTAGCTACTGAACAACAATACCCCACAATGCTAAAATTCCTAGAGAGCTAAGACCTTGTGCTATTCACCCAGCTATCACCAAATCAGTTTCTGATGTGTAGTAATCTTTCAATATCATTTGTTCAGATGAATTCCCCTATATCCTCCAGTAACCAAATCCCTCTCTTCTGATCCTGCCCATACATAAAATAAAGTTTATAGACATCTTTCTACCTACACTTCAATTTCATGTTGGGATAAAGGGTCAAGGAGGCATAAGGAGTTCACATAGGCTTCTCAGAGGTAGGATGGAAGAGGCACAGGCGTCTGGGAGGAGAGGAGTGAATCTCACACTGAGAATCAAAGAAAATATTGTCTTCTCAGAAGCCAGGTCCAAGACAGAGACCAACAGAATTTGGTAAGACCTTGGTGAGGACTTGGTAACACTCTTATCTGTGTTTATAATTCTTTACCACATGTTGTCCCATAAGAGTAAAACCTTTGAGCAAAGCTCCTACAGATTTCTCAGGTTTGATAGCAAGAAAGGGCTGAGGCAGAGGCTTATGTTTCACTCTTTTTGCTCACAGCAAATAGATAAAAACCCTCCAGTCGGGAATAGCATAGGTTTAGCAGCCTTCCTTGGAGAAGGAAATGACAATGCACTCCAGTATTCTTGCCTGGAAAATCCCATGGACAGAGGAACCTGGTAGGCTACAGTCCATGGGGTTGCAGAGTCAGACATGACTGAATGACTTCACTTTCTTTCTAAGCAGCCAATGGAAAGAAAGGAGAGGGGCTGCTCGGGGCTTCAGATGAATAGAAGACAAGACTGTGGAGATACAGAAAGCACTCTTGGGCTTAACAAAGAAAACACTCACGTGAAGATTTTTAGGAAGGAACCATATGATGTGAATGCTACTCATTATATCACATTATTAGTTACATATTTTATGGGCATGTCATCAGGAACATAGACCTTGTTTTGTATCAGTTTAATATCAATCACCATGGCCTTCCAGGAGGCTCAAGGAAGTCTGATGTCCAAAAAGTCCAGGAGAGAGTTTTGGTTTCCCTGTTAGCTGACCCACCTCACACATGAGGCTGCCCTCCCTCAACCTTCCTTCTATGTTCAGTTCAGTTGCTCAGTCGTGTCAGACTCTATGCAACCCCATGGACTGCAGCACACCAGGCCTCCCTGTCCATCACCAATTCCCAGAGTTTACCCAAACTCATGCCCATTGAGTCGGTGATGCCATCCAACCATCTCATCCTCTGTCAGCCCTTTCTCCTCGAACCTTCAATCTTTCCCAGCATCAGGGTCTCTTCCAATGAGTCAGCTCTTCGCATCAGGTGGCCAAAGTATTGGTGTTTCAGTTTCAACATGAGTCCTTCCAATGAATATTCAGGACTGATTTCCTTTAGGATGGACTGGTTGGATCTCCTTGTAGTCCAAGGGACTCTCAAGAGTCTTCTCCCTCTTTGTTGGCTGATGTTAAAGAGGCTTTCCTGTGCTGGGAGTAAGACCTTGGAGACTTGGAAACTGAAAGTCCACTTGCATTGTGCTCTGCCTGGCACGAGGCTTGAAATGCCAAAGGGCATTGATTTATTTTTTGTCTAATGGCAAAGGGAATGGCTACCCACTCCAGGATTCTTGCTTGGAGAATTCTGTGGGCAGAGGAACCTGGCGGGCTACAGTCTACAGGGTTGAAAGAGTTGAACATGACTGAGTGACTAACTATATAAATGATAAGCACCTCTAAAGTAAGCACAGAATCTTATTCTACTTGTGCCATTCCTGGAACATAGAATACCAATGAGCACTCAGCTTCTAACACATAATTCTTTAAGATTTTGTAATTAAAGTAAAATGGCAGTAACTGAATCACATAACACATTATAAACATTGGGCATAATTACATCTGCATATTGAATTATTTATAAAATTAAATATATTCTATACTATTGATCCCTGCTTATGAGGAACCTAGAATATCCATTTACATATATTTGGCATTATGTATTTATTTATTAAAAAACATTATGAAGCATCAGAATCCCTTTTGTACATATGACACTATAGAGAAAGAAGGAGTAAGAAAAACCATAACCATAACTCAATAAATGTATCACATTGATTCTCACAAAAAGGAAGAAATCTTAACTGCTACAAAGCAGACGGCCTTTGTTTCATACATTCTGAGAGTTTGTATTTCTGAATAGGTCTATTAAAAATAGCTATTTTAAAAAATACTGGTAAACCAGTGATATGCAAGATACCATTTACTGTGTCTAGATCACACATTAACCAATACTTGCAACTGTTACTGTTACTTAGTCACTAAGTTGTATCTGACTCTTTGTGACCCTGTGGGCTGTAGCCCACCAGGCTTCTCTGTCCATGGGATTATCCCAGGCAAGAATACTGGAGTGGGTAGCCATTTCCTTCTCCAGGGAATCTTCCCTACCCAGTGATTGAACCCCCGTCTTCTACATTGTAGGTGGATTCTTTACTGCTGAGCCACTGATGAAGCATACCTATAATGAATGCATGCAAATAAACTATTTTGTGTATTGCAATGATTTCATGTAATAGTTTCTATTCACGCCATGGTCATATTCAAGAACTAGAGGTTAGAAGACAGAGAATGGCTTGATAAATGCCACTTGCCCCTTAGTCTAGATCAGAGTTGTGAACATCTGGGTAAAGCTATACTTAGCCTGAAAAATGAGTCACAGAATATAAGAGTATTTAAAAATATTTATTTATTTACCATCTGCTATTTTCCGGAGAAGGATGGGGAAGGAATTTTACTGCTAACACTAGCACAATCATTTTAAGACTTTATGGAAAGAAAAAAAGATGTCAAAATGGAGACTATGCAGGCTAGAGACCTCAGCAAGAAAATATTTTCAAAATAGCTTTCTTAAGTATCCTAACCCATTCCATAGAAAACAGACCTAAATTTCTCAAAGCTGCAGAATACCAAACATCCCTGCAAAGGATGGCCCTGAGAATAAAGATCTTTGGAAGTTTTCAGAGTGACAACCATACTCCGATGACCTTGCTGGACAATGAATTAACTTCATGCTAAACAGTTGCCCTTGAGCCTGAAGGAGCATATTCCCTTATTGGCTGATTATCTATGTTAAGTGCTTTTATGGAAATAAACCAAGACACTGAACAGAGTCTCAGGAGACAGAGAAAATGCTTAAACATCTTTAGCTTCAAGTCAATGATGTAAAGTTAAGCATGAATATGAGAGATGGGCTCTGAGTGATCTTGAGAGACTATGACTTTAGCCAGAACTTTCAGAATCCTCTTATGTCCATGGTGCTATGGTTGGAAGGAATCATGATGGGAGCTAAGAATGACACCACCTGAATTTTTTATCTTGGCTGATACCAAGAAGCACTTTGATGCTGACATGTCAATTCATCCTGTTGGGTCTCAACCTTCAAAAAAAAGTGAGATGTGTTCTTGCTTGAATCACTAAGCTTTTGTGAAGCTAAAGAATGATGTGGATGAAAGTATTGAGCCTCTGTGTTACATCATTGCACAACTTTGAAAGATAACAGTCTTGATTATAAAAGAGTGTCACCTATTCTCCATATTTACAAATCAATTGTAGTTACCTACAGATGAATGTGGGCTTCCCAAGTGGCTCAGCAGTAAAGAATCTGCCTGAAATGCAGGAGATGCAGAAGACACGGGTTTGATCCCTGGGTTGGGAAGATCTCCAGGAGGAGGACACAGCAACCCACTCCAATATTCTTGCTTGGAGAATCCCATGGACATACGAGCCTGGCAGGTTACAGCTCCTGGGGTCCCACAAGAGTCGCACATGACTGAAGCAACTTAGCATGCACACAAAGATGAATCAGTTCAGTTCAGTCACTCAGTCGTGTCCAACTCTTTGTGACCCCATGAATCGCAACATGCCAGGCCTCCCTGTCCATCACCAACTCCCAGAGTTCACTCAAACTCACGTCCATCCAGTCGGTGATGGCATCCAGCCATCTCATCCTCTGTCGTCCCTTTCTCCTCCTGCCCCCAAACCCTCCCAGCATCAGAGTCTTTTCCAATGAGTCAACTCTTCGCATGAGGTGGCCAAAGTACTGGAGTTTCAGCTTTAGCATCATTCCTTCCAAAGAAATCCCAGGGCTGATCTCCTTTAGAATGGACTGGTTGGATCTCCTTGCAGTCCAAGGGACTCTCAAGAGTCTTCTCCAACACAACAGTTCAAAAGCATCAATTCTTCGGTGCTCAGCCTTCTTCACAGTCCAACTCTCACATCCATACATGACCACAGGAAAAACCATAGCTTTGACTAGACAGACCTTTGTTGCCAAAGTAATGTCTCTGTTTTTGAATATGCTATCTAGGTTGGTCATAACTTTCCTTCCAAGGAGTAAGCGTCCTTTAATTTCATGGCTGTAGTCACCATCTGCAGTGATTTTGGAGCCCCCAAAAATAAAGTCTGACACTGTTTCCATTGTTTCCCTATCTATTTCCCATGAAGTGATGGGACCAGATGCCATGATCTTCGTTTTCTGAATGTTGAGCTTTAAGCCAACTTTTTCACTCTCCTCTTTCACTTTCATCAAGAGGCTGTTTAGTTCCTCTTCACTTTCTGCCATAAGGGTGGTGTCATCTGCATATCTGAGGTGATTGATATTTCTCCCAGCAATCTTGATTCCAGCTTGTGCTTCTTCCAGTCCAGCGTTTTTCATACGTACTCTGCATAGACGTTAAATAAGCAGGGTGAAAATATACAGCCTTGACGTACTCCTTTTCCTATTTGGAACCAGTCTGTTTTTCCATGTCCAGTTCTAACTGTTGCTTCCTGACCTGCATATAGGTTTCTCAAGAGGCCGGTCAGGTGGTCTGGTATTCCCATCTCTTTCAGAGTTTTCCACAGTTTATTGTGATCCACACAGTCAAAGGCTTTGGCTTAGTCAATAAAGCAGAAATAGAATTTTTTCTGGAACTCTCTTGCTTTTTCGATGATCCAGCAGATGTTGGCAATTTGATCTCTGGTTCCTCTGCCTTTTCTAAAACCAGCTTGAACATCTGGAAGTTCACGGTTCACATACTGCTGAAGCCTGGCTTGGAGAATTTTGAGCATTACTTTACTAGCATGTGAGACGAGTGCAGTTGTGGGGTAGTTTGATCATTCTTTGGCATTGCCTTTCTTTGGGATTGGAATGAAAACTGACCTTTTCCAGTCCTGGGGCCACTGCTGAGTTTTCCAAATTTGCTGTCATATTGAGTGCAGCCCTTTCACAGCATCATCTTTCAGGATTTGAGGGAGCTCAACTGGAATTCCATCACCTCCACTAGCTTTGTTCATAGTGATGCTTTCTAAGGCCCACTTGACTTCACATGCCAGGATGTCTGGCTCTAGGTGAGTGATCAAACCATTGTGGTTACCTGGGTCATGTAGATCTTTGTTGTATAGCTCTTCTTTGTATTCTTGCCACCTCTTCTTGATATCTTCTGCTTCTGTTAGGTCCATACTATTTCTGTCCTTTATTGTGCTCATCTTTGCATGAAACGTTCCCTTGGTACCTCTAGTTTTCTTGAAGAGATCTCTAGCCTTTCCCATTCTATTGTTTTCCTCTAATTCTTTGCACTGATCACTGAAGAAGATTTTCTTATCTCTCCCTGCTACTTTTGGAACTCTGCATTCAAATGGGTATATCTTTCCTTTTCTCCTTTGCCTTTAGCTTCTTTTCTTTTCTCAACTGCCTATAAGCTATTTGTGACTTATAAAATTTGATAATTCAAAAGCTGTCTTCATCAGTTGTCCTAGAATTTTATAAAATTTTAATTTTAATTTTTTAATATAAATTTATTTAATTGGAGGTTAATTACTTTACAATATTGTATTGATTTTGCCATACATCAACATGAATCCACCACAGGTATACACATGTTTCCCATCCTGAACCCCCCTCCCTCCTCCCTCCCCGTACCATCCCTCTGGGTCATCCCAGTGCACCAGCCCTAAGCAATCAGTATCATGCATGGAACCTGGACTGGCGATTTGTTCCATATATAATATTATACATGTTTCAATGCCATTCTCCCAAATCATCCCACCCTCTCCCTCTCCAAAAGACTGTTCTATACATTTGTTTCTCTTTTGCTGTCTTGCATACAGGGTTATCGTTACCATCTTTCTAAATTCCATATATATGTGTTAGTATACCATATTGGTGTTTTTCTTTCTGGCTTACTTCACTCTGTATAATAGGCTCCAGTTTCATCCACCTCATTAGAACTGATTCAAATATATTCTTTTTAATGGCCAAGTAATACTCCATTGTGTATATGTACCACAGCTTTCTTTATCCATTCATCTGCTGATGGACATCTAGGTTGCTTCCATGTCCTGGCTATTATAAACAGTGCTGCGATGAACATTGGGATACACGTGTCTCTTTCAATTCTGGTTTCCTTGGTGTGTATGACCAGTAGTGGGATTGCTGGGTCATAAGGCACTTCTATTTCCAGTTTTTTAAGGAAACTCCACACTGTTCTTCATAGTGGCTGTACTAGTTTGCATTCCCACCAGCAGTGTAAGAGGGTTCCCTTTTCTCCACACCTTCTCCAGCATTTTTTGCTTGTAGATTTTTGGATCGCAGCCATTCTGACTGGCGTGAAATGGTACCTCATTGTGGTTCTGATTTGCATTTCTCTGATAATGAGTGATGTTGAGCATCTTTTCATGTGTTTGTTAGCCATCTGTATGTCTTCTGTGGAGAAATGTCTATTTAGTTCTTTGGCCCATTTTTCGATTGGGTCATTTATTTTTCTGGAATTGAGCTGCAGGAGTTGCTTCTATATTTTTGAGATTAGTCCTTTGTCAATTGCTTCATTTGCTATTATTTTCTCCCATTCTGAAGGCTGTCTTTTCACCTTGTTTATAGTTTCCTTTGTTGTGCAGAAGCTTTTTAATTTTAATTAGGTCCCATTTGTTTATTTTTGCTTTTATTTCCAATATTCTGGGAGATGGGTCATAGAGGATCCTGCCATGATGTATGTCAGAGAGTGTTTTGCCTATGTTCTCCTCTAGGAGTTTTATAGTTTCTGGTCTTATGTTTAGATCTTTAATCCATTTTGAGTTTATTTTGGTGTATAGTGTTAGAAAGTGTTCTAGTTTCATTCTTTTACAAGTGGGTGACCAGTTTTCCCAGCACCACTTGTTAAAGAGATTGTCTTTTCTCCATTGTATATTCTTGCCTCCTTTGTCAAAGATAAGGTGTCCATAGGTGCGTGGATTTATCTCTGGGCTTTCTATTTTGTTCCATTGATCTGTATTTCTGTCTTTGTGCCAGTACCATACTGTCTTGATGACTGTGGCTTTGTAGTAGAGCCTGAAGTCAAGCAGGTTGATTCCTCCAGTTCCATTCTTCTTTCTCAAGATTTCTTTGGCTATTCGAGATTTTTTGTGTTTCCATACAAATTGTGAAATTATTTGTTCTAGCTCTGTTTTTAGTTTTTATATTTAAATCAGTAATAATCCTCAATTGCCAACCACAAAGCTTTGTCAGAGACCTTGAAGGAAGAGTGGAATTTTTCAGAGGCAAAAAAATCTGGGGAAGAGTATATTGAAGTGTGTCCTAAACTGGATCAGGGTTATTTAGAAAATAAAGTTTACTAGACATACAAATATATTTGTGATAAAACTCAGTATTTTAAATGCCCACATATAGCTGGTAATAAGCTGCTTTTCTCAGTAAAGTCTCTCCTCCATTCCCCATTAAAAGTGCACTTTCCTTCTCTGTGAATTTGGTCAAATTGCATGATTATTTTTAGCTATGCAGATATCACCTTTCCCTTTTTTTCATATTTCCTCTTCTCTGGGTGGAAAGGCAAGGAGATTTGAAATCATAAATGGGACTGAATCTCTTACTAATAAAGTAACCTTAAGAAAGTTGCTTTAATCCTTCAACTTCCTCATTCATAAACATATCTTGACAGCTTATAAACATACATATATAAGCATATGTAAACATACATATACATGCAAACATCATAGATAATCATGGATAGCAATATTTACCACACATATTTATTAGGAGGATTAAAAGAGATAATATGGTGGCTTGCACAATAACTATTAATTTTCCCCCTTTTCAACTCTGAAACTTCCACTCATTGATCAAGTGGATATATTATATAACATCTTTGCAGATTATATAATATTTTTGCTAATATTGTCTTTGTTGCTGTATTTAGTATCAAACCAACACCCTTCTTATCCTGGATTCAAATTGCTGTCCTTGGTCCTGAATTTTCAACATTGTCATCAATAACATGAATCATAAAATTGTATAGAAAGAGAGAACAAAAGATTAAGATCATTAAATGCATGTTTTTAAAGGATTTCTTATAAACACAACTCACAATTCTGTAGCTTTGTCAATAGAAGATTCTGCATCAATAGAAATATACAATTACATTCTAAGAATGTAGAACTTAATACTCAAGACAGCAGGCCATTCCAGTGATGAATATCTGGTTATTAGGAAATATTTGTTTTTGCTAAACCCTATAATCTTATCCAGAAATCATTATTATGTCCTTTGGAGGCATACTTACTCAATTCATGGGTAATCCCTTGGGTCATCTGCCGGGAGCAGGAGCTCTGCCCCTGACAAAGGTCATGAGGAAGGAGGCTTGGCATACGCAAAGGTGGATGGAGCCTCAGGAGTCCCCCTGGAAATTCTTGAGCATCTACCCCCAAAACCAGAGTCTGCCTACTTTCTGCTTTGTGCTCTCACCTACACCTCTGACTTTACGGGGGGCTGTCCCCCACTACCTCTCTCTGAAAAAAAGAGCTAACTTACAGCTCCAGTTAATAAAGTTCCTGGGTGTAATAGTGTTTCAACCTACAAACTCTTTTGGAAGTCCTCTAGCCTGCCTGAATAGGTTTTTCCGGCCACATGTGATTGCTCAGAGCCTCCCAACTGTGAGAGGCATGAGATGTTCTAAACTGTCTAAATACAGATTCCTTTGAGCAGTTAAAAGATTGATTAGAAATTGTATTGGTGAAGGGTTTTTCACTTGTTGGGCCAATGTTTGCTGCTAAGTCTCCATATCCCTTACCTGCTATGTCCCTGGCAGTGTACTGATTAATATAATTGGTGTAAGTAGTAGCTTTAATGTTTGTAACCTTGGACCCTTGAGTTAATTCTTTTTCTTGTTATAGCCCACCACACCTTTGCCCTGTAGGAATGCAACTTTATCTACTGCTTTTGGAGGGTGGCGCCTGACTAATCACCTTTAAAGAAAAATAAGTTTTCTGAGGAAAGGGTCACGTTAACAGGCCTCTGGGCCAGAAGATGATGCAAATCACCTAAACTTTTGCATATGATAAGTTTGCAGGAAGAAAGCCTGGCTTGCTGCATGACTCTACCCCTTCCCCCATTATCCTCTATGCATAACTTAAGGTATAAAAACTACTTTGGAAAATAAAGTGCGGGCCTTATTCACCGAAACTTGGTCTCCCCATGTCGTTCTTTCTCTCACCTTCTGGCTGAATTATTCAGCCTCTTTTCTCCACTGAATTTCCTCACTGAGCTATCCTTATTTCACCACTCTTTATATCCTTAATTAACGTTTAATTAAGCAATTGTTTCCTGATCCTCGCCAACGCCGTCCCCGCTACGAATTCCCTGGATCCACCGGGGCTGGACCCCAGCAGTCATCTGAACAGTTTTTTTGGTAAAATTCATTACTAGGTTTATTGATAAGAACATGAGAAAGGCAGATGCAGAAAGATGAGACATGAAATTGTGACTGTGAAGATTGTAAAAGGGCTACATAATTTTACTATATGCATGCCAGAGAGGCTGAGACAGAGAGAATAGAGAATCTAATAGAAATTTTTAGTGAATCAAAACCATTTTCACATGTTAACTCTTTAGTCCAGTGTCTATCACTTGCTCTTCTGATTTCCTTCAGAATTTTAAAGATGTTCCCACCATGCATTTATTGCTTGGTATGCTAATAAGCTATTCATATTTCTCTCTCCTTCACTAGACTGTAATCATCTCTAGGACAGAGGCAGTGTCTTACTTTTTCCTTCGAATGTGTTCCAGTGTGTAAACATTCCTGGCTTATAGTAGGTACTCAGTGTTAGTTGAATGAATGAACTAAATTTCCAGAGAAAGAATTGTCAGAATAGACAAGGGGAAGCCTATCCATCATCACACATATACCACAGGACAGGAATGCCAGAATTCCCATGTAAAGAGGGAGACTGGATGCATGTCCTCTCTGGGCCTTTTGATTCTAACATGTGTAGGATTGGACACTAATATCATCATCAAATATTTCTATCCGAGTTCCTCAATAAAAGTCTTTAGTCTAAAACATGCCATTAACAGAAACTGCTACAACAAATACAATATTATAATGATTTCACTTTAAAAATGGAAAAATGCATAATTAAACAACAAATTCTATTGCAGAAAACCAGGACCTGCATATTTTTTCTCTTCCCTGTGTTTGACTACATTTGCTCATATAACATGATTTTGTTTCTTTTAGATGTTTCAAAGTGTTTTCAAATTTTCCCATGTGTCTCCCCTGTGCCTTTCCAGATATTCAATGTCAGGGCTGAATGAGTTTCTAGTTATTAACTGGGCTGAATATGTTTTTTTCTTTCTTGCATATTTGTCACAGAATCTCTCTGTATTGGCCAAGAAGGCTTTTTACTTTTAGCACACTGAAGGATAGAAAGATAACTATATTAACAGATAGGTAGATCAGCTCCAATAAGTATATGGGTATACATATATATGCATAAGCATTTGCATATATGCATATATATCCAAATTTCAAAGAGTAAATAGAATGGAAAAGAAAATATCGTAATATATTAACATATTTCAAATGTCTTACTATTTTATTCATGAAAAGACAAATAGAGCTGATGAAGAATTATAATGAGTCACTCAAGAAAAGAGAAGCAATAATAGAAACAAAGGGCAAATTATAATAATTCCATTTTAATGGAAAATGTTACATTTGAGCAATAAATTATATCTTAGAAAGACCAGGACCCTAATACTAATTTTTTTTTCTTCTTTCTCTTCCCAGAATGACACTCTGCTCCGATTTATGAGTTGATTACATCTAATTGCAAAATTTCCATGTGTGTCTCATAGACACCTATTCTTATTTTCAATACAACAGCTTTAAAAGACTGTGTATCTATCAGAGGACAGTCATTCTGATAAGGCAGATAAGAAACCAAAGCAATATTACATGCATTCTTAATTTTTTATTCCATGTGTGGATAATTTATTAAATTATACACAGAAATTATGTTTCTATATGTCATTCTCAATCTATACACAATGACTTTTAAAGCTATGATAAATCAAGATAGCATATAACAAAGCAGAGACATCATTTTGCCAGCAAAGGTCCATCTAGTCATAGGTATGGTTTTTCCAGTAGTCATGTACAGGTGGGAGAGTTGGACCATAAAGAAAGCTGAGCACCAAAGAACTGATGGTTTCAAACTGTGGTGCCAGAAAAGACTCTTGCGAATCCCTTGGACTCCAAGAAGATCAAACCAGTCAATTCTAAAGGAAATCAACTCTGAGTATTCATTGGAAAGACTGATGTTGAAGCTGAAGTTCCAATACTTTGGCCACATGATGTAAGAGCCAACTCACTGGAAAAGACTCTGATTCTGGGAATGATTGAAGGCAAAAAGAGAAGCGGGAAGCAGAAGCTGGGATGGTTAGATAGCATCATTGACTCAATGGACATGTATTTGGGCAAACTCCAGGAGATAGTGAAGAACAGTTGCCTATAGTGTGCAGTCCATGGGGTTGCAAAGAGTCAGACACTGACTTAATGACTGAAGAACAAAAAAACTGAAGGAAAACTTAAAGAAGATTGACATGGAAGACATAATACTTTGCAGAAAGTACAGTGTTGAATACATCTGAACACTTTTAAATGTTTTGGGTATTTCAAATTCTATTTTCTATGGACTTATCGGGTCGTCTTCATGTGTGCCACAGAAGCACACCTTTCAAAGGCAGTATCAATTAGCCTTAAACTGCAGTGGGTAGGTGCGAGGGAGCAAAATCAACTTAAATAAACGAGATCTTTATCATGAGCACAAGAAGTCCATGGAGGAGCGTTTGGTGGTCCTCTAGAAGTTGACAGTGTGTATGTGTTGAGAGAAGTGTTAGTATAGTGCCCCCAGTTCATAAACATTTGTAGGTAAGGATGGAAATCAACTTATTATTCACTATACACTAAGTAGAGCGTTGCTTTATGCTGGAAGATTCTGTTAAAGCAAAGGAAATAAAAGCATGAGACAATGCAAAAGACAATTTGTTTAAAAGTCTTGGTACCTCTGGAAAGTTCCTAAAAGCCTGTGTAATGTGACCATAGGCAGGTCACTTTCTCTCTTTGGGCCTCTTTCTCCCAACGTAAGACAAACAAACAAGCACACAAAAGTAATTTGCCTAGATGTTGCTCAAGTGGCATAAGAATTCTAATGATGTTAGTTAGAAATCATGCCCAGTATACATTATGCTATGTGCTGCCCAGGTGGCACCAGTGGTAAAGAACCTGCCTGCCAAACCAGGAGACTTTTAAGACACATGAGTTCAATTCCTAGGTCAGGAAGATCCCCTGGAGACAGGAATGGCAACCCACTCCAGTATTCTTGCCTGGAAAATCCTTGGAGAGAGGTGCTGGCTGGCTACAGTCCATGAGGTCGCAAAGAGTCGGACATGCCTGAAGTGACTTAGCAAGCATGCCCACATTGTGCTGACAGTAAGTTTGCCTTTATGTCCAGTCCACTTCTATCATTGCTTATGGGGATGAATTGCTAAGAAATGTCTATTCAGACAACTTTATGCAAAATAATTGGTTACCATAGAAATATGAACTTCTCCTTTACATATGTAATGGGATCAATTTCTCTAAAATTAAAAAGTAAATGGAGACAGGGGCCCAAGAGGGAAGAGTGTAGGTGATACTGGCTCTTAAGAAACAAAGCTCAAATAAAAGTTAAGAAAACATGAAGGAAAACCTTCATTTCTTAACAGCTGCCAATAGCCATTCTCTTAAAAAAAAAAAAAAAAGACACCTTACTTTACCCTCAAGATGGTGGCCTGTTAGTGGATCTCTGTAGGATCAAGCAATGTTTAGTATTTTAACAACAACATTCTGTTGTTAAGGACTTTGTCAGAAGCTTGACACATTAACAAGACTGCTGTTCTAGCCTGAAATTAATTCTGACTCTGCTTGGAACCAACTCTACGGCCTGAGCAAGGTATCATCTCTGAGCCTTCATTGACTATCTGTATATCTGTTAACTGCATAGTGGAAATTTCCTGCAGAGATTTGGTGAGAAATGAAGTATGTGTGAAGTCCCAGGAAAAATTCTCAACATTTCAAAGACAGTGGTTAAGAGTCCTTATTTTTATTTGCTACCAGCAGCCAACCTCAGAGTCAGCAAAATATCTGCCTTGAATAATTCTTATCTGCTGTTGCTAGTCTTAAAGTGGAATGGTTAATAAAAATACAAATAACAGGTAGGGCCCATTGACAAAGGGATATTTTGACACCAACAGTGGCTTCATTATTGGCTTAGCCTTTGGTCAATAATCTAGTTCAAATTTAAAATAAATTCACCTCATATTTGAGTAGCAGTTCACAGATTCAAGAATATTACCTCACATGAAAAACCAAGGCAATAGAATAGGAATTGATATCTCTAAGTTATGGACAAGTAATAAGGGCTCAAAGAGGGTGATTTCCTCAAAGTCATACAGGTAACAAAAGGCCAGGATGGTGTTAAAACCTAGATTTCCTTACTCCAGTATAGGACTTATTTATTTGCACTATGAGGTCTAATTTTTTGGCCCAAAATTCACCTTTCTTAGTCTTGTCTGTATGTGGAAAACAAAGATTAGTGTAATAGCCTCTTTTCTCGAGACGCCACAGTTTAAATCCCATCAATAAATCACCACACACACACATTTTACTTTACTGTGGGAATGTAATAAAATACATTGGTTCATTTGATCTCGGTTTTTATTTGATGATTTTTGTTGAAACATGAATGTGATTTCTTATGTGATATCTTACTCTAACATCAAATGATAGGGCGTTTATTAGTGACATTTTAGAAGACATGCATTCACTTGCATTGGAAGCTGCTACAGCCCAAGCAAAATTGGGAACAGCAAACATCTTCTATAAAAAGAAAGGTCACAATTGGCTATTCACCAGAGCAATTTAAATTTTTAACAGCACAACACAGCCAAGGTGACAGTGGAATGTTACAGGTGTGAGCAAAAAATTCATTTTACCATGCAGAATTTAGAAAGAAAGTGAGAAAATAGCTCTGTGGCATATTGAGGGACTTATCGTTCCCCTTCAGCAAGTAAAATAAAATTATTATCCATGCTGAATTATATAGTTCTCCAAATCCAACACACAGAACTCTTGCTGATAACAAACTCAAAAGAGAGACTAAAGGTAGTTGACTACCACCATACAAATCATTTTGGTGGATGAATGGATGAATTCATGGATGAATTATCTATCCTACTTTGATTTTTAAGTTACTGGTTTCAGTTCAGGGCATTATGATAAGTTTACAAAGTTTATTTCTTTGATGTTCCATCTAGGTGATACTGTAGTCAAAGAGATGAACTCATTTTTTGTTTTTTTTTCCCCTTGAGAGAATAGTTGTGGAAACTTTTTTTTTCTGTCTTGTTCATTTGGTTTGTCTTTGTATTATACCACATATTGCAATGGCTCAGTGGTAAGGAATCCACCTGCCAATGCAGGAGATGTGGGTTTGATCCCTGGATTGGGAAGATACCCTGGAGAAGGAAATGGCAACCCACTTCAGTATCCTTGCCTGGAAAAATCTCATGGACAGAGGAGCCTGGCAGGCTATATTCCATGGGGTCATAGAGAGTCCGACATGACTGAGCAACTAAACAATAACAGTGTATTACAAACACATGGTCAAAAGCATTATGGAGAGACTGATAGCAAAGACATTTATGTGCTAACGAAGTAAATCAGCTGGTGATGAGAGCTCCTCTGTTTAGTCCCTAAGCAGATGCAGATGCACTAACTTGGACTGTATTCAAAGACTGTCCTGTAATGATTCAGTTCAGTTCAGTTTAGTTCAGTTGCTCAGTCATGTCTGACTCTTTGCGACCCCATGGACAGCAGCACTCCAGGCTTCCCTGTCCATCCCAACTCCCGGAGGTTACCCAAACTCATGTCCACTGAGTTGGTGATGCCATCCAACCATCTCATCCTTTGTCATCCCCTTCTCCTCTCGCTTTCAATCATTCCCGACATCAGGGTCTTTTCAAATGAGTCAGTCCTTCGCATCAGGTGGCCAAAGTATTGGAGTTTCAGCTTCAGCATCAGTCCTTCCAATGAATATTCAGGACTGATTTCCTTTAGGATGGACTGGTTGGATCTCCCTGCTGTCCAAGGGACTCTCAAGAGTCTTCTCCAACAGTACAGTTCAAAAGCATCGGTTCCAAAAAGAGGATAGCAAAGTCAGGTAAATGAACCCACTTTTATCCACAGAGAAGTTGCTTAAAAAGGGCTGGTTATGGTTAGAAATTCTTAGCTATCTTAGAAGTTCAAAGGCATTGTGCTCTAAGGTTTGCCCTTGTAATTAAAGTCTGCAAATATTATTATTCCTTATCTAGAGGAAAAACACACAGAAAGTAAAGATAATGTGAATTTATAAACACAAACATATACACACACCCTAATGAAAACATCTAATGTGACAAGAAGAGTAAAGTTTTAGTGACTATGATTTATAGCTATATTTTGTGTATGAGCTTATGGTAACAGATGGTGAGAGGAAGCAGCAAATTACTGTGCACATTCATTTTTTTTAAGGCGAAATGGCATTAAATCAAGAAAGTCAGAGTAAGTGACCCATTTTAAGTGTACTCATCTAGGTTTCTATGAGGGTATGTTAATTATAATAATATATCTTTCCTAAAAGAAAAAAAAAAGCATGACTAAATGAGATCCTCAGTGGCGAGATTATTTACAGTTAACTGGAAGAAATATGAACTCCAGGAGCTGAACTGAAAAATCTGCCTGCATCTCTCCAGCCTATTTCCTCTAGTTCCCTTTATGGTAATGGACTCTTGTATAAGTGCTTGCTTTTCTATAACTGGTGATTACTGTCTTTCCATCATTGGCAAGGCTGTGACAGGAATGATGTCCTACTAAGAATGATGTACATCTTCACAGTGGTAAGATCCTAACTCCCTGATTAGAATCAGTACCCATGAAAGCACCACGTGTTCCATAGGACTGCAAGTCAAATGAATGCTTTGCAAAGCCCATCTGCTGCCTGTTTTACAAGCAATTGCGTATTTCTATTTATTTGTTAAACTCATATTTGTTCTCGCAAATCTACTGGTTCCAAGTGAAAAAAAAAAAAAAATCCAGAAAGGTATGGCACCTGAGCTATTTCTTCTCTCCCATGACACTTGTGATTCCTTATAAGTCATACAAAGGATTTGAGAATGTAAATAACATAATCTATAAAAGGAGAAAATGTTGAATATACAGTCAGTAAGTACTGAGAAGAGTTATTCAGTATGTGTCCAGCTGCAAAATTAAATACACCCGTAAGGTCAGTTGGTTAAAAGGGAATCAAGTTGGGCAAGAACTGTGAATTGAGAGGAAAGGGGCCAGATGGGGAGAGGTCACAGTGAGGAAGGGCCCTAGGAACACAGTCTAACAAGGTAAAGGATCAAGACAGGAAGGGTCAGTGTACACATTGAAAGGGTCTCTCCCTCCTCTTTCTCCCTCTCTTTCTCTCTCTTTCAATTATGAAAACACATAAATAACATATTTTCTTCCCCCAGATCCAAGAGGAACCAAGATAAGGGATTTCTGGCCATCAGCAGCACCATGTGATGATTCCCAAAGTTAAACTCATCACCCTAGTAGAAAAGATTCAACTTTCTTTAGGGGAACCAGTGAGGAAAAACCTGAGACCCAATATGTTATACTTCATAAACTACAGGAATATTATAGACCATATCTGCTTTTGGTCTTGCCTTTCTAGAACTCCCTGATAGCTCAGTTGGTAAAGAATCTTCCTGAAATGCAGGAAACCTCGGTTCAATTCCTGGGTTGGGAAGATCCCCTGGAGAAGAGAAAGGCTGCCCACTCCAGTATTCTGGCCCAGAGAATTCCGTGGACTGTATAGTCCATGGGGTCGCAAAGAGTTGGATATGACTGAATGACTTTCATGTCACTCACTTCTAGAACTCCCTAGGGCATACCCGCCTTCATGGGGTTTCTGAACAGGAGGAAGGGATTATATGCAGCCAGTTAGTCAGTGAACTTGACAGAGAGCTTCAACTTGAACCTGGCATGTTTGTGTGTCTGCTGGGAAACACAGTCTGCTGGAAACTGTGTCTGCTGGTGTTTGCTGGGAAACCCCAACCATGAGCGACTCGGCACACCCCATGAGCACCAACATGCTTCTTCCCCACACTATCATTGATAACCTATTATTTACATGTATACAAGTTCTTACCTTGCCACTTCCATATGTTCTTGCTCTTTGGAATATCCTAGGACTGGCATATCCTTTCTGCTATATGACATCCCTTCAAATAAATGGAAGAGCTTCGTTAAAAAAACTGACATGTTGGGACAAGACCAGCCCACAGAGGGAGGATTGACATCTCAGCTTCCAAGATCACTGCCTGATTATCTGAAACACCCCCTTTAACTCAGAGTTTCCAATTGCAATATTCTTGGCATGGCCCTAACAGAGTTTCTTTTTGCCCACATTTAAATCAGACTTCCCTGAATCATTTTCCCAACTAGACTTCAACTTTTTAATTTCCATGCCCTTCTTTGTATTACTCAATATTAGCAAGAATCCTGTCAAATTGATTTAACCAGAATCCCCACTCAGTATCTGATAACCCTGTCCTACCTTCAGCAGGAATCCTATTAAGTTAATTGAGCCAGATTTATACCCTTACCCATGATGTTTCTTGTTGTAGTTTTCTATCCATGGGTTCCCATCTTACTCCTTGGTTATAAATTTCCATTTTTCCTTGCTCTCTTCAGAGTTGAGCCTAATCTCTCCCAGACTGCACAACCCCATCACAATAGTCCCTATTTCTGTTGCAATAGTCTCAAATAAAGCCTGCTTTACTGTTTTAACTAGTGTCATAAATAATTTTATAATTTAAGAGCTTCATGCTATAGCTTTGAGGCTGACCATCCCTATGGGAATAGTCAAAGATGGCTGCCGCCCCACCAACATCCTCTCTAGAGTTTTATGAGCAAGTCCTCCTGAGAAAAGCCTCAGTTTTTGAGTCCAGCAACAGAAGAATCAAGACCCTTTAAGACAAAGTATTTGGAGCTCCATGAAGGTAGATATTTGGCATTGTTTGTTGTTCAATTAGAAGTCCTTAGATCATTTATCCCGACACAGACTACACATTTTAAGAGAATCAAAGAGAATGTTAGGATATTGAAATAGGAAATACAATATAACTGTATGTAAATCTCTGCACTCAATGGAATGTGGTAAAAATTAATAAGTGATCCTTCTGAACACCTGTCTTTTGTAAACATGTTTATAGTAATTGTTAAATAGATCCAAGGACTTCCATCTTCCAAACGATATATTAAAGCAACATTTTCCCCCTAAGGAGATCAGTTACCCTCCTGCAAAACAAAAAAGCTGCTTGACAAAATTATTTATCTATGGGAAAAAAACGATCTTACTTTAGCAAAGCTTTCTCAGAAAGTGTAACTGCTCTCTATGATAGTCATTTTAGAGGGACAGCAAGCAAAGAAGAGGAAAATGTGTCCCTAGTCTCCTAAAATGCTTCCACTTTCTAGGTCCTTTCTTTAATGGGCTTTTGCAACTATCCTATTTCTTATCCTGTAGTTGATCTAATCATGCCTTACTCTAAGTATCATCGTTGAACATCTGACAAAAGGGCCATAGGGAGTGAAGGGGCCTGAGTGACAAGACGTTCTAATCCAGAAAGGAGATGAGTGGCTTCCCAAATCCATTCTCCTATTCTTGATCCAGATTCCAGGGAACTTCAGTAACATTAACACATAATTAGCAGTTTGGGGACCTACACCCAGCCACACCTCAGTCAGCCTGCTGCCATTCTGTTCCACGAAGCAGCCTGGTTCCACAGAAAAGACGACAATGAAAGTCAGAAGTCCTGTGTTTGGTTCCCAGCTCTGATACACACCCCAATGAGACCTTGGTCACATCGCTTTCTGACTCTGGGACTCATTTTCCCTGCTCTATAATATGAACAGTGAATTAAACCACCCTTAAGGATCTTTCTCTCTATCAGCTCCCTCAGTCTTCACCAAGCAAAAGTAATGTTCATTGACTGACCACCTTGGCTGTGACATGATTCAATTAATCTCATGGGCTCAAGTGATATTGTTATAGCAATATCTATGTCTCATAAGACTGGAATAGGAGCTAAATTAGATAGTTAAATAAGGTGACTGCCTAGAACATAGCAACTGTTCAATAAAATGGCAGGTTTTAGCATTTACACTTATTTGTTGATGAGAAAGGGCTTCCCACGTGACTCAGTGGTGGAGAATCCACCTGCCAATGCAGGAGATTTGGGAGATGCAGGTTCAATCCCTGGGACAGAAAGATCCCCTGGAGGAGAAAATGGCAACCCACTCCAGTATTCTTGTCTGGAAAATTTCATGGACAGAGGAGCCTGATGGGCTACAGTTCATGGGCTCACAGAGTCTGACATGACTCAGCGACTGAACATACATACACATTGATGATAAAGAGAATTAAAATTTTGCTTTAAAAAGTTGTGGCAGAGGCTTCTTGAGTGATTTTGAAAGAAGATATACGTTAAATTGCCATGAACTCTGGAACTGAAGACATAAAATTTTGATTACAAAAGAGGGGCACAAAAGCACCACCAGCCCTATTATGGATGCATATGCATGAGGCAGGTGGTTCCATGTTGCTCAGATTCAAGCAGAATGTCAAAGATTCCTGAGCTATGATGCATAGAAACACTGGAAGTGGAGGGGGAGAAGTGCATAAGAGCAACCTCCTTAAAGGTCAAATTTTTAGATTTCCCAGAGAGAATATTTTTGTGTTGTCTATCAGTTGACAGTGTATTAAAAAGCAGAGACATCACTTTGCCAACAATGGTCCATATAGTCAAAGCTATGGTTTTTCCAGTAGTCACGTACAGATGTGAGAGTTGGACCATAAAGAAGGCTGAGCGCCAAAGAATTGATGCTTTCAATTGTGCTGGAGAAGACTCTTGAGAGTCTCTTGGACTGCAAGGAGATCAAACCAGTCATTCCTAAAGGAAATCAACCCTGAATATTCACTGGAAGGACTGACACTGGAGCTGAAGCTCCAATATTTTGGCCACCTGATGCAAAGAGCCAACTCATTGGAAAAGACCCTGATGCTGGGAAAGATTGACGGCAAGAGAAGAGGGCAGCAGAGGATGAAATGGTTGGATGGGATCACTGACTCGAGGCACATGAGTTTGAGCAAACTCTGGGAAATATTGAAAGACAGGGAAACCTGATGTGCTGCAATTCATGGGGTGGCAAAGAGTCAGACATGACTTAGGAACTGAACAACAATGAATCATCTGTATCTCTTTTTTCTTTCAGTAGGTGTGTAAGTGTATATATACACATAACATATACTATTCACTTATAAATAGTATATTATATATATATATATATAATTTCCCCCTCTCTATCTTCAAAAGTCCAATATTTCTGTCTTCTATATTTCCAAATCCTGTCTCTTCCAGCTCTTATCTGGCAATTTCTTTGGCTTCAATCAATGAGTACACATGAAATAAATAACCACAACTACGTAAAAATAATTTTACAAGACAGCAACACTTTTCCCTCAAAGCTCTCTCTACTGCCCCATCTTCTGCTAAAATTAAAAGCAACACAAGCACATACAAAACTTCATGCCTCATTTGGGTGAAAATAAAAATAGGCTTCATGATAATTATGCATAGTAAAATGTCTTGGGTTTGTGATTTATTTATTGTGCTAGAAATGTTCTTTCAGTAGTCAAATAATAGAATCTTTGCAATACCTTCTTTCTTGACTCCACAAAAAAAGGTCTAATTAAGTGTGAATTATAAAACAGAAACTAACTTTTATTTGAGAGCCTAACACAAGAAATAAAAGCCACTTGAGATACTCTCACATCTCAAACTAAGATTCTTTGATTAT